>NW_026263196.1:0-320775 GCF_947179515.1 Apodemus sylvaticus
TCTCTTTTGAGGCTTCACGTTTAGACGTGCACGCCACACCTAATCCTTTCGAGTTAACACGTGTTGTTTAGGAGATACATGCTAATTTTGTACGATGCGTTATTTCTTCTCGTAAAGTGTTTCCAATACGTACGTATTTGTCTTTACTCTGCAACACTGTATTTCCTTATAACGTGGTATTCTTGCATATTCTTTCGAGAGAAAACTATCCTGTGTGTTCCCTTTTGAGGCTACACACTGAGACATACAGGCAACACCAAAGCTTTTCGAGTTACAACGTGTTGTTTATGAAAAACAAGATAATTTCGCACGATGCGGGATTTCCTTAAAACTTGGTGTTCAGACAAATTTTGACGAAAGAAAATTCTCCTGTGTCTTCTCTTTTGAGGCTACACATTTAGGCGTACGAGCCACACCAAATATTTCGAGTTACAACTTGTTGTTTAGGAGATAATAGCTAATTTTGTACGATGCGTTATTTCTTCTTGTAAAGTGTTTCCAATAAGTACTTATCTGTCTTTACTCTGCAACACTGTATTTCCTTATAACGTGGTATTCTTACATATTCTTTCGAGGGAAAACTCTCCTGTGCGTTCTCTTTTGAGGCTACATTCTGAGACATACACGCAACGCCAAATCTTTTCGAGTTACAAAGTGTTGTTTAGGAAAAACAAGATAATTTCGCACGATGCGAGATTTCCATAAAACGTGGTTTTCTGAAAAATTTTGACCACAGAAAGTTCTCCTGTGGGTTCTCTTTTGTGGCTACAGGTTTAGACATACACGTCACACCAAATCTTTTCGAGTTACAACGTGTTGTTTAGGAGATACAAGCTAAACTTGTACGATGAGTTATTTCTTCTCATAAAGTGTTTCCAATAAGTACTTATTTGTCGTTACTCTGCAAAATTGTATTTCCTTATAACGTGGTATTCTTACATATTCTTTCGAGAGAAAACTCTCCTGTGCCTTCTCTTTTGAGGCTCCACGCTTACACATACAAGCAACAGCAAAGCTTTTCGAGTTACAACATGTTGTTTAGGAAAAAGAAGATGATTTCGCATAATGCGGGATTTCCTTAAAACGAGGTTTTCTGAAAAATTTTGACGAAAGAAAATTCTCCTGTGGGTTCTCTTTTGAGGCTACACATTTAGACATACAGGAGACACCAAATCATGTCGAGTTACAACGTGTTGTTTAGGAGATACAAGCTAATTTTTTACGATGTGTTAATTATTCTCGTAAAATGTTTCTAATACATACGCATTTGTCTTTACTCTGCAACATTGTATTTCCTTATAACGTGGTATTCTTACATATTCTTTCGATAGAAAACTATCCTGTGTGTTCCCCTTTGAGGCTACACACTTAGACATACAGGCAACACCAAAGCTTTTCGAGTTACAACGTGTTGTTTATGAAAAACTAGATAATTTCGCACGATGCGGGATTTCCATAAACGTGGTGTTCTGACAAATTTTGACGAAAGAAAATTCTCCTGTGGGTTCTCTTTTGAGGCTACACGTTTAGAGGTACATGCCACACCAAATCCTTTCGAGTTACCACGTGTTGTTTAGGAGATACAAGCTAATTTTGTACGATGCGTTATTTCTTCTCGTAAAGTGTTTCCAAACGTACGTATTTGTCTTTACACTGCAACACTGTATTTCCTTATAATGTTGAATTCTTACATGTTCTTTCGAGAGAAAACTCTCCTGTGCATTCTCTTTAGAGGCTACATGCTCACTCATACACGCAACACCAAAGCTTTTCGAGTTACAACGTGTTGTTCAGGAAAAACAAGATAATTTTGCACTATGCGGGATTTCCTTAAAACGTCGTTTTCTGACAAATTTTGACGAAAGAAAGTTCTCCTGTGGGTTGTCTTTTGAGGCTACAGGTTTAGACGTACATGCCACACCAAATCTTTTCGAATTACAACTTGTTGTTTAGGAGATACAAGCAAATTTTGTACGATGCGTTATTTCTTCTTGTAAAGTGTTTCCGATACGTACTTAATTGTCTTTACTCTGCAACACAGTATTTCCATATAACGTGGTATTCTTACATATTCTTTTGAGGGAAAACTCTCCTGTGCGTTCTCTTTTGAGGCTACATGCTTAGACATATAGGCAACGCCAAAGCTTTTCGAGTTACAACATGTTGTTTATGAAAAACAAGATAATTTCGCACGATGCGGGATTTCCTTAAAACGTGGTTTTCTGACAAATTTTGACGAAAGAAAATTCTCCTGTGGGTTCTCTTTTGAGGCTACACGTTTAGAGGTACATGCCACACAAAATCCTTTCGAGTTACCACGTGTTGTTTAGGAGATACAGCTAATTTTGTATGATGCATTATTTCTTCTCGTAAAGTGTTTCCAATACGTACGTATTTGTCTTTACTCTGCAACACTGTATTTCCTTATAATGTTGTATTCTTACATGTTCTTTCGAGAGAAAACTCTCCTGTGCATTGTCTTTAGAGGCTACATGCTCACACATACACGCAATACCAAAGCTTTTCGAATTACAACGTGTTGTTTAGGAAAAACAAGATAATTTTTCACGATGCGGGATTTCCTTAAAACGTGGTTTCTGACAAATTTTGACGAAAGAAAGTTCTCCTGTGCGTCGTGTTTTGAGGCTACACGTTTAGACATACATGCCACACCAAATCTTTTCGAGTTACAACTTCTTGTTTAGGAGATACAAGCAAATTTTGTACGATGCCTTATTTCTTCTTGGAAAGTTTTTCTAATACGTTCTTATTTGTCTTTAATCTGCAACACTGTATTTCCTTATAACGTGGTATTCTTACATATTCTTTCGAGGGAAAACTCTCCTGTGCGTTCTCTTTTGAGGCTACATGCTTAGACATACACGCAACGCCAAAGCTTTTCGACTTACAACGTGTTGTTTAGGAAAAACAAGATAATTTCCCACGATGCGAGATTTCCTTAAAACGTGCTTTCTGACAAATTTTGATGAAAGAAAATTCTCCTGTGGGTTCTCTTTTGAGGCTACACGTTTAGACATACACGTCACACCAAATCTTTTCGAGATACAACGTGTTGTTTAGGAGATACAAGTTAATTTTGTATGATGCGTTATTTCTTCTCGTAAAGTGTTTCCAATATGTACTTATTTGTCTTTACTCTGCAAAATTGTATTACCTTATAACATGGTATTCTTACATATTCTTTTGAGAGAAAATGCTCCTGTGCCTTCTCTTTTGAGGCTCCACGCTTAGACATACACGCAACACTAAAGCTTTTCGAGTTGCAACATGTTTTTTAGGAAAAAGAAGATGATTTCGCACGATGCAGGATTTCCTTAAAACGTGGTTTTCTGAAAAATTTTAACGAAAGAAAATTCTCCTGTGGGTTCTCTTTTGAGGCTACACGTTTAGAAGTACACGCCACACCAAATCTTTTCGAGTTACAACGTGTTGTTTAAGAGATACAAGCTAATTTTTTACGATGTGTTATTTCTTCTTGTAAAGTGTTTCCAATAAGTACTTATCTGTCTTTAATCTGCAACACTGTATTTCCTTATAACGTGGTATTCTTACATATTGTTTCGAGGGAAAACTCTCCTGTGCGTTCTCTTTTGAGGCTACATGCTTAGACATACACGCAACACCAAAGCTTTTCGAGTTACAAAGTGTTGTTTAGGAAAAACAAGATAATTTCGCACGATGCGAGATTTCCATAAAACGTGGTTTTCTGAAAAATTTTGACGAAAGAAAGTTCTCCTGTGGGTTCTCTTTTTAGGCTACATGTTTAGACGTACACGTCACACCAAATCTTTTCGAATTACAACGTGTTGTTTAGGAGATACAAGCCAATTTTGTACGATGCGTTATTTCTTCTCATAAAGTGTTTCCAATAAGTACTTATTTGTCTTTACTCTGCAAAATTGTATTTCCTTATAACGTAGTATTCTTACATATTCTTCCGAGAGAAAACTCTCCTGTGCCTTTTCTTTTGAGGCTACACGCTTACACATACACGCACCACCAAAGCTTTTCGAGTTACAACATGTTGTTTATTAAAAAGAAGATGATTTCGCATGATGCGGGATTTCCTTAAAACGAGGTTTTCTGAAAAATTTTGACGAAAGAAAATTCTCCTGTGGGTTCTCTTTTGAGGCTACACATTTAGACGTACAGGCCACACCAAATCTTGTCGAGTTACAACGTGTTGTTTAGGAGATACAAGCTAATATTTTACGATGTGTTAATTATTCTCATAAAGTGGTTCCAATACATACGTATTTGTCTTTACTCTGCAACATTTTATTTCGTTATAACGTGGTATTCTTACATATTCTTTCGATAGAAAACTATCCTGTGCGTTCCCCTTTGAGGCTACACACTTAGACATACAGACAACACCAAAGCTTTTCGAGTTACAACGTGTTGTTTATGAAAAACAAGATAATTTCCCACGATGCGGGATTTCCTTAAAACGTGGTGTTCTGACAAATTTTGACGAAAGAAAATTCTCCTGTGGGTTCTCTTTTGAGGCTACACGTTTAGAGGTACACGCCACACCAAATCCTTTCGAGTTACCACGTGATGTTTAGGAGATACAAGCTAATTTTGTACGATGCGTTATTTCTTCTCGTAAAGTGTTTCCAAACGTACGTATTTGTCTTTACACTGCAACACTGTATTTTCTTATAATGTTGAATTCTTACATGTTCTTTCAAAAGAAAACTCTCCTGTGAATTCTCTTTAGAGGCTACATGCTCACACATACACGCAACACCAAAGCTTTTCGAGTTACAAAGTGTTGTTCAGGAAAAACAAGATAATTTTGCACTATGCGGGATTTCCTTAAAACGTGGTTTTCTGACAAATTTTGACGAAAGAAAGTTCTCCTGTGGGTTGTCTTTTGAGGCTACAAGTTTAGACCTACGAGCCACACCAAATCTTTTCGAGGTACAACTTGTTGTTTAGGAGATACAAGCAAATTTTGTACGATGCGTTATTTCTTCTTGTAAAGTGTTTCCAATACGTACTTAATTGTCTTTACTCTGCAACACTGTATTTCCATATAACGTGGTATTCTTACATATTCTTTTGAGGGAAAACTCTCCTGTGCGTTCTCTTTTGAGGCTACACGCGTAGACATATAGGCAACGCCAAAGCTTTTCGAGTTACAACGTGTTGTTTATGAAAAACAAGATAATTTCGCACGATGCGGGATTTCCTTAAAACGTGGTTTTCTGACAAATTTTGACGAAAGAAAATTCTCCTGTGGGTTCTCTTTTGAGGCTACACTTTTAGAGGTACACGCCACACCAAATCCTTTCGAGTTACCACGTGTTGTTTTGGAGATACAGCTAATTTTGTACGATGCGTTATTTCTTCTCGTAAAGTGTTTCCAATACGTACGTATTTGTCTTTACTCTGCAACACTGTATTTCCTTATAATGTTGTATTCTTACATGTTCTTTCGAGAGAAAACTCTCCTGTGCATTGTCTTTAGAGGCTACATGCTCACACATACACGCAATACCAAAGCTTTTCGAGTTACAACGTGTTGTTCAGGAAAAACAAGATAATTTTTCACGATGCGGCTTACAAAATTAGCTTGTATCTCCTAAACAACACGTTGTAACTCGAAATGAATTGGTGTGGCATGTACGTCTAAACGTGTAGCCACAAAGGAGAACCCATAGGAGAATTTTCTTTCATCAAAATTTTTCAAGAATCACGTTTTAAGGAAATCCCGCATCGTGCAAAATTATCTTTTTTTTCCTAAACGACACGTTGTAACTCGAAAAGCTTTCGTGTTGCGTGTATGTCTAAGTGTGTAGCCTCCAAAGAGAAGGCACAGGAGAGTTTTCTCTCAAAATAATATGTAAGAATACCATGTTATAAGGATATAAAGTGTTGCAGAGTAAAGACAAATATGTACGTATTGGAAACACTTTAGGAGAAGAAATAATGCATCGTACAAAATTAGCTTGAATCTCCTAAACAACACGCTGTAACTTGAAGACATTTGGTGTGGCGTGTACATCTTAACGTGTAGCCTCAAAAGAGAACCCACAGGAGAATTTTGTTTCGTCAAAATTTGTCAGAAAACCACGTTTTAAGGAAATCCTGCATAGTGCGAAATATTCTTGTTTTTCCTAAACAACACGTCGTAACTCGAAAAGCTTTGGTGTTGCGTGTATGTCTAAGCGTGTAGCCTCAAAAGAGAACGCAGAGGAGAGTTTTCTCTCGAATGAATAAGTAAGAATACCATGTTATAAGGAATTACAGTGTTGTAGAATAAAGACAAATATGTACATATTGGAAACACTTAAACTTTACGAGAAGAAATAACGCATCGTACAAAATTAGCTTGTATCTCTTAAACAACACTTTGTAACTCGAAAAGCTTTGGTGTTGCGTGCATTTCAAAGCGTGTAGCCTCAAAAGAGAAGGCACAGGAGAGTTTTCTCTGGAAAGAATATATAAGAATACCACGTTATAAGGAAATACAGTGTTGCAGAGTAAAGACAAATACATACATATTGGAAACACTTTATGAGAAGAAATAACGCATCGCAAAAATTAGCTTGTATCTCCTAAACAACATTTTGTAACTCGAAAAGATTTGGTGTGGCGTGTACGTCTAAACGTCTAGCCTCAAACGGGAACTCACAGGAAAATTTTCTTTTGTCAACATTTTTCAGAAAACCACGTTTTAAGGAAATCCCGCATTGTGCGAAATTATCTTGTTTTTCCTAAACAACACGTTGTAACTCGAAAAGCTTTGGTGTTGCATGTATGTCTAAGTGTGTAGCCTCAAAAGAGAATGCACAGGAGAGTTTTCTCTCGAAAGAATATGTAAGAAAACCACGTTATAAGGAATTACAGTGTTTCAGAGTAAAGACAAACATGTACGTATTGGAAACACTATACGAGAAGAAATAACGTATCATAAAAAATTAGCTTGTATCTCCTAAACAACACGTTGTAACCGAAAAGATTTGGTGTGGCATGTACGTCTAAACGTGTAGCCTCAAAAGAGAACCCACAGGAGAATTGTCTTAGGTCAAAATTTGTCAGAAAACCATGTTTTAAGGAAATCCCGCACATTATAAGGAAATACAGTGTTGCAGAGTAAAGACAAATATGTACCTATTGGAAACACTTTACAAGAAGAAATAACGCATCGTACAAAATTAGCTTGTGTCTCCTAAACAACACTTTGTAATTCGAAAAGATTTGGTTTGGCATGTACGTCTAAACGTGTAGCCTCAAAAGAGAAGCCACAGGAGAATTTTCTTTCGTTAAAATTTGTCAGAAAAGAGAACGCACAGGAGAGTTTTCTCTCGAAAGAATATATAAGAATAACACGTTATAAGAAAATACAGTTCTGCAAAGTAAAGACAAATACGTACCTTTTGGAAACACTTAAACTTTACGAGAAGTAAAGCATAGTACAAAATTAGCTTGTATCTCTTAAACAACACGTTGTAACTCGAAAAGCTTTGGTGTTGCGCGCATTTATGAGCATGTAGCCTCAAAAGAGAAGGCACAGGAAGAAAGAATGCATCGCAAAAAATTAGCTCGTATCTCCTAAACAACATGTTGTTACTCAAAAAGATTTGGTGTGGCGTGTACGTCTAAACGTGTAGCCTCAAAAGAGAACACACAGGAGAATTTTCTTTGGTCAAAATTTGTCAGAAAACCTCGTTTTAAGGAAATCCCGCATCGTGCGAAATTATCTTGTTTTTCCTAAACAACACGTTGTAACTCGAAAACTTTGGTGTTGCGTGTATGTCTAATCATGTAGCCTCAAAAGAGAACGCACAGGAGACTTTTCTCTCGAAAGAATATGTAAGAATACCACGTTATAAGGTAATACAGTGATGCAGAGTAAAGACAAATTAGTACGTATTGGAAACACTTTACGAGAAGAAATAATGCATCGTACAAAATTAGCTTGTATCTCCTAAACAACATGTTGTAACTCGAAAAGATTTGGTGTGGCGTGTACGTCTAAACGTGTAGCCTCAAAAGAGAACCCACAGGAGAATTGTTTTTCGTTAAAATTTGTCAGAAAACCATGTTTTAAGGAAATCACTCATCGTGAGAAATTATCATGTTTTTCCTAAACAACACGTTGTAACTCGAAAAGCTTTGATGTTGCGTGTATGTCTAAGCGTGTAGCCTCAAAAGAGAACTCACAGGAGAGTTTTCTCTCGAAAGAACATGTAAGAATACCACATTATAAGGAAATAAAATTTTGCAGAGTAAAGACAAATACGTATGTATTTGAAACACTTTACGAGAAGAAATAACGCATCGTAAAATTTAGTTTGTATCTCCTAAACAACACATTGTAACTCGAAAAGAGTTGGTGTGGCGTGTACGTCTAAACGTGTAGCCTCAAAGGAGAACCCACAGGAGAATTTTCTTTCGTCAAAATTTGTCAGAAAACCACTTATTAAAGAAATCTCGCATCGTGCGAAACTATCTTGTTTTTCCTAAACAACACATTGTAACTCGAAAATTTTTGATGTTGCATGTATGTCTAAGCATGTAGCCTCAAAAGAGAACGCACAGGAGAGATTTCTCTCGAACGAGTATGTAAGAATACCACGTTATAAGGAAATACAGTGTGGCAAATTAAAGATAAATATGTAGCTTTTGGAAACACTTAAACTTTACGAGAAGATATAAAGCATCGTAAAAAATTAGCTTGTATCTCCTAAACAACACGTTGTAACTCGAAAAGATTTGGTGTGGCGTGTACGTCTAAATGTGTAGCCTCAAATGAAAACCCACAGGAGAATTTTCTTTCGTCAAAATTTGTCAGAAAACTACGTTTTAAAGAATTCCCGCATCTTGCGAAATTATCTTGTTTTTCCTAAACAACATGTTCTAACTCGAAATGCTTTGGTGTTGCGTGTATGTCTAAGCGTCTAGCCTCAAAAGAGAACGCACAGGAGAGTTTTCTCATGAAAGAATATGTACAAATACCATGTTATAAGGAAATACAATGTTGTAAAGACAAATACGTACGTATTGGAAACACTTTAGGAGAAGAAATAACGCATCGTACAAAATTAGCTTGTATCTCCTAAACAACACGTTGTAACTCGAAAAGATTTGGTGTGGCATGTACGTCTAAGCGTGTAGCCTCAAATGAAAACCCACAGGAGAATTTTCTTTCGTCAAAATTTGTCAGAAAACCACGTTTTAAGGAATTCCTGCATCTTGCGAAATTATCTTGTTTTTCATAAACAACACGATCTAACTCGAAATGCATTGGTGTTGCGTCTATGTCTAAGCGTGTAGCCTCAAAAGAGAATGCACAGGAGAGTTTTGTCTCGAAAGAATATGTACGAATACCATGTTATAAGGAAATACAGTGTTGTAGAGGAAAGACAAATACGTACGTTTTGGAAACACTTTAGGATAAGAAATAACGCATCATTCAAAATTAGCTTGTATCTCCTAAACAGCACGTTGTAACTCGAAAATCTTTGGTGTTGCGTGTATGTCTAAGCGTGTAGCCTCAAAAGAGAACGCACAGGAGAGTTTTCTCTCGAAAAAATATGTAAGAATACCACATCATAAGGAAATACAGTGTTGCAAAGTAAAGAAAAATACGTACCTTTTGGAAACACTTAAACGTTACGAGAAGAAATAATGCATCATTGAAAATTAGCTTGTATCTCCTAAACAATACGTTCTAACTCGAAAAGATTTGGTGTTGCGTGTATGACTAAGCATGTAGCCTCAAAAGAGAGCGCACAGGAGAGTTTTCTCTCGAAAGAATATGTAAGAATACCACGTTATGAGGAAATACAGTGTTGCAGAGTAAAGAAAAATACGTGCATATTGGAAAAACTTTACGAGAAGAAATAACGCATCCTACAAAATTAGCTTGTATCTCCTAAACAACACCTTGTAACTCGAAAGGATTTGGTGTGGCGTGTACGTCAAACGTGTAGCCTCAAAAGAGAACCCACAAGAGAATTTTCTTTGGTCAAAATTTGTCAGAAAACCACGTTTTAAGGAAATCCCGCATCGTGCGAAATTATCTGGTTTTTCCTAAACAACACGTTTTAACTCGAAAAGCTTTGGTTTTGCGTGTATGTCTAAGTGTTTAGCCTCAAAAGAGAACGCACAGGAGAGTTTTCTCTCGAAAGAATATGTAAGAATTCCACGTTATAAGGAAATACAGTGTTGCAGAGTAAAGACAAATACGTACGTATTGGAAAAACTTTACGAGAAGAAATAACGCATCCTACAAAATTAGCTTGTATCTCCTAAACAACACCTTGTAACTCGAAAGGATTTGGTGTGGCGTGTACGTCAAACGTGTAGCCTCAAAAGAGAACCCACAGGAGAATTTTCTTTGGTCAAAATTTGTCAGAAAATCACGTTTTAAGGAAATCCCTCATCGTGCGAAATTATATTGTTTTTCCTAAACAATACTTTGTAACTCGTAAAGCTTTGGTGTTGCGTGTATGTCTAAGAGTGTAGCTTCAAAAGAGAACGCACAGGAGAGTTTTCTCTTGAAAGAATATGTAAGAATACCATGTTATAAGGAAATACAGTGTTGCAGAGTAAAGATCAATAGGTAGTTATTGTAAATACTTTACGAGAAAAAATAACGCATGGTACAAAATTAGCTTGTATCTCTTAAACAACACGTTGTAATTCGAAAATATTTGGTGTGGCGTGTATGTCTAAATGTGTAGCCTCAAAAGAGAACCCACAGGAGAATTTTCTTTCGTCAAAATTGTTCAGAAAACCACGTTTTAAGGTAATCCCTCATCGTGCGAAATTATCTTGTTTTTCCTAAACAGCACAATGTAACTCGAAAAGCTTTGGTGTTGCGTGTATGTCTAAGCATGTAGCATCAAAAGAGAGCGCACAGGAGAGTATTCTCTCGAAAGAATATGTAAGAATACCACGTTATAAGGAAATACAGTGTTGCAGAGTAAAGAAAAATACGTACGTATTGGAAAAACTTTATGAGAAGAAATAACGCATCGTACAAAATTAGCTAGTATCTCGTAAACAACACCTTGTAACTCGAAAGGATTTGGTGTGGCGTGTACGTCTAAATGTGTAGCCTCAAAAGAGAACCCAAAGGAGAATTTTCTTTGGTCAAAATTTGACAGAAAACCACGTTTTAAGGAAATCCCGCATCGTGCGAAATTATCTTGTTTTTCCTAAACAGCACGTTGTAACTCGAAAAGCTTTGGTGTTGCGTGTATGTCTAAGCGTGTAGCCTCAAAAGAGAACGCACAGGAGAGTTTTCTCTCGAAAGAATATGTAAGAATATCACGTTATAAGGAAATACCGTGTTGAAGAGTAAAGATAAATAGGTAGTTATTGTAAATACTTTACGAGAAGAAATGACGCATGGTACAAAATTAGATTGTATCTCCTAAACAACACGTTGGAATTCGAAAATATTTGGTGTGGCATGTACGTCTAAACGTGTAGCCTCAAAAGAGGGCCGACAGGAGAATTTTCTTTCGTCAAAATTTTTCAGAAATCACGTTTTAATGAAATCCCTCATTGTGCGAAATTATCTTGTTTTTCCTAAACAACACGTTGTAACTCGAAAAGCTTTGGTGTTGCCTGTATGTCTAAGCGTGTAGCCTCAAAAGACAATGCACAGGAGAGTTTTCTCTCGAAAGAATATGTAAGAATACAATGTTATAAGGAAATACACTGTTGCAGAGTAAAGACAAACATGTACGTATTGGAAACACTTTATGAGAAGAAATAAAGCATCGTAAAAATTAAGCTTTTATCTCCTAAACAACACTTTGTAACTCGAAAGATTTGGTGTGGCGTGTATGTCTAAATGTGTAGCCTCAAAAGAGAACCCACAGGAGAATTTTCTTTCGTCAAAATTTGTCAGAAAACCATGTATTAAGGAAATCCCGTATCGTGCAAAATTATCTTGTTTTTCCTAAACAACACATTGTAACTCGAAAAGCTTTGGTGTTGCGTGTACGTCTATGCGTGTAGCCTCAAAAGAGAATGCACAGGAGAGTTTTCTCTCGAAAGAATATGTAAGAATACCACGTTATAAGTAAATACAGTGTTGCAGAGTAAAGATAAATAGGTAGTTATTGTAAATACTTTACGAGAAGAAATAACGCATATTACAAAAGAGTTTTCTCTCAAAAGAATATGTAAGACTACCAAGTTATAAGGAAATACAGTGTTGCAGAATCAAGACAAATATGTACGCATAGAAAACACTTTATGAGAAGAAATAACGCATCGTACAAAATTAGCTTGCATCTCCTAAACAACACGTTGTAACTCGAAAATATTTGGTGTGGTGTGTACGTCTAAACGTGTAGCCTCAAAAGAGAACCCACAGGAGAATTTTCTTCCGTCAAAATTTGTCTGAAAAACATTTTCTAAGGAAATCACGCATCGTACGAAATTATCTTGTTTTCCTAAACTACACGTTGCAACTTGAAAAGCTTTGGTGTTGCGTGTATGTCTAAGCATGTAGCCTCAAAAGAGAGAGCACAGGAGAGTTTTCTCTCGAAAGAATATGTAAGAAAACCACATTATAAGGAAATACAGTGTTGCAGAGTAAAGAAAAATACATACGTATTGGAAAAACTTTACAAGAAGAAATAACGCATTTGTACAAAATTAGCTTGTATCTCCTAAACAACACCTTGTAACTCGAAAAGATTTTGTTTGGCATGTAAGTCTAAAGGTGTAGCCTCAAAAGAGAAGCCACCGGAGAATTTTCTTTGGTCAAAATTTGTCAGCAAGCCACGTTTTAAGGAAATCCCGCATCGTGCGAAATTATCTTGTTTTTCCTAAACAACACGTTGTAACTCGAAAAGCTTTGGTGTTGCGTGTATGTCTAAGCATGTAGCCTCAAAAGAGAATGCACAGGAGAGTTTTCTCTCGAAAGAATATGTAAGAATACCACGGTATAAGGAAATACAGTGTTGCAGAGTAATGACAAATACTTACGTATTGGAAACACGTTACGAGAAGAAATAACGCATGGTACAAAATTAGCTTGTACCTCCTAAACAACTCGTTGTAACGCGAAAAGATTTGATGTGACGTTTGCATCTAAACGTGTAGCCTCAAAAGGGAACCCACAGGAGAATTTTCTTTCGTCAAAATTTTTCAGAATACCATGTTTTACGGAAATCCCACATCATGCGAAATTATCTTGTATTTCCTAAACAACACGTTGTAACTCGAAAAGCTTTGGTGTTGCGTGTATGTCTAAGCTTGTAGCCTCAAAGGAGAACGCACAGGACAGTTTCCTGCGAAAGAATATGTAAGAATACCACGTTATGAGGAAATACAGTGTTGCAGAGTAAAGAGAAATACCTACGCATTGGAAACACTTTACAATAAGAAATAGTGCATTGTAAAAATTAGCTTGTATCTCCTAAACAACACGTTGTAACTCGAAAAGATTTGGTGTGGCGTGCATTTCTAAACGTGTAGCCTCAAAAGAGAACCCACAGGAGAATTTTCTTTGGTCAAAATTTGTCAGAAAACCAGGTTTTATGGAAATCCTGAAAAATTTTGACGAAAGAAAATTCTCCTATGGGTTCTCTTATGAGGCTACACGTTTAGACGTACACGCCACACCAATTCCTTTCGAGTTACAACGTGTTGTTTAGGAGATAGAAGCTACTTTTGTATGATGCGTTATTTCTTCTCGTAAAGTGTTTCCAATACGTATGTATTTGTCTTTACTCTGCAACACTGTATTTCCTTATAACTTGGTGTTCTTACATATTCTTTCAAGAGAAAACTATCCTGTGCCTTCTTTTTTGAGGCTACACACTTAGACATATGCGGAACACCAAAGTTTTTTGAGTTGCAACGTGTGGTTTAGGAAAAACCAGATAATTTCGCAAGATGTGGGATTTCCTTAAAACGTGATTGTCTGAAAATTTTTGAGGAAAGAAAATTCTCCTATGGGTTCTCTTTTGAGGCTACATGTTTAGACGTGCACGCCACACCAAATCTTTCCGAGTTACAACGTGTTGTTTAGGAGATACAAGCTAATTTTGTACGATGCGCTATTTCTTCTCGTAAAGTGTTTCCAATACATATGTATTTGTCTTTACTCTGCAAAACTGTATTTCCTTATAATGTGGTATTCTTATATATTCGTTCGAGAGAAAACTCTCCTGTGCCTTCTCTTTTGAGGCTACACACTTAGGCATACACGCAACACGAAAGCTTTTCGAGTTACAACGTGTTGTTTAGGAAAAACAAGATAATTTCGCACGATGCGGGATTTCCTTAAAACGTGATTTTCTGAAAAATTTTGATGAAAGAAAATTCTCCTATGGGTTCTCTTTTGAGGCTACATGTTTAGACGTACACGCCACACCAAATCTTTTCGAGTTACAACGTGTTGTTTAGGAGATACAAGCTAATTTTGTACGATGCGTTATTTCTTCTCGTAAAGTGTTTCCAATAGGTACGTATTTGTCTTTACTCTGCAACACTGCATTTCCTATTAACGTGGTATTCTTACATATTCTTTCGAGAGAAAACTCTCCTGTGCCTTCTCTTTTGAGGTTACACACTTAGACATACACGCAACACGAAAGCTTTTCGAGTTACAAGGTGTTGTTTAGGAAAATCAAGATAATTTCGCACGATGCGGGATTTCCTTAAAATGTGATTTTCTGAAAAAATTTTGACGAAAGAAAATTCTCCTATAAGTTCTCTTTTGAGGCTACACGTTTAGACGTACACGCCACACCAAATCTTTTCGAGTTACAACGTGTTGTTTAGAAGATACAAGCAAATATTTTATGATGCGTTATTTCTTCTCGTAAACTGTTTCCAATAAGTACGTATTTGTCTTTACTCTGCAACAGTGTATTTCCTTATAACGTGGTATTCTTACATATTCTTTCGAGAGAAAACTCTCCTGTGTGTTCTCTTTGAGGCTACACGCTTAGACATACACGCAACACCAAAGATTTTCGAGTTACAACGTGTTGTTTAGGAAAAACAAGATAATTTCGCACGATATGGGATTTCGTTAAAACCTGGTTTTCTGACAAATTTTGACCAAAGAAAATTCTCCTGTGGGTTCTCTTTTGAGGCTACACGTTTAGAGGAATATGCCACACCAAATCTTTTCGAGTTACAACGTGTTGTTTTGGAGATACAAGCTAATTTTGTAAGATACGTTATTTCTTCTCCTAAAGTGTTTCCAATACATACGTATTTGTCTTTATTCTGCAACACTGTATTTCCTTATAACGTGGTATTCTTGCATATTATTTTGAGAGAAAACTCTCCTGTGCCTTCTCTTTTGAGGCTACATGCTTAGACATACACGAAACACCAAAGCTTTTCGAGTTACAACGTGTTGTTTAGGAAAAACAAGATAATTTCGCATGATGCAGGATTTCCTTAAAACGTGGTTTTCTGACAAATTTTGACGAAAGAAATTTCTCCTGTGGGTTCTCTTTTGAGGCTACATGTTTAGACGTACACACCACGCCAAATATTTTCGAGTTACAACGTGTTCTTTAGGAGAAACAAGCTAATTTTGTACGATGCATTATTTCTTCTCGTAAAGTGTTTTCAATACGTACGTATTTGTCTTTATTTTGCAACACTGTATTTCCTTATAACGTGGTATTCTTATATATTCTTTCGAGAGAAAACCCTCCTGTGCATTCTCTTTTGAGGCTACATGCTTAGACATACACGAACACCAAAGCTTTTTGAGTTACAACGTGTTGTTTAGGAAAAACAAGATAAGTTCGCACGATGAGGGATTTCCTTAAAACGTGGTTTTCTGACAAATTTTGAAGAAAGAAAATTCTCCTGTGGGTTCTCTTTTGAGGCTATACGTTTAGACGCACACGCCACACCAAATATTTTCGAATTACAACGTGTTGTTTAGGAGATACAAGCTAATTTTGTACCATGCATCATTTCTTCTCGTATAGTATTTACAATTACTACCTATTTATCTTTACTCTGCAACACTGTATTTCCTTATAACGTGGTATTCCTACATATTCTTTCGAGAGAAAACTCTCCTGTGTCCTCTTTTGAGGCTACACGCTTAGACATACACGCAACACCAAAGCATATTGAGTTACAACGTGTAGTTTAGGAAAAACAAGGTAATTTCGCACGATGAGGTATTTCCTTAGAACATGGTTTTCTGACAAATTTTGACGAAAGAAAATTCTCTTGTGGGTTCTCTTTTGAGGCTACACGTTTAGACGTACACGCCACACGAAATCTTTTCGAGTTACAACGTGTTAGTTAGGAGATACAAGCTAATTTTGTACGATGCGTTATTTCTTCTCTTAAGTGTTTCCAATATGTACGTATTTGTCTTTATGCTGCAACACTGTATTTCCTTATAACGTGGTATTCTTACATATTCTTTCGACAGAAACTCTCCTGTGAATTCTCTTTTGAGGCCACACGCTTAGACATACATGCAACACCAAAGCTTTTCGAATTACAACGTGTTGTTTAGGAGAAACAAGATAATTTCGCACGATGCGGGATTTCCATAAAACGTGGGTTTCTGACAAATTTTGACGAAGGAAAATCCTCCTGTGGTTTCTCTTTTGAGGCTACACGTTTAGCCGTACATGCCACACCAAATCCATTCGAGTTACAACGCGCTGTTTAGGAGATACAAGCTAATTTTGTATGATGCATTATATCTTTTCGTAAAGTTTTTTCCAATACTTACGTATTTGTCTTTAGTCTGCAACACTGTATTTCCTTATAACGTGGTATTCTCACATATTGTTTCGAGAGAATACTCTACTGTGCGTTCTCTTTTGAGGCTACAAGCTTAGATATACACGCAACACCAAAGCTTTTTGAATTACAACGTGTTGTTTAGGAAAAACAAGATAATTTCGCAGGATGCAGGATTTCCTTAAAACGTGGTTTTCTCACAAATTTTGACGAAAGAAAATTCTCCTGTTCGTTGTCTTTGAGGCTACACTTTTAGACGTACACGCCAAACCAAATCTTTTCGAGTTACCACTTGTTGTTTAGGAGATACAAGTTAATAATTTATGATGCGTTATTTCTTCTCGTAAAGTGTTTCCAATATGTACGTTTTTGTCTTTACTCTGCAACACTGTATTTCCTTATAACATGGTATTCTTACATGTTCTTCCGAGAGAAAACTCTCCTGTGCATTCTCTTTTGAGGCTACACCCTTAGACATACACGCAACACCAAAGCTTTTCGAGTTACAACGTGTTGTTTAGGAAAAACAAATAATTTCGCACGATGCGGGATTTCCTTAAAACGTGGTTTTCTGACAAATTTTGACGAAAGAAAATTCTCCTGTTGGTTCTCTTTTGAGGCTACACGTTTAGACTTACGTGCCAAACCAAATCTTTTCGAGTTACAACGTGTTGTTTAGGAGATAAAAGCTAATTTTTAATAATGCATTATTTCTTCTCGTAAAGTGTTCCCAATATGTACATATTTGTCTTACTCTGCAAAATTGTATTTCCTAATAGCGTGGTGTTCTTACATATTCTTTCGAGAGAAAACTCTCCTGTGCCTTCTCTTTTGAGGCTCCACGTTTAGACATACACGCAACACTAAAGTTTTTCGAGTTACAACATATTGTTTAGGAAAAAGAAGATGATGTCGCACGATGCAGGATTTCCTTAAAACGTGGTTTTCTCAAAAATTTTGAAGAAAGAAAATTCTCCTGTGGGTTCTCTTTTGAGGCTACACGTTTAGACATACACGCCACACCAGATCGTTTTGAGTTACAACGTGTTGTTTAGGAGATACATGTTAATTTTTTACTATGCGTTAATTCTTCTAGTAAAGTGTTTCCAATACGTACGTGTTTATCTTTACTCTGCAACACTGTATTTCCTTATAACGTGGTATTCTTACATATTCTTTCGAGAGAAAACTCTCCTTTGCGTTCTCTGTTGAGGCTACACGCTTAGACATACATGCAACACCAAAGCTTTTCGAGTTACAACGTGTTGTTTAGGAAAAACAAGATAATTTCGCACGATGCGAGATTTCCTTAAAACGTGGTTTCTGACAAATTTTGATGAAAGAAAACTCTCCTGTTGGTTCTCTTTTGAGGGTACACATTTAGACATACACGTCACACCAAATGTTTTCGAGTAACAACGTGTTGTTTAGGAGATACAAGCTAATTTTGTAAGATGCGTTATTTCTTCTCGAAAAGTGTTTCCAATATGTACTTATTTGTCTTTACTCATCAAAATTTTATTTCCTTATAACGTGGTATTCTTACATATTCTTTCAAGAGAAAACTCTCCTGTGCCTTCTCTTTTGAGGCTCCACGCTTAGACATACACGCAACACCAAAGCTTTTCGAGTTACAACTTGTTGTTTAGGAAAAAGAAGATGATTTCGCACGATGCGGGATTTCCTTAAAACGTGGTTTTCTGAAAAATTTTAACGAAAGAAAATTCTCCTGCGGGTTCTCTTTTGAAGCTACACATTTAGACGTACACGCCGCACCAAATCTTTTCGAGTTACAACGTGTTGTTTAGGAGATACAAGCTAATTTTGTACGATGCGTTATTTCTTCTCGTAAAGTTTTCCAATACGTACATATTTTTCTTTACTCTGCAACACTGTATTTCCTTATAACTTGGTATTCTTACATATTCTTTCGAGAGAAAACTATCCTGTGCGTTCCCTTTGAGGCTACACACTTAGACATACAGGCATCACCAAAGCTTTTCGAGTTACAACGTGTTGTTTATGAAAATCAAGATTATTTCGCACGATGCGTGATTTCCTTAAAATGTGGTTTTCTCACAAATTTTGAGGAAAGAAAATTATCCTGTGGGTTCTCTTTTGAGGCTACACGTTTAGACGTACATGCCACACCAAATCCTTTCGAGTTACCACGTGTTGTTTAGGAGATACAAGCTAATTTTTTATGATGCGTTATTTCTTCTCGTAAAGTGTTTCCAATACGTACTTATTTCTCTTTACTCTGCAACATTGTATTTCCCTATAACGTGGTATTCTTACATATTCTTTCGAGGGAAAACTCTCCTGTGTGTTCTCTTTTGAGGCTACATGCTTAGGCATACACGCAACGCCAAAGCTTTTCGAGTTACAACGTTTTGTTTAGGAAAAAGAAGATAATTTCGCACGATGCGAGATTTCCATAAAACGTGGTTTTCTGAAAAATTTTGACCAAAGAAAGTTCTCCTATGCATTCTCTTTTGAGGCTACACGTGTAGTCGTACGAGCCAAAACAAATCTTTTCGAGTTACAACGTGTTGTTTAGAAGATACAAGCTAATTTTTTACGATGCATTATTTCTTCTCTTAAAGTGTTTCCAATACGTACGTATTTGTCTTTACTCTGCAACACTGTATTTCCTTATAACGTGGTATTCTTACATATTCTTTCGAGAGAAAACTCTCCTGTGCGTTCTCTTGTGAGGCGACACGCTTAGACATACACGCAACAGCAAAGCTTTTCGAGATACAACATGTTGTTTAGGAAAAACAAGATAATTTCGCACGATGCAAGATTTCCTTAAAACGTGGTTTCTGACAAATTTTGATGAAAGAAAATTCTCCTGTGTGTTCTCTTTTGAGGCTACACGTTTAGACGCACACGCCACACCAAATATTTTCGAGTTACAACGTGTTGTTTAGGAGATACAAGCTAATTTTTTATGATGCGTTGCTTCTTCTCCTAAAGTGTTTCCAATACGTACGTACTTGTCTTTACTCTGCAACACTGTAGTTCCTATTTACGTGGTATTCTTACATATTCTTTTGAGAGAAAACTCTCCGTTGCCTTCTCTTTTGAGGCTACACGCTAAGACTTACACGAAACACCAAAGGTTTTCGAGTTACAACGTGTTGTTTAGGAATAACCAGATAATTTCGCATGATGCGGGATTTCCTTAAACCGTGGTTTTCTGACAAATTTTGACGCAAGAAAATTCTCCTGTGGGTTCTCTTTTGAGGCTACACGTTTAGAAGTACACGCCACACCAAATCATTTCTAGTTACAACGTGCTGTTAAGAGATACAAGCTAATTTTGTACGATGCATTATTTCTTCTCGTAAAGTTTAAGTGTTTCCAATATGTATGGATTTGTCTTTATTCTGCAACACTGTATTTCCTTATAACGTGGTATTGTTACATATTGTTTCCAGAGAAAACTCTCCTGTGCCTTCTCTTTTGAGGCTACACGCATAGACATACACGCAACACCAAAGCTTTTCGAGTTACAACGTGTTGTTTAGGAAAAACAAGATTTTTCGCAGGATGCGTGATTTCCTTAAAACGTGGTTTTGTGACAAATTTTGACGAAAGAAAAATTTCCTCTGGGTACTCTTTTGAGGCTACACCTTTAGACGTACACGCCACACCAAATGTTTTCGAGTTACAATGTGTTGTTTAGGAGATACAAGCTAATTTTTTTACTATGCGTTATTTCTCCTCTTAAAGTGTTTCCAGTAAGTACATATTTGTCTTTACTCTGCAACACTGTATTTGCTTATATTGTGGTATTCTTACATATTCTTTCGAGAGAAAACTCTCCAGTGCATTCTCTTTTGAGGCTACATGCTTAGACATACACGCAACACCAAAGCTTTTCTAGTAACGACGTGTTGTTTAGGAAAAACAAGATAATTTCGCACGATGCGGGATTTCCTTAAAACGTGGTTTTCTGAAAAATTTTGACGAAAGAAAATTCTCCTGGGGGTTCTCTTTTAAGGTTACACATTTAGACGTACACGCCACACCAAATCTTTTCGAGTTACAACGTGCTGTTTAGGAGATACAAGCTAATTTTGTATGATAAGTTATTTCTTCTCGTAAAGTTTAAGTGTTTCCAATACGTACTATTTGTCTTTAGTCTGCAACACTGTATTTCATTATAACGTGGTATTCTTACCTATTCTTTTGAGAGAAAACTCTCCTGTGCCTTCTCTTTTGAGGGTACATGCTTAGACATACACGCAACATCAAAGCTTTTCGAGTTACGATGTGTTGTTTTGGAAACACAAGATAATTTCGCACGATGCGGGATTTCCTTAAAAAATTGTTTTCTGACAAATTTTGACGAAAGAAAATTCTCCTGTGGGTTCTCTTTTGAGGCTACACGTTTAGACATACACGCCATGCCAAATCATTTCGAGTTACAACGTGTTGTTTAGGAGATACAAGCTAATTTTGTTTGATGCGTTATTTCTTCTCGTAAAGTGTTTCCAATACGTACATATTTTTCTTGACTCTGCAACACTGTATTTCCTAATAACGTGGTATGCTTACATATTCTTTCGAGAGAAAACACTCCTGTGCGTTCTCTTTTGAGGCTACACGCTGAGACATACACTAAACACCAAAGCTTTTCGAGTTACAACGTGTTCTTTAGGAAAAACAAGATAATTTCGCACAATGCGGGATTTCCTTAAAACGTGGTTTTCTGAAAAAAATTTGACGAAAGAAAATTCTCCTGTGGGTTCTCTTTTCAGGCTACATGTTTAGACGTACACGCCATACGAAATCTTTTCGAGTTACAACGTGTAATTTAGGAGATACAACGTAATTTTGTACGATGCGTTATTTCTTCTTGTAAAGTGTTTCGAATACGTACGTATTTGTCTTTACTCTGCAACACTGTATTTCCATATAACGTGATATTCTTACGTATTCTTTCGAGAGAAAACTCTCCTGTGCCTTCTCTTTTGAGGCTACACGCTTAGACATACATGCAACACCAAAGCTTTTCGAGTTACAAAGTGTTCTTTAGGAAAAAAAAGATAATTTCGCACAATGCGGGATTTCCTTAAAACGTGGTTTTCTGACCAATTTTGACTAAAGATTATTCTCCTGTGGGTTCTCCTTTGAGGCTACACGTTTAGACATACAAGCCACATCAAATCTTTCTGAGTTACAATGTGTTGTTTAGGAGATACAAGCTAATTTTGTATGATACATTATTTCTTCTTGTAAAGTGTTTCCAATACGTATGTATTTGCTTTACTCTGCAACACTGTACTTCCTTATAACGTGGTATTCTTACATATTCTTTCGAGAGAAAACTCTCCTGTGCGTTCTCTTTGGGGCTACAAGCTTAGACATACACGCAACACCAAAGCTTTTCGAGTGACAACGTGTTGTTTACGAAAAACAAGATAATTTCGCACGATGCGGGATTTCCTTAAAACGTGGTTTTCTGAAAAAAAATTTGACGAAAGAAAACTCTCCTGTGGGTTCTCTTTTGAGGCTACACGTTTAGATGTACACGCCACACCAAATCTTTTCGAGTTACAACGTGTAGCTTAGGAGAAACAAGCTAATTTTGTGCGATGCATTATTTCTACTTGTAAAGTGTTTCCAATAATTACATATTTGTCTTTACTCTGCAACACTGTATTTCCTTATAACTTGGTATTCTTACATATTCTTTCAAGAGAAAACTCTCCTGTGCCTTCTCTTTTGAGGCTTCGAGCTTAGACATTCACGCAACAGCAAAGCTTTTCGAGTTACAACGTGTTCTTTAGGAAAACCAAGATAATTTTGCACGATGCGGGATTTCCTTAAAACGTGGTTTTCTGACTAATTTTGACTAAAGAATATTATCCTGTGGGTTCTCCTTTGAGGCCACACGTTTTGACGTACAAACCACATCAAATCTTTCCGAGTTACAACGTATTGTTTAGGAGATACAAGCTAATTTTGTATGATGCGTTATTTCTTCTTGTAAAGTGTTTCCAATACGTATGTATTTGCTTTACTCTGCAACACTGTAATTCCTTATAACGTGGTATTCTTACATATTATTTGGAGAGAAAACTCTCCTGTGCCTTCTCTTTTGAGGCTATACGCTTAGACATACACGCAACACCAAAGCTTTTCGAGTGACAACGTGTTGTTTAGGAAAAACAAGGTAATTTCCAACGATGCGGGATTTCCTTAAAACATGGTTTTCAGACAAATTTTGACAAACGAAAATTCTCCTGTGTGGTTCTCTTTTGAGGCTACACGTTTAGAAGTACACGCCACACCAAATCTTTTCGAGTTACAACGTGCTGTTAGGAGATACAAGCTAATTTTGTATGATGCATTATTTCTTATAAAGTTTAAGTATTTCCAATATGTATGTATTTGTCTTTACTCTGCAACACTGTATTTCCTTATAACGTGGTATTCTTACATATTCTTTCGAGAGAAAACTCTCCTGTGCATTCCCTTTTGTGGCTACATGCTTAGACATACATGCAACACCAAAGCTTTTCGAGTTACAACATGTTGTTTAGGAAAAACAAGATAATTTCGCACGATGCGGGATTTCCTTAAAACGTGGTTTTCTGAAAAAATTTTGATGAAAGAAAATACTCCTGTGGGTTCTCTTTTGAGGCTACACGTTTATACGTACACCCCACACCAAATCTTTTCGAGTTATAACGTGTAGTTTAGGAGATACAAGCTAATTTTGTACGATGCATTATTTCTTCTTCTAAAGTGTTTCCAATACGTAGGTATTTGTCTTTACTCTGCAACACTGTATTTCCTTATAACGTGGTATTCTTACATATTCTTTAGAGAGAAAACTCTCCTGTGCCTTCTCTTTTGAGGCTACATGCTTAGACATACACGCAACACCAAAGCTTTTCGAGTTACGACGTGTTGTTTAGGAAAAACAAGATAATTTCGCATGATGTGGGATTTCCTTAAAACGTGGTTTACTGACCAATTTTGACGAAAGAAAATTCTCCTGTGTGGTTCTCTTTTGAGGCTACATGTTTAGAAGTACACGCCACACCAAATCTTTTCGAGTTACAACGTGCTGTTAGGAGATACAAGCTAATTTTGTACGATGCATTATTTCTTCTCATAAAGTTTAAGTGTTTCCAATAAGTATGTATTTGTCTTTACTCTGCAACACTGTATTTCCTTATAACGTGGTATTCTTACATATTCTTTCGAGAGAAAGCTCTCCTGTGCATTCCCTTTTGTGGCTACATGCTTAGACATACATGCAACACCAAAGCTTTTCGAGTTACAACTTGTTGTTTAGGAAAAACAAGATAATTTCGCACGATGCGAGATTTCCTTAAAACGTGGTTTTCTGAAAAAATTTTGATGAAAGAAAATACTCCTGTGGGTTCTCTTTTGAGGCTACACGTTTATACGTACACCCCACACCAAATCTTTTCGAGTTATAACGTGTAGTTTAGGAGATACAAGCTAATTTTGTACGATGCATTATTTCTTCTTCTAAAGTGTTTCCAATACTTAGGTATTTGTCTTTACTCTGCAACACTATATTTCCTTATAACGTGGTATTCTTACATATTCTTTAGAGAGAAAACTCTCCTGTGCCTTCTCTTTTGAGGCTACATGCTTAGACATACACGCAACACCAAAGCTTTTCGAGTTACGACGTGTTGTTTAGGAAAAACAAGATAATTTCGCATGATGTGGGATTTCCTTAAAACGTGGTTTACTGACCAATTTTGACGAAAGAAAATTCTCCTGTGTGGTTCTCTTTTGAGGCTACATGTTTAGAAGTACACGCCACACCAAATCTTTTCGAGTTACAACGTGCTGTTAGAAGATACAAGCTAATTTTGTACGATGCATTATTTCTTCTCATAAAGTTTAAGTGTTTCCAATAAGTATGTATTTGTCTTTACTCTGCAACACTGTATTTCCTTATAACGTGGTATTCTTACATATTCTTTCGAGAGAAAGCTCTCCTGTGCATTCCCTTTTGTGGCTACATGCTTAGACATACATGCAACACCAAAGCTTTTCGAGTTACAACGTGTTGTTTAGGAAAAACAAGATAATTTCGCACGATGCGGGATTTCCTTAAAACGTGGTTTTCTGAAAAAATTTTGATGAAAGAAAATACTCCTGTGGGTTCTCTTTTGAGGCTACACGTTTATACGTACACCCCACACCAAATCTTTTCGAGTTATAACGTGTAGTTTAGGAGATACAAGCTAATTTTGTACGATGCATTATTTCTTCTTCTAAAGTGTTTCCAATACGTAGGTATTTGTCTTTACTCTGCAACACTGTATTTCCTTATAACGTGGTATTCTTACATATTCTTTAGAGAGAAAACTCTCCTGTGCCTTCTCTTTTGAGGCTACATGCTTAGACATACACGCAACACCAAAGCTTTTCGAGTTACGACGTGTTGTTTAGGAAAAACAAGATAATTTCGCATGATGTGGGATTTCCTTAAAACGTGGTTTACTGACCAATTTTGACGAAAGAAAATTCTCCTGTGGGTTCTCATTTGAGGCTACACGTTTAGACGTACACGCCACACCAAATCTTTTCGAGTTAAAACGTGTTGTTTTGGAGATACAAGCTAATTTTGTACGATGCGTTATTTCTTCTCGTAAAGTGTTTCCAATATGTACTTTTTGTCTTTAATCTGCAACACTGTATTTCCTTATAACGTGGTATTCTTACATATTCTTTCGAGAGAAAACTTTCCTGTGCCTTCTCTTTTGAGGCTACACGCTTAGACGTACACGCAACAACAAAGCTTATCGAGTTAAAATATGTTGTTTAGGAAAAACAAGATAATTTCTCACAATGCGGGATTTCCTTAAAACGTGGTTTTCTGACAAATTTTGACCTAAGAATATTCTCCTGTGGGTTCTTTTTTGAGGCTACACTTTTAGACGTACAAGCCACATCAAATCTTTCCGAGTTACAACGTGTTGTTTAGGAGGTACAAGCTAATTTTTACGATGCATTATTTCTTCTCGTAAAGTTTAAGTGTTTCCAATATGTACGTATTTGTCTTTTCTCTGCAACACTGTATATCCTTATAAGGTGGTATTCTTACATATTCGTTCGAGAGAAAACTCTCCTGTGCCTTCTCCTTTGAGGCTACATGTTTAGACATACACACAAAACCAAAGCTTTTCGAGTTACGAAGTGTTGTTTAGGAAAAACAAGATAATTTCGCACGATGCAGTATTTCCTTAAAATGTGGTTTTCTAACAAATTTTGACGAATGAAAATTCTCCTGTGGGTTCTCTTTTGAGGTTACATGTTTAGACGTACACGCCACACCAAATCATTTTGAGTTAAAACGTGTTGTTTAGGAGATACAAGCTTGTACGAAGCATTATTTCTTCTCGTAAAATGTTTCCAATATATACGTATTTGTCTTTAATCTGCAACACTGTATTTCCTTATAACATGGTATTCTTACATATTCTTTCGAGAGAAAACTCTCCTGTGCCTTCTCTTTTGAGGCTACACGCTTAGACATACACGCAACACCAAAGCTTTTCGAGTCAGGACGTTTTGTTTAGGAAAAAATAGATAATTTCGCACAATGCCGGATTTCCTTAAAATGTGGTTGTCTGAAAAATTTTGACGAAAGAAAATTCTACTGTGGGTTCTCTTTTGAGGCTACACGTTTAGACGCACATGCCACACCAAATCTTTTCGAGTTACAACGTGTTGTTTAGGAGATACAAGCTAATTTTGTACGATAAGTTATTTCTTCTCGTAACGTTTAAGTGTTTCCAATATGTACGTATTTGTCTTTACTCTGCAACACTGTATTTCCTTATAACGTGGTATTCTTACATATCCTTTCGAGAGAAAACTCTCCTGTGCCTTCTCTTTTGATGCTACACGCTTAGAAATACACGCAACACCAAAGCTTTTCAAGTTACAACGTGTTGTTTAGGAAAAACAAGATAATTTCGCACGATGCGGGATTTCCTTAAAATGTGGTTTTCTGACAAATATTGACGAAAGAAAATTCTCCTATGGGTTCTCTTTTGAGGCTACACGTTTTGTCATATATGCCGCACCAAATCCTTTCGAGTTACAACGTGTTGTTTAGGAGATAAAAGCTATTTTTTACAATGTGTTATTATTTCTCATAAAGTTTAAGTTTTTCCATTACGTACTTATTTGTCTTTACTCTGCAACACTTTATTTCCTTATAACGTGGTATTCTTACATATTCTTTCGAGAGAAAACTCTCCATTGCCGTCTCTTTTGAGGCTACACGCTAAGACTTACACGAAACACCAAAGCTTTTCGAGTTACAACGTGTTGTTTAGGAAAAACAAGATAATTACACACGATGCGAGATTTCCTTAAAACGTGGTTTTCTGACAAATTTTGAGGAAAGAAAATTCTCTTGTGGGTTCTCTTTTGAGGCTACACGTTTAGATATACACGCCACACCAAATCTTTTCAAGTTGCAACGTGCTGTTTCGGAGATACAAGCTAATTTTGTATGATGCATCATTTCTTCTCGTAAAGTTTAAGTGTTTCCAATAAGTGCTTATTTGTCTTTACTCTGCAACACTGTATTTCCTTATAACGTGGTATTCTTACATATTCTTTCGAGAGAAAACTCTCCATTGCCGTCTCTTTTGAGGCTACACGCCTAGACATACACGCAACACCAAAGCTTTTCGAGTTACGATGTGTTGTTTAGAAAAAACAAGATATTTTCGAACGATGCGGGATTTCCTTAAAACATGGTTTTCTGACAAATTTTGACGAAGAAAATTCTCCTGTGGGTTCTCTTTTAAGGCTACATGTTTAGTTGTAAACGCCACACCAAATCGTTTCGAGTTACAACGTGTTGTTTAGGAGATATAAGCTAATTTTGTATGATGCTTTATTTCTTCTCTAATGTTTAAGTGTTTCCAATACATACGTAATTGTCTTTACTCTGCAACACTGTATTTCCTTATAACATGGTATTCTTACATATTGTTTCGAGAGAAAACTCTCCTGTGCCTTCTCTTTTGAGGCTACACGCTTAGACATACATGCAACACCAAAGCTTTATGCGTTAAGATGAGTTGTTTAGGAAAAAGATAATTTTGCAAGATGCGGGATTTCCTTAAAACATGGTTTTCTGACAAATTTTGACAAAGAAAATTCTCCTGTGGGTTCTCTTTTGAGGCTACACGTTTAGACTTACACGCCACACCAAATCTTTTCGAGTTACAACGTGTTGTTTAGGAGATACAAGCTAATTTTTTACGATAAGTTATTTCTTCTCGTAAAGTTTAAGTGTTTCCAATACGTATGTATTTGTCTTTATCTGCAACACTGTATTTCCTTATAACGTGGTATTCTTACATATTCTTTCGAGAGAAAACTCTCCTGTGCCTTCTCTTTTGAGGCTAAACGGTTAGACATACACGCAACACCAAAGCTTTTCGAATTACAACGTGTTGTTTAGGCAAAACAAGATAATTTTTCACGATGCAGGATTTCCTTAAAACGTGGTTTTCTGACAAATTTTGACGAATGAAAATTCTCCTGTGGGTTCTCTTTTGAGGCTACATGTTTAGACATACACGCTATACCAAATATTTTCGAGTTACAACGTGTTGTTTAGGAGATACAAGCTAATTTTGTACGATGCGTTATTTCTACTCCTAAAGTTTCTCCAATGCATACATATTTGTCTTTACTCTGCAAAACTGTATTTCTTTATAACGTGGTATACTTACATATTCTTTCGAGAGAAAACTCTCCTGTGCCTTCTCTTTTGAGGCTACACGCTTAGACATACACGCAACACCAAAGCTTTTCGAGTTACAACATGTTGATTAGGAAAAACAAGATAATTTCGCACGATGCGGGATTACCTTAAAACATGGTTTTCTGACAAATTTTGACGAAAGAAAATTATCCTGTGGGTTCTCTTTTGAGGCTACACGTTTAGACGTACACGCCCCACCAAATCTTTTCGAGTTACATCGTGTTGTTTAGGAGATACAAGCTAATTTTTACGATGCGTTATTTCTTTTCGGAACGTGTTTCCAATAAGTATGTATTTGTCTTTACTCTGCAACATTCGATTTCCTTATAACGTGGTATTCTAACATATTTTTTCGAGACAAAACTCTCCTGTGCGTTCTCCTTTGAGGCTACACGCTAAGACATACTCACAAGACCAATGCTTTTCATGTTACAACATGTTGTTTAGGAAAAATAATATAATTTCGCACGATATGGGATTTCCTTAAAACGTGGTTTTCTGACAAATTTTGACGAAAGAAAATTCTCCTGTAGGTTCTCTTTTGAGGCTACACGTTTAGATGTACACGCCACACCAAGTCTTTTCGAGTTACAATGTGTTGTTTAGGAGATACAAGCTAATTTTTTAAGATGTGTTATTTCTTCTCATAAACTTTAAGTGTTTCCAATAGGTACGTATTTGTCTTTATTCTGCAAAACTGTATTTCCTTATAACGTGGTATTCTTACATATTCTTTCGTGAGAAAACTCTCCTGTGCCTTCTCTTTTGAGGCTACACGCTTAGACATACACGCAACACCAAAGCTTTTGAGTTACAACATGTTGTTTAGGAAAAACAAGATAATTTCGCACGATGCGGGATTTCCTTAAAACTTGGTTTTCTGACAAATTTTGATGAAAGAAAATTCTCCTGTGGGTTCTCTTTTGAGGCTACACGTTTAGACACACACACCACACCAAATCTTTTCGAGTTACAACGTGCTGTTTATGAGATACAAGCTAATTTTTTACGATGCATTTTTTATTCTCGTAAAGTTTAAGTGTTTCCAATAGGTACGTATTTGTCTTTACTCTGCAACACTGTATTTCCTTATAACGTATTCCTACATATTCTTTCGAGAGAAAACTCTCCTGTGCTTTTTCTTTTGAGGCTACGCGCTTAGACATACACGCAAAACCAAAGCATTTTGTGTTACAACGTGTTGATTAGGAAAAACAAGATAAATTCGCACGATGCCGGATTTCCTTAAAACGTGGTTTTCTGACAAATTTTGACGAAAGAAAATTCTCCTGTGGGTTCTCTTTTGAGGCTACACGTTTAGACGTACAAGCCACTCCAAATCTTTTCGAGTTACAACGTGTTGTTTAGGAGATACAAACTAATTTTGTACGAGGCGTTAATTCTTCTCGTAAAGTGTTTCCAAAATGTACGTATTTGTCTTTACTTTGCAACACTGTATTTCCTTATAACGTGGTATTCTTACATATTCTTTTGAGAGAAAACTCTCCTTTGCCTTCTCTTTTGAGGCTACAAGCTTAGACATACACGCAACACCAAAGCTTTTCGAGTTACAACGTGTTCTTTAGGAAAAACAAGATAATTTCACACGATGCGGGATTTCCTTAAACGTGGTTTTCTGACAAATTTTGATGAAAGAAAATTCTCCTTTGGGTTCTCCTTTGAGGCTACACGTTTAGATGTACACGCCACACCAAATCTTTTCGAGTTACAAAGTGCTGTTTAAGAGATACAACCTAATTTTGTACGATGCGTTATTTCTTCTTGTAAAGTGTTTCCACTATGTATGTATTTGTCTTTACTCTGCCACACTGTATTTCCTTATAATGTGGTATTCTTATGTATTCTTTCGAGAGAATACTCTCCTGTGCCTCTTCTTTTTTGATGCTACTCGCTTAGACATACACGCAACAACAAAGCTTTTCGAGTTAAAATTTGTTGTTTAGGAAAAACAAGATAATTTCACACGATGCGTGATTTCCTTAAAACGTGGTTTTCTAAAAAAAATTTGAAGAACGAAAATTCTCCAGTGGGTTCTCATTTGAGGCTACACGTTTATACGTACACGCCACACCAAATCTTTTCGAGTTACAACGTGTAGTTTAGGAGATACAAGCTAATTTTGTACGATGGGTTATTTCTTCTTGTAAAGTGTTTCCAATATGTACGTATTTGTCTTTACTCTGCAACACAGTATTTCCTTATAACGTGGTATTCTTACATATTCTTTCGAGAAAACTCTCCTGTGCCTTCTCTTTTGAGGCTACATGCTTAGACATACACGCAACACCAAAGCTTTTCGATTTATAACATGTTGTTTAGGAAAAATAAGATAATTTCGCACAATGCGGGATTTCTTTAAAACGTGGTTTCTGACAAATTTTGATGAATGAAAATTTTCCTGTGCGTTCTCTTTGAGGCTACACGTTTAGACGTACACGCCACACCAAATCTTTTCGAGTTACAACGTGCTGTTTAGGGGATACAAACTAATTTTGTATGATGCATTATTTCTTCTCGTATAGTTTAAGTGTTTCCAATATGTACGTATTTGTCTTTTCTCTACAACATTGTATTTCCTTATAACGTGTTATTCTTACATATTCTTTTGAGAGAAAACTCTCCTGTGCCTTCTCTTTTGAGGCTACACGCTTAGACATTCACGCAATACGAAAGCTTTTCGAGTTACAACATGTTGTTTAGGAAAAACAAGATAATTTCGCCCGATGCGGGATTTCCTTAAAACGTGGTTTTCTGACAAATATTGACAAAAGAAAATTCTCCTGTGGGCTCTCTTTTGAGGCTACACGTTTAGACATACACGCCACACCAAATCTTTTCGAGTTACAACGTGTTGTTTAGGAGATACAACCTAATTTTGTAAGATGCGTTATTTCTTCTCGTAAAGTGTTTCCAGTACATACGTACTTCTCTTTACTCTGCAACACTGTATTTCCTTATAACGTGGTATTCTTACATATTCTTTTGAGAGAAAACTCTCCTGTGCCTTCTCTTTTGAAGCTACATGCTTAGACATACACGCAACACCAAAGCGTTTCGGGTTACAACGTGTTGTTTAGGAAAAACAAGATAATTTCGCGCGAAGCTGGATTTCCTTAAAACGTGGTTTTCAGACAAATTTTGACAAAAGAAAATTCTCCTGTGGGTTCTCTTTTGAAGGCTACACGTTTAGACGTACATGCCACATGAAATCTTTTCGAGTTACAACGTGTTGTTTAGGAGATATCAGCTAATTTTTTAAGATGCGTTATTTCTTCTCTTAAAGTGTTTCCAATACGTAAGTATTTGTCTTTACTCTGCAACACTGTATTTCCTTATAACGTGGTATTCTTACATATTCTTTCGAGAGAAAACTCTCCTGTGCCTTCTCTTTTGAGGCTACACGCTTAGACATACACGCAACACCAAAGATTTTCGAGTTACAACGTGTTGTTTAGGAAAAACAAGATAATTTCGCACAATGCGGGATTTCCTTATAACGTGGTTTTCTGACAAATTTTGACGAAAGAAAATTCTCCTGTGGGTTCTCTTTTGAGGCTACACGTTTAGATATACACGCCACACCAAATCTTTTCAAGTTGCAACGTGCTGTTTCGGAGATACAAGCTAATTTTGTATGATGCATCATTTCTTCTCGTAAAGTTTAAGTGTTTCCAATAAGTGCTTATTTGTCTTTACTCTGCAACACTGTATTTCCTTATAACGTGGTATTCTTACATATTCTTTCGAGAGAAAACTCTCCATTGCCGTCTCTTTTGAGGCTACACGCCTAGACATACACGCAACACCAAAGCTTTTCGAGTTACGATGTGTTGTTTAGAAAAAACAAGATATTTTCGAACGATGCGGGATTTCCTTAAAACATGGTTTTCTGACAAATTTTGACGAAGAAAATTCTCCTGTGGGTTCTCTTTTAAGGCTACATGTTTAGTTGTAAACGCCACACCAAATCGTTTCGAGTTACAACGTGTTGTTTAGGAGATATAAGCTAATTTTGTATGATGCTTTATTTCTTCTCTAATGTTTAAGTGTTTCCAATACATACGTAATTGTCTTTACTCTGCAACACTGTATTTCCTTATAACATGGTATTCTTACATATTGTTTCGAGAGAAAACTCTCCTGTGCCTTCTCTTTTGAGGCTACACGCTTAGACATACATGCAACACCAAAGCTTTATGCGTTAAGATGAGTTGTTTAGGAAAAAGATAATTTTGCAAGATGCGGGATTTCCTTAAAACATGGTTTTCTGACAAATTTTGACAAAGAAAATTCTCCTGTGGGTTCTCTTTTGAGGCTACACGTTTAGACTTACACGCCACACCAAATCTTTTCGAGTTACAACGTGTTGTTTAGGAGATACAAGCTAATTTTTTACGATAAGTTATTTCTTCTCGTAAAGTTTAAGTGTTTCCAATACGTATGTATTTGTCTTTATCTGCAACACTGTATTTCCTTATAACGTGGTATTCTTACATATTCTTTCGAGAGAAAACTCTCCTGTGCCTTCTCTTTTGAGGCTAAACGGTTAGACATACACGCAACACCAAAGCTTTTCGAATTACAACGTGTTGTTTAGGCAAAACAAGATAATTTTTCACGATGCAGGATTTCCTTAAAACGTGGTTTTCTGACAAATTTTGACGAATGAAAATTCTCCTGTGGGTTCTCTTTTGAGGCTACATGTTTAGACATACACGCTATACCAAATATTTTCGAGTTACAACGTGTTGTTTAGGAGATACAAGCTAATTTTGTATGATGCGTTATTTCTACTCCTAAAGTTTCTCCAATGCATACATATTTGTCTTTACTCTGCAAAACTGTATTTCTTTATAACGTGGTATACTTACATATTCTTTCGAGAGAAAACTCTCCTGTGCCTTCTCTTTTGAGGCTACACGCTTAGACATACACGCAACACCAAAGCTTTTCGAGTTACAACATGTTGATTAGGAAAAACAAGATAATTTCGCACGATGCGGGATTACCTTAAAACATGGTTTTCTGACAAATTTTGACGAAAGAAAATTATCCTGTGGGTTCTCTTTTGAGGCTACACGTTTAGACGTACACGCCCCACCAAATCTTTTCGAGTTACATCGTGTTGTTTAGGAGATACAAGCTAATTTTTACGATGCGTTATTTCTTTTCGGAACGTGTTTCCAATAAGTATGTATTTGTCTTTACTCTGCAACATTCGATTTCCTTATAACGTGGTATTCTAACATATTTTTTCGAGACAAAACTCTCCTGTGCGTTCTCCTTTGAGGCTACACGCTAAGACATACTCACAAGACCAATGCTTTTCATGTTACAACATGTTGTTTAGGAAAAATAATATAATTTCGCACGATATGGGATTTCCTTAAAACGTGGTTTTCTGACAAATTTTGACGAAAGAAAATTCTCCTGTAGGTTCTCTTTTGAGGCTACACGTTTAGATGTACACGCCACACCAAGTCTTTTCGAGTTACAATGTGTTGTTTAGGAGATACAAGCTAATTTTTTAAGATGTGTTATTTCTTCTCATAAACTTTAAGTGTTTCCAATAGGTACGTATTTGTCTTTATTCTGCAAAACTGTATTTCCTTATAACGTGGTATTCTTACATATTCTTTCGTGAGAAAACTCTCCTGTGCCTTCTCTTTTGAGGCTACACGCTTAGACATACACGCAACACCAAAGCTTTTGAGTTACAACATGTTGTTTAGGAAAAACAAGATAATTTCGCACGATGCGGGATTTCCTTAAAACTTGGTTTTCTGACAAATTTTGATGAAAGAAAATTCTCCTGTGGGTTCTCTTTTGAGGCTACACGTTTAGACACACACACCACACCAAATCTTTTCGAGTTACAACGTGCTGTTTATGAGATACAAGCTAATTTTTTACGATGCATTTTTTATTCTCGTAAAGTTTAAGTGTTTCCAATAGGTACGTATTTGTCTTTACTCTGCAACACTGTATTTCCTTATAACGTATTCCTACATATTCTTTCGAGAGAAAACTCTCCTGTGCTTTTTCTTTTGAGGCTACGCGCTTAGACATACACGCAAAACCAAAGCATTTTGTGTTACAACGTGTTGATTAGGAAAAACAAGATAAATTCGCACGATGCCGGATTTCCTTAAAACGTGGTTTTCTGACAAATTTTGACGAAAGAAAATTCTCCTGTGGGTTCTCTTTTGAGGCTACACGTTTAGACGTACAAGCCACTCCAAATCTTTTCGAGTTACAACGTGTTGTTTAGGAGATACAAACTAATTTTGTACGAGGCGTTAATTCTTCTCGTAAAGTGTTTCCAAAATGTACGTATTTGTCTTTACTTTGCAACACTGTATTTCCTTATAACGTGGTATTCTTACATATTCTTTTGAGAGAAAACTCTCCTTTGCCTTCTCTTTTGAGGCTACAAGCTTAGACATACACGCAACACCAAAGCTTTTCGAGTTACAACGTGTTCTTTAGGAAAAACAAGATAATTTCACACGATGCGGGATTTCCTTAAACGTGGTTTTCTGACAAATTTTGATGAAAGAAAATTCTCCTTTGGGTTCTCCTTTGAGGCTACACGTTTAGATGCACACGCCACACCAAATCTTTTCGTGTTACAAAGTGCTGTTTAAGAGATACAACCTAATTTTGTACGATGCGTTATTTCTTCTTGTAAAGTGTTTCCACTATGTATGTATTTGTCTTTACTCTGCCACACTGTATTTCCTTATAATGTGGTATTCTTATGTATTCTTTCGAGAGAATACTCTCCTGTGCCTCTTCTTTTTTGATGCTACTCGCTTAGACATACACGCAACAACAAAGCTTTTCGAGTTAAAATTTGTTGTTTAGGAAAAACAAGATAATTTCACACGATGCGTGATTTCCTTAAAACGTGGTTTTCTAAAAAAAATTTGAAGAACGAAAATTCTCCAGTGGGTTCTCATTTGAGGCTACACGTTTATACGTACACGCCACACCAAATCTTTTCGAGTTACAACGTGTAGTTTAGGAGATACAAGCTAATTTTGTACGATGGGTTATTTCTTCTTGTAAAGTGTTTCCAATATGTACGTATTTGTCTTTACTCTGCAACACAGTATTTCCTTATAACGTGGTATTCTTACATATTCTTTCGAGAAAACTCTCCTGTGCCTTCTCTTTTGAGGCTACATGCTTAGACATACACGCAACACCAAAGCTTTTCGATTTATAACATGTTGTTTAGGAAAAATAAGATAATTTCGCACAATGCGGGATTTCTTTAAAACGTGGTTTCTGACAAATTTTGATGAATGAAAATTTTCCTGTGCGTTCTCTTTGAGGCTACACGTTTAGACGTACACGCCACACCAAATCTTTTCGAGTTACAACGTGCTGTTTAGGGGATACAAACTAATTTTGTATGATGCATTATTTCTTCTCGTATAGTTTAAGTGTTTCCAATATGTACGTATTTGTCTTTTCTCTACAACATTGTATTTCCTTATAACGTGTTATTCTTACATATTCTTTTGAGAGAAAACTCTCCTGTGCCTTCTCTTTTGAGGCTACACGCTTAGACATTCACGCAATACGAAAGCTTTTCGAGTTACAACATGTTGTTTAGGAAAAACAAGATAATTTCGCCCGATGCGGGATTTCCTTAAAACGTGGTTTTCTGACAAATATTGACAAAAGAAAATTCTCCTGTGGGCTCTCTTTTGAGGCTACACGTTTAGACATACACGCCACACCAAATCTTTTCGAGTTACAACGTGTTGTTTAGGAGATACAACCTAATTTTGTAAGATGCGTTATTTCTTCTCGTAAAGTGTTTCCAGTACATACGTACTTCTCTTTACTCTGCAACACTGTATTTCCTTATAACGTGGTATTCTTACATATTCTTTTGAGAGAAAACTCTCCTGTGCCTTCTCTTTTGAAGCTACATGCTTAGACATACACGCAACACCAAAGCGTTTCGGGTTACAACGTGTTGTTTAGGAAAAACAAGATAATTTCGCGCGAAGCTGGATTTCCTTAAAACGTGGTTTTCAGACAAATTTTGACAAAAGAAAATTCTCCTGTGGGTTCTCTTTTGAAGGCTACACATTTAGACGTACATGCCACATGAAATCTTTTCGAGTTACAACGTGTTGTTTAGGAGATATCAGCTAATTTTTTAAGATGCGTTATTTCTTCTCTTAAAGTGTTTCCAATACGTAAGTATTTGTCTTTACTCTGCAACACTGTATTTCCTTATAACGTGGTATTCTTACATATTCTTTCGAGAGAAAACTCTCCTGTGCCTTCTCTTTTGAGGCTACACGCTTAGACATACACGCAACACCAAAGATTTTCGAGTTACAACGTGTTGTTTAGGAAAAACAAGATAATTTCGCACAATGCGGGATTTCCTTATAACGTGGTTTTCTGACAAATTTTGACGAAAGAAAATTCTCCTGTGGGTTCTCTTTTGAGGCTACACGTTTAGACGTACACGCCACACCAAATCTTTTCGAGTTACAACGTGTTGTTTATGAGATACAAGCTAATTTTTTACGATGCATTTTTTATTCTCGTAAAGTTTAAGTGTTTCCAATAGGTACGTATTTGTCTTTACTCTGCAACACTGTATTTCCTTATAACGTGGTATTCTTACGTATTCTTTCAAGAGAAAACTCTCCTGTGCCTTCTCTTTTGAGGCTACATGCTTAGACATACACGCAACACCAAAGCTTTTCGAGTTACAACTTGTTGATTAGGAAAAACAAGATAATTTCTCACGATGCGGGATTTCATCAAAACTTTGTTTTGTGACAAATTTTGACGAAAGAAACTTCTCCTGTGTGTTCTCTTTTGAGGCTACACGTTTAGACGTACATGCCACACCAAATATTTTCGAGTAAAACGTGTTGTTTAGGAGTTACAAGCTAATTTTGTACGATGCGTTATTTCTTCTCGTAAAGTGTTTCCAATATATACATATTTGTCTTTACTCTGCAGCACTGTATTTAATAATAATGTGGTATTCTTACATATTATTTCGAGAGAAAACTCTCCTGTGTGTTCTCTTTTGAAGCTACACGCTTAAATATACACGCAACACCAAAGCTTTTCGAGTTACAACGTGTTGTTTAGGAGATACAAGCTAATTTTTACGATGCGTTATTTCTTCTCATAAAGTGTTTCCAACATGTACCTATATGTCTTTACTCTGCAACACTGTATTTCCATATAACGTGGTATTCTTACATATTCTTTCGAGAGAAAACTCTCCTGTGACTTCTCTTTTGAGGCTGCATGCTTAGACATAGACAGAACACCAAAGCTTTTCGAGTTACAACGTGTTGTTTAGGAAAAACAAGATAATTTCGCATGTTGCGGGATTTCCTTAAAACGTGGTTTTCTGAAAAAAAATTGACGAAAGAAAATTCTCCTGTGGGTTCTCTTTTGAGGCTACACGTTTAGACATACAAGCTACACCAAATCTTTTCAAGTTACAACGTGTAGTTTAGGAGATACAAGCTAATTTTTATGATGCGTTATTTCTTCTTGTATAGTCTTTCCAATACGTACATGTTTGTCTTTACTCTGCAACACTGTATTTCCTTATAATGTGGTATTCTTACATATTCTTTCGAGAGAAAACTCTCCTGCGCCTTCTCTTTTGAGGCTACACGCTTAGACATACACGCAACACCAAAGCTTTTCGAGATACGATGTGTTGTTTAGGAAAAACAAGATAATTTCGCACGATTTGGGATTTCCTTAAAACGTGGTTTTCTGACAAATTTTGATGAAAGAAAATTCTCCTGTGATTTCTCCTTTGAGGCTACATATTTAAACGTACAGGCCACACCAAATCTTTTCGAGTTACAACGTGTTGTTTAGGAGATGCCAGCTAATTTTGTAAGATGCGTTATTTCTTCTAGTAAAGTGTTTCCAATACGTATTTGTCTTTACTCTGCAATACTGTATATCCTTATAACGTGGTATTGTTACATATTCTTTCAAGAGAAAACTCTCATGTGCGATCTCTTTTGAGGCTACATGCTTAGATATACTCGCAACAGCAAAGCTTTTCCTGTTAAAACGTGTTGTTTAGGAAAAATAAGTTAATTTCGCACGATGCGGGATTTCCTTAAAACTTGGTTTTCTGACAAATTTTGACGAAAAAAAACAAAATTAGTTTGTATCTCCTAAACAACACGTTGTAACTCGAAAAGATTTGGTGTGGCGTGTACGTCTAAACGTGTAGCCTATAAAGAGAACCCACAGGAGAATTTTCTTTCGTCAAAATTGTCAGAAAACCACGTTTTAAGGAAATCCTGCATCCTGCGAAATTATCTTGTTTTTCCTAATCAACACGTTGTAATGCGAAAAGCTTTGGTGTTGCATGTATGTCAAAGCGTGTAGCCTCAAAGGAGAACGCACAGGTGAGTTTTCTATGGAAAGAATATGTAATACCACTTTATTAGGAAACACAGTGTCTCAGAGCAAAGACAAATACGTACTCTATTGGGAACACTTTACGAAAAGAAATAACGCATCATACAAAATTAGCTTGTATCTCCTAAACAGCACGTTGTAACTCGAAAGGATTTGGTGGGGCGTGTACGTGTACACGTGTAGCCTCAAAACAGAACCCACAGGAGAATTTTCTTTCATCAAAATTTTTCAGAAAACCACGTTTTAAGGAAAGTATCTTTTTTTTTCCTGATCAACATGTTGTAACGCTAAATGCTTTGGTGTTGCGTGTATGACTAAGTTTGTAGCCTCAAAAGAGAATGCACAAGAGAGTTTTCTATCGAAAGTATATGTAAGAATACCACCTTATGAGGAAATACAGTGTTGCAGAGTAAAGACAAATACGTACGTATTGGAAACACTTTATGAGAAGAAATAACGCATCGTACAAAATTAGCTTGTATCTCCTAAAGTACACGTTGTAACTCGAAAAGCTTCGGTCTTGCGTGTATGTCTAAGCATGTAGCTTCAAAATAGAAGGTACAGGAGAGTTTTCTCTCGAAAGAATATGTAAGAATACCACGTTATAAGGAAATACAGTGTTGCAGAGTAAAGACAAATACATACGTATTGGAAACACTTTACGAGAAGAAATAACGCTTCTAACAAAATTAGCTTGTATCTCCTATACAACACGTTGTAACTCGAAAAGCTTCGGTGTTGCGTGTATGTCTAAGCATGTAGCCTCAAAATAGAAGGTACAGGAGAGTTTTCTCTCGAAAGAATATGTAAGAATACCACGTTATAAGGAAATACAGTGTTGCAGAGTAAAGACCAATACAACGTATTGGAAACACTTTACGAGAAGAAATAATCCTTCTAACAAAATTAGCTTGTATCTCCTATACAACACGTTGTAACTCGAAAAGATTTGGTGTGTCGTGTACGTCTAAACGTGTAGCCTCAAAAGAGAACCAACAGGAGAATTTTCTTCCCTCAAAATTTGTCAGAAAACCACGTTTTATGGAAATCCCGCATCATGAGAAATTATCTTATTTTTCCTAATCAACATGTTGTAACACGAAATGCTTTGGTTTTGCCTGTATGCCTAAGCGTGTACCCTCAAAAGAGAAGGCACAGGAGAGTTTTCTCTCGAAAGAATATGTAAGAATACCACGTTATAAGAAAATACAATGTTGCAGAATAAAGACAAATACGTACGTATTGGAAACACTTTACGAGAAGAAATAAAGCATCATACAAAATTAGCTTGTATCTCCTAAACAACACATTGCAACTCGAAAGGTTTTGGTGTGGCGTGTACGTCTAAATGTGTAGCCTCAAAAGAGAACCAACAGCAGAATTTTCTTTCGTCAAACTTTTTCAGAAAACCACGTTTTAAGGAAATCCCGCATCGTGCAAAATTATCTTATTTTTCCTTATCAACACATTGTAACACGAAATGCTTTGGTTTTGCCTGTATGTCTAAGCATGTAGCCTCAAAAGAGAAGGCACAGGAGAGTTTTCTCTCGAAAGAATATGTAAGAATACCACGTTATAAGGAAATACAGTGTTGCAGAGTAAAGACAAATACATACGTATTGGAAACACTTTACGAGAAGAAATAAAGCATACTACAAAATTAGCTTTTATCTCCTAAACAACAAGTTTTAACTCGAAAAGTTTTGGTGTGGCGTGTACGTCTAAACGTGTAGCCTCAAAAGAGAACCCACAGGAGAATTTTCTCTCGTCAAAATTTTTCAGAAAAGCACGTTTTAAGGAAATCCAGCATCGTGTGAAACGATCTTGTTTTTCCGAAACAACACGTCGAAACTCGAAAAGCTTTGGTATTGCGTGTATGGGTAAGCGTGTAGCCTCAAAAGAGTAGGCACAGGAGAATTATCTCTCGAAAGAATATGTAAGCATACCACGTTAAAAGGAAATACAGTGTTGCAGAGTAAAGACAAATACGTACTTATTGGAAACACTTTAAGAGAAGAAATAACGCATCGTACAAAATTAGCTTGTATCTCCTAATCAACACGTTGTAACTCGAAAAGATTTGGTGTGGCGTGTACGTCTAAACGTGTAGCCTCAAAAGAGAACCCACAGGAGAATTTTCTTTTGTCAAAATTTGTCAGAAAACCAAGTTTGGAGAAAATCCCGCATCGTGGGAAATTATCCTGTTTTTCCTAAACAACACGTCGTAACTCGAAAAGCTTTCGTGTTGCGTGTCTGTCTAAGTGTGTAGCCTCAAAAGAGAAGGCACAGGAGAGTTTTCTCTCGAAAGAATATGCAAGAATAATACGTTATAAGGAAATACAGTGTTGCAGAGTAAAGACAAATACGTACTTATTGGAAACACTTTACGAGAAGAAATAGCGCATCGCAAAAATTAGATTGTATCTCCTAAACAACACGTTGTAACTCGAAAATATTTGGTGTGACGTGTACTTCTAAACGTGTAGCCTCAAAAGAGAAGCCAAGGAGAATTTTCTTTCGTCAAAATTTGTCAGAAATCCACGTTTTAAGGAAATCCCGCATAGTGCGAAATTATCTTTTTTTTCCTAAACAGCATGTTGTAACTCGAAAAGCTTTGGTGTTGCGTGTATGTCTAAGCGTGTAGCCTCAAAATAGAACACTCAGGAGAGTTTTCTCTCGAAAGAATATGTAAGAATACCACCTTATAAGGAAATACAGTGTTGCAGAGTAAAGACAAATACGTACCTATTGGAAACACTTTACGAAGTGAAATAACGCATCTTACAAAATTAGCTTGTATCTCCTAAACAGCACGTTGTAACTCGAAAAGCTTTGGTGTTGCGTGTAGCTTTTCGAGTTACAACGTGTTGTTTAGGAAAAACAAGATAATTTCGCACGATGCGGGATTTCATTAATACGTGGTTTTCTGACAAATTTTGACCAAAGAAAATTCTCCTATGACTTCTCTTTTCAGGCTACACGTTTAGACGTACAGGCCACACCAAATCTTTTTAAGTTACAACGTGTTGTTTAGGAGATACAAGCTAATTTTGTACGATGCGCTATTTCTTCTCGTAAAGTTTTTCCAATACATAAGTATTTGTCTTTACTCTGCAACACTGTATTTCCTAATAACGTGGTATTCTTACATATTCTTTCGAGAAAAAACTCTCCTTTGCGTTCTCCTTTGAGGCTACACGCTTACACATACACGCAACACCAAAGCTTTTCTAGTTACAACGTGTTGTTTAGGAGATACAAGCTAATTTCTTACGATGCGTTATTTCTTCTCGTAAAGTTTTTCCAAGACATAAGTATTTGTCTTTACTCTGCAACACTGTATTTCCTAATAACGTGGTATTCTTACATATTCTTTCGAGAAAAAACTCTCCTTTGCATTCTCTTTTGAGGCTATACGCTTAGACATACACGCAGCACCAAAGCTTTTCAAGTTACAATGTGTTGTTTAGGAAAAACAAGATAATTTCGCACAATGCGGGATTTCCTTAAAACGTGGTTTTCTGACAAAATTTAACGAACAAAAATTCTCCTGTGGGTTCTCTTTTGAGGCTACATGTTTAGACATACACACCACACCAAATCTTTCCGAGTTATATCGTGTTGTTTAGGAGATACATACTAATTTTGTACGATGCCTTATTTCTTCTCGTAAAGTTTAAGTGTTTCCAATAAGTACGTATTTGTCTTTACTCTGCAACACTGTATTTCCTTATAACGTGGTATTCTTACATATTCTTTCGAGAGAAAACTCTCCTGTGCGTTCTCTTTTGAGGCTACACGCTTAGACATACACGCAACACCAAAGCTTTTCGAGTTAAAACGTTTGGTTTAGAAAAAACAAGATAATTTCGCACTATGAGGGATTTCCTTAATATGTGGTTTTCTGATATATTTTGACCAAAGAAAATTCTCCTATGGGTTCTCTTTTCAGGCTACACGTTTAGACGTACAGGCCACACCAAATCTTTTTAAGTTACAACATGTTGTTTAGGAGATACAGGCTAATTTCTTACGATGCATTATTTCTTCTCGTAAAGTTTTTTCCAATACATAAGTATTTGTCTTTACTCTGCAACACTGTATTTCCTATTAACGTGGTATTCTTACACATTCTTTCGATAAAAAACTCTCCTTTGCGTTCTCTTTTGAGGCTACACGCTTAGACATACACGCAACACCAAAGCTTTTCGAGTTACAACGTGTTGTTTAGGAAAAACAAGATAATTTCGCACGATGAGGGATTTCCTTAAAACGTGGTTTTCTGACAAATTTTGACGAAAGAAAATACTCCTGTGGGTTCTCTTTTGAGGCTACACATTTAGACGTACATGCCACACCAAATCATTTCGAGTTACAACGTGTTGTTTAGGAGAAACAAGCTAATTTTTTACGATGCGTTATTTCTTCTCATAAAGTTTTAGTGTTTCCATTACGTACATATTTGCCTTTACTCTGCAACACTGTATTTCCTTATAACGTGGTATTCTTGCATATTCTTTCGAGAGAAAACTCTCCTGTGCGTTCTCCTTTGAGGCTACATGCTTAGACATTCACGCAACACCAAAGCTTTTTGATTTACAACGTGTTGTTTAGGAAAAACAAGATAATTTCGCAAGATGCGGGATTTCCTTAAAACGTGGTTTTCTGACAAATTTTGACGAAATAAAACTCTCCTGTGGGTACTCTTTTGAGGCTACACGTTGAGACGTGCACCCCACACCAAATCTTTTCGAGTTACAACGAGTTGTTTAGGACATACAAGCTAATTTTGCCAGATGCGTTATTTCTCTCATAAAGTGTTTCCAATACGTACGTATTTGTCTTTACTCTGCAACACTGTATTTCCTTATAACGTGGTATCCTTACATATTCTTTCGAGAGAAAACTCTCCTGTGCGTTCTCTTTTGAGGCTACACGCTTAGACATACACGCAACACCAAAGCTTTCGAGTTACAACGTGTTGTTTAGGAAAAACAAGATAATTTCGCAAGATGCGGGATTTCCTTAAAACGTGGTTTTCTGACAAATTTTGACGAAAGAAAATTATCCTGTGGGTTCTCTTTTGAGGCTACAAGTTTAGACTTACACACCACACCAAATCTTTTCAAGTTATAACGTGTTGTTTAGGAGATACAAACTAATTTTTTAAGATGCCTTATTTTTTCTCGTAAAGTTTAAGTTTTTCCAATAAGTACGTATTTGTCTTTACTCTGCAACACTGTATTTCCTTATATCGTGGTATTCTTACATATTCTTTCGAGAGAAAACTCTCCTGGGCATTCTCTTTGGGGTTACAGGCTTAGACATACACGCAACACCAAAGCTTTTCGAGTTAAAATGTTTTGTTTAGGAAAAACAAGATAATTTCGCACGATGCGGAATTTCCTTAATACGTGGTTTTCTGACAAATTTTGACCAAAGAAAATTCTCCTATGGGTTCTCTTTTGAGGCTACACGTTTAGACGTACAGGCCACACCAAATCTTTTTAAGTTACAACGTGTTGTTTAGGAGATACAAGCTAATTTTGTACGATGCGTTATTTCTTCTCTTAAGTTTAAGTTTTTCCTATAAGTACGTATTTGTCTTTACTCTGCAACACTGTATTTCCTTATAACGTGGTATTCTTACATATTCTTTCGAGAAAAAACTCTCCTTTGCGTTCTCTTTCGAGGCTACACGCTTAGACATACACGCAACACCAAAGCTTTTCGAGTTACAACGTGTTGTTTCGGAAAAACAAGATAATTTCGCACGATGCGGGATTTCCTTAAAATGTGGTTTTCTGACAAATTTTGACGAAAGAAAATACTCCTGTGGGTTCTCTTTTGAGGCTACACATTTAGACGTACACGCCACACCAAATCTTTTCGAGTTACAACGTGTTGTTTAGGAGAAACAAGCTAATTTTTTACGATGCGTTATTTCTTCTCATAAAGTTTAAGTGTTTCCATTACGTACATATTTGCCTTTACTCTGCAACACTGTATTTCCTTATAACGTGGTATTCTTGCATATTCTTTCGAGAGAAAACTCTCCTGTGCATTCTCCTTTGAGGCTACATGCTTAGACATTCACGCAACACCAAATCTTTTCGAGTTACAACGTGTTGTTTAGGAGATACAAGCTAATTTTTTTACGGTGCGTTATTTCTTCTCATAAAGTTTTAAGTGTTTCCATTACGTACATATTTGCCTTTACTCTGCAACACTGTATTTCCTTATAACGTGGTATTTTGTATATTCTTTCGAGAGAAAACTCTCCTGTGCGTTCCCCTTTGAGGCTAAATGATTAGACATACACGCAACACCAAAGCTTTTCGAGTTACAACGTGTTTTTTAGGAAAAACAAGATAATTTCACACGATGCGGGATTTCCTTAAAACGTGGTTTTCTGACAAATTTTGACGAAAGAAAATTATCCTGTGGGTTCTCTTTTTAGGCTACACGTTTAGACGTACACACCACACCAAATCTTTTCGAGTTATAACGTGTTGTTTAGGAGATACAAACTAATTTTGTAAGATGCCTTATTTCTTCTCGTAAAGTTTAAGTTTTTCCAATAAGTACGTATTTGTCTTTACTCTGCAACACTGTATTTCCTTATAATGTGGTATTCTTACATATTCTTTCGAGAGAAAACTCTCCTGTGCGTTCTCTTTTGAGGCTATACGCTTTGACATACACACAACACCAAAGTTTTTCGAGTTACAATGTGTTGTTTAGGAAAAACAAGATAATTTAGCATGATGTGGGATTTCCTTAAAACGTGGTTTTCTGACAAATTTTGACGAAAGAAAATACTCCTGTGGGTTCTCTTTTGAGGCTACACATTTAGACGTGCCCGAGACACTAAATCTTGTCGAGTTACAACGTGTTGTTTAGGAGATACAAGCTAATTTTTTTACGATGCATTATTTCTTCTCATAAAGTTTAAGTGTTTCCATTATGTAAATATTTGGCTTTACTCTGCAACACTGTATTTCCTTATAACGAGGTATTCTTGCATATTCTTTCGAGAGAAAACTCTCCTGTACGGTCTCCTTTGAGGTTACATGCTTAGACATACACTCAACACCAAAGCTTTTCGAGTTACAACATGTTGTTTAGGAAAAACAAGATAATTTCGCACGATGCGGGATTTCCTTAAAACGTGGTTTTCTGACAAATTTTGACCAAATAAAACTCTCCTGTGTGTACTCTTTTGAGGCTACACGTTTAGACGTACACGCCACACCAAATCTTTTCGAGTTACCACCTGTTGTTTAGGAGATACAAGCTAATTTTTTACGATGCGTTATTTCTTCTCGTAAAGTGTTTCCAATAAGTACGTATTTGTCTTTACTCTGCAACACGGTATTTCCTTAATACGTGGTATTCTTACATATTCTTTCGAGAGAAAACTCTCCTGTGCGTTCTCTTTTGAGGGTACACGCTTAAACATACACGCAACACCAAAGCTTTTCGAGTTACAATGTGTTGTTTATGAAGAAGAAGATAATTTCTCACGATGCGGGATTTCCTTAAAACGTGGTTGTCTGACAAATTTTGACGAACGAAAATTGTCCTGTGGTTCTCTTTTGAGGCTACACCTTTAGACGTACACGCCACACCAAATCTTTTCGAGTTACAACGTGTTGTTTAGGAGATACAAGCTAATTTTGTACGATGCTTTATTTCATCTAGTAAAGTTTAAGGGTTTCCAATACGTAAGTATTTGTCTTTATTCTGCAACACTGTACTTCCTTATAACGTGGTATTCTCACATATTCTTTCGAGAGAAAACTCTCCTGTGTGTTCTCTTTTGAGGCTACACGCTTAGACATACACGCATCACCAAAGATTTTCGAGTTACTACGTGTTGTTTAGGAAAAACAAGATAATTTCGCACGATGCTGGATTTCCTTAAAACGTGCTTTTCTGAAACTTTGACGAAAGAAAATTCTCCTATGGGTTCTCTTTTGAGGCTACAAGTTTAGACGTACACGCCACACCAAATCTTTTCGAGTTACGAAGTGTTGTTTAGGAGATACGAGCTAATTTTGTACGATGCTTTATTTCATCTCGTAAAGTTTAAGGGTTTCCAGTAAGTACATATTTTTCTTTACTCTGCAACACTGTATTTCCTTATAACGTGGTATTCTTACATATTCTTTTGAGAGAAAACTCCCCTGTGTGTTCTCTTTTAAGGCTACACGCTGAGACAAACACGCAACACCAAAGGTTTTCGAGTTACAACGTGTTGTTTAGGAAAAACAAGATAATTTCGCACGATGTAGGATTTCCATAATACGTGGTTTTGTGACAAATTTGACCAAAGAAAATTCTCCTGTGTGTTCTCTTTTTGAGGCTACACGTTTAGACGTACCTGCCACACCAAACATTTTCGAGTTACAACGTGTTGTTTAGGAGATACAAGCTAATTTTGCACGATGCGTTAATTCTTCTCTTAAAGTGTTTCCAATATGTAAGTATTTGTCTTTACTCTGCAACACTGTATTTCCTTATAACGCTGTATTCTTACATATTCTTTCTAGAGAAAACTATCCTGTGCGTTCCCTTTTGAGGTTAGACACTTAGACATACAGGCAACACCAAACGTTTTCGAGTTACAACGTGTTGTTTATGAAAACCAAGATAATTTCGCACTATACAGGATTTCCTTAAAACGTGATTTTCTGACAAATTTTGACGAAAGAAAATTCTCCTGTGGGTTCTCTGTTGAGGCTACATGTTTCGACGTACACTCCACACCAAATCTTGTCGAGTTACAACGTGTTGTTTAGGAGATACAAGCTAATATTGTATGATGCGTTATTTCTTCTCCTAAAGTTTTTCCAATACGTACGTATTTGTCTTTACACTGCAACAATGTATTTCCTTATAACGTTGTATTCTTACATGTTCATTCGAGACAAAACTCTCCTGTGCGTTCTCTTTTGAGGCCACACATTTAGACATACACGCAACACCAAAGATTTTCGAGTTACAACGTGTTGTTTAGGAAAAACAAGATAACTTTGCACGATACGGGATTTCCTTAAAACGTGGTTTTCTGACAAATTTTGACGAAAGAAAGTTCTCCTGTTTGTGTTCGTTTGAGTCTACACATGTAGAGGTACGAGCCACACCAATTCTTTTCGAATTACAACGTGTTGTTTAGGAGATACAAGCAAATTTTTTTCGATGCATTATTTCTTCTCATAAAGTGTTTCCAATAAGTACATATTTGTCTTTACTCTGCAACACTTTATTTCCTTGTAACGTGGTATTCTTACATATTCTTTTGAGGGAAAACTCTCCTGTGCGTTCTCCTTTGGGGCTACACGCTTAGACATACATGCAATGCCAAAGCTTTTTGAGTTACAACGTGTTGTTTAGGAAAAACAAGATAATTTCGCACGATGCGAGATTTCCATAAAACGTGGTTTTCTGATATATTTTGACGAAAGAAAGTTCTGCCCTGTGTTCTATTTGAGGCTACACGTGTAGAGGTACGAGCCACACCAAATCTTTTTGAGTTATAACGTGTTGTTTAGGAGATACAAGCTAATTTTGTACGATGCGTTATTTCTTCTCGTAAAGTGTTTCCAATATGTACTTACTGTCTTTACTCTGCAAAATTGTATTTCTTTATAACGTGGTATTCTTACATATTCTTTCGAGAGAAAACTCTCCTGTGCCTTCTCTTTTGAGGCTCCACGCTTACACATACACGCAATACCAAAGCTTTTGGAGTTACAACATGTTGTTTAGAAAAAAGAAGATGATTTCGCATGATGCGGGATATCCTTAAAATGTGGTTTTCTGAAAAAATTTGACAAAAGAAAATTCTCCTGTGCGTTCTCTTTTGAGGCTACACGTTAAGACGTACACGCCGCATCAAATATTTTCGAGTTACAACGTTTTGTTTAGGAGATACAAGCTAATTTTGTACGATGCATTTCTTCTTCTCATAAAGTATTTCCAATATGTATGTATTTGTCTTTACTCTGCAACACTGTATTTCCTTATAACGTGGTACTCTTACATATTCTTTCGAGAGAAAACTATCCTGTGCGTTCCCTTTTGAGGCTACACACTGAGACATACAGGCAACACCAAAGCTTTTCGAGTTACAACGTGTTGTTTACGAAAAACAAGATAATTTCGCACGATGCAAGATTTCCTTAAAACGTGGTTTTCTGACAAATTTTGAAGAAAGAAAATTCTCCTGTCGGTTCTCCTTTGAGGCTACACGTTTAGACGTACATGCCACACCAAATCCTTTCGAGTTACCACGTGTTGTTTAGGAGATACACGCTAATTTTGTACGATGCATTATTTCTTCTCCAAAAGTGTTTCCAATATGTACGTATTTGTATTTACTCTGCAACACTGTATTTCCTTATAACGTTGTATTCTTACAGGTTCTTTCGAGAGAAAACTCTCTTGTGCATTGTCTTTAGAGGAAACATGCTCAGACATACATGCAACAAAAAAACTTTTCGAGTTACAACGTGTAGTTTAGGAAAAACAAGATAATTTTGCACGATGCGGGATTTCCTTAAAACGGGGTTTTTTGACACATTTTGACGAAAGAAAATTCTCCTGTGGTTTCTGTTTTGAGGCTACACGTGTAGACGTACGAGCCACACCAAATATTTTCGAGTTACAACGTGTTGTTTAGGAGATACAAGCAAATATTGTACGATGCGTTATTTCTTCCCTAAAGTGTTTCCAATATGTACTTATTTGTCTTTACTCTGCAACACTGTATTTTCTTATAACGTGGTATTCTTACATATTCTTTCTAGGGAAAACTCTCCTGTGCATTCTCTTTTGAGGCTACACGCTTAGACAAACAAGGAACACCAAAGCTTTTCGAGTTACAACGTGTTGTTTAGGAAAAACAAGATAATTTCGCAGGATGCGAGATTTCCATAAAACGTGGATTTCTGACAAATTTTGACGAAAGAAAGTTCTCCTGGGGGTTCTCTTTTGAGGCTACACGTGTAGAGGTACGAGCCACACCAAATCTTTTCGAGTTATAACCTGTTGTTTAGGAGATACAAGCTAATTTTGTATTATGCTTTATTTCTTCTCTTAAAGTGTTTCCAATACGTACGTATTTGTCTTTACTCTGCAACACTGTATTTCCTTATAACGTGGTATTCTTACATATTCTTTCGAGAGAAAACTCTCCTGTGCATTCTCTTTTGAGGCTACACACTTAGACATACACGCAACACCAAAGCTTTTCGAGTTACAACTTGTTGTTTAGGAAAAACAAGATAATTTCGCACGATGCGAGATTTCCTTAAAACGTGGTTTCTGACAAATTTTGATGAAAGAATATTCTCCTGTCGGTTCTCGTTTGAGGCTACACTTTTAGACGTACATGTCACACCAAATCTTTTCGAGTTACAACGTGTTGTTTAGGAGATACAAGCTACTTTTTTAAGATGCGTTATTTCTTCTCGTAAAGTGTTTCCAATATGTACTTATTTGTCTTTACTCTGCAAAATTGTCTTTCCTTTTAACGTGGTATTCTTACATATTCTTTCGAGAGAAAAGTCTCCTGTGCCTTCTCTTTGGAGGCTCCACGCTTACACATACACGCAACACCAAAGCTTTTCGAGTTACAACATGTTGTTTAGGAAAAAGATGATTTCGTACGATGAGGGATTTCCTTAAAACGTGGTTTTCTGAAAAATTTTGAAGGAAGAAAATTCTCCTGTGGGTTCTCTTTTGATGCTACACATTTACACGTACATGCCACACCAAATCTTTTCGAGGTACAACCTTTTGTTTAGGAGATACAAGCTAATTTTCTACGATGTGTTCTTTTCGTAAAGTGTTTCCAATACATACATATTTGTCTTTACTCTGCAAAATTGTATTTCCTTATAACGTGGCATTCTTACATATTCTTTCGAAAGAAAACTATCCTGTGAGTTCCCTTTTGAGGCTACACACTGAGACATACAGGCAACACCAAAGCTTTTCGAGTTAAAACGTGTTGTTTATGAAAAACAAGATAATTTCGCACGATGCAGGATTTCCATAAAAAGTGGTTTTCTGACAAATTTTGAAGAAAGAAAATTCTCCTGTCGGTTCTCTTTTGAGGCTACACGTTTAGACGCACACGCCACACCAAATCCTTTCGAGTTACCACGTGTTGTTTAGGAGATACACGCTAATTTTGTACGATGCGTTATTTCTTCTCGTAAAGTGTTTCCAATATGTGCGTATTTGTCTTTACTCTGCAACACTGTATTTCCTTATAACGTTGTATTCTTACATGTTCTTTCGAGAGAAAACTCTCTTGTGCATTGTCTTTAGAGGCAACATGCTCAGACATACACGCAACACCAAAGCTTTTCGAGATACAACGTGTTGTTTAGGAAAAACAAGATAATTTTGCAAGATGCGGGATTTCCTTAAAACGTGGTTTTTTGACACATTTTGAAGAAAGAAAATTCTCCTGTGGTTTCTCTTTTGAGGCTACACGTGTAGACGTACGAGCCACACCAAATATTTTCGAGTTACAACGTGTTGTTTAGGAGATACAAGCAAATATTGTACGATGCATTATTTCTTCCCTAAAGTGTTTCCAATATGTACCTATTTGTCTTTACTCTGCAACACTGTATTTTCTTATAACGTGGTATTCTTACATATTCTTTCTAGGGAAAACTCTCCTGTGCATTCTCTTTTGAGGCTACACGCTTAGACAAACACGCAACGCCAAAGCTTTTCGAGTTACAACGTGTTTTTTAGGAAAAACAAGATAATTTCGCAGGATGCGAGATTTCCATAAAACGTGGTTTTCTGACAAATTTTGACGAAAGAAAGTTCTCCTGTGGGTTCTCTTTTGAGGCAACACGTGTAGAGGTACGAGCCACACCAAATCTTTTCGAATTATAACCTGTTGTTTAGGAGATACAAGCTAATTTTGTATTATGCTTTATTTCCTCTCCTAAAGTGTTTCCAATACGTTCGTATTTGTCTTTACTCTGCAACACTGTATTTCCTTATTATGTGGTATTCTTACATATTCTTTCGAGAGAAAACTCTCCTGTGCATTCTCTTTTGAAGCTACACGCTTAGACATACACGCAACACCAAAGCTTTTCGTGTTGCAATGTGTTGTTTAGGAAAAACAAGATAATTTTTCACGATGCGATATTTCCTTAAAACGTGGTTTCTGACAAATTTTGATGAAAGTAAATTCTCCTGTGGGTTCTCGTTTGAGGCTACACTTTTAGACGTACACGTCACACCGAATCTTTTCGAGTTACAACGTGTTGTTTAGGAGATACAAGCTAATTTTGTACGATGCATTATTTCTTTTTGTAAAGTGTTTCCAATATATACTTATTTGTCTTTACTCTGCAACACTGTATTTCCTCATAAAGTGGTATTCTTACATATTCTTTCGAGAGAAAACTCTCCTGTGCCTTCTCTTTTGAGGCTCCACGCTTACACATACACGCAATAACAATGCTTTTGGAGTTACAACATTTTGTTTAGAAAAAAGAAGATGATTTCGCATGATTCGGCATATCCATAAAATGTGGTTTTCTGAAAAAAATTGACGAAAGAAAATTCTCATATGGGTTCTCTTTTGAGGCTACACGTTAAGATGTACACGCCGCACCAAATATTTTCGAGTTACAACGTTTTGTTTAGGAGATACAAGCTAATTTTGTAAGATGCATTACTTCTTCTCATAAAGTGTTTCCAATATGTAGGTATTTGTCTTTACTCTGCAACACTGTATTTCCTTATAACGTGGTACTCTTACATATTCTTTCGAGAGAAAACTATCCTGTGCGTTCCCTTTTGAGGCTACACACTGAGACATACAGACAACACCAAAGCTTTTCGAGTTACAACGTGTTGTTTACGAAAAACAAGATAATTTCGCACGATGCAGGTTTTCCTTAAAACGTGGTTTTCTGACAAATTTTGAAGAAAGAAAATTCTCCTGTCGGTTCTCCTTTGAGGCTACACGTTTAGACGTACATGCCACACCAAATCCTTTCGAGTTACCACGTGTTGTTTAGGAGATACACGCTAATTTTGTACGATGCGTTATTTCTTCTCGTAAAGTGTTTCCAATATGTACGTATTTGTCTTTACTCTGCAACACTGTATTTCCTTATAACGTTGTATTCTTACATGTTCTTTCGAGAGAAAACTCTCTTGTGCATTGTCTTTAGAGGAAACATGCTCAGACATACACGCAACAACAAAGCTTTTCGAGTTACAATGTGTTGTTTAGGAAAAACAAGATAATTTTGCACGATGCGGCATTTCCTTAAAACGTGGTTTTTTGACAAATTATGACGAAAGAAAATTCTACTGTGGTTTCTGTTTTGAGGCTACACGTGTAGACATACGAGCCACACCAAATATTTTCGAGTTACAACGTGTTGTTTAGGAGATACAAGCAAATATTGTACAATGCGTTATTTCTTCCCTAAAGTGTTTCCAATATGTACTTATTTGTCTTTACTCTGCAATACTGTATTTTCTTATAACGTGGTATTCTTACATATTCTTTCTAGGGAAAACTCTCCTGTGCATTCTCTTTTGAGGCTACACGCTTAGACAAACAAGCAACGCCAAAGCTTTTCGAGTTACAACGTGTTGTTTAGGAAAAACAAGATAATTTCGCACGATGCGAGATTTCCATAAAACGTGGTTTTCTGACAAATTTTGACGAAAGAAAGTTCTCCTGTGGGTTCTCTTTTGAGGCTACGCGTGTAGAGGTACGAGCCACACCAAATCTTTTCGAGTTATAACCTGTTGTTTAGGAGATACAAGCTAATTTTGTATTATGCTTTATTTCTTCTCTTAAAGTGTTTCCAATATGTACGTATTTGTCTTTACTCTGCAACACTGTATTTCCTTATAACGTGGTATTTTTACATATTCTTTCGAGAGCAAATTCTCCTGTGCATTCTCTTTTGAGGCTACACTCTTAGATATACACGCAACACCAAAGCTTTTCGAGTTAGGACTTGTTGTTTAGGAAAAACAAGATAATTTCGCACGATGCGAAATTTCCTTAAAACGTGGTTTCTGACAAATTTTGATGAAAGAATATTCTCCTGTCGGTTCTCGTTTGAGGCTACACTTTTAGACGTACATGTCACACCAAATCTTTTCGAGTTACAACGTGTTGATTAGGAGATACAAGCTATTTTTTTACGATGCGTTATTTCTTCTCATAAAGTGTTTCCAATAAGTACTTATTTGTCTTTACTCTGCAACACTGTATTTCCTTATAACGTGGTATTCTTACATATTCTTTCGAGAGAAAACTATCCCGTATGTACCCTTTTGAAGCTACACACTTAGACATACAGGCAACACCAACGCTTTTCCAGTTACATCTTGTTTTTGAAAAACAAGATTATTTCGCACGATGAGTGATTTTCTTAAAATGTGGTTTTCTGACAAATTTTGACAAAAGAAAATTCTCCTGTGGTTTCTCTTTTGATGCTACACGTTTAGACGTACACGCCACACCAAATCCTTTCTAGTTACCACGTGTTGTTTAGGAGATACAAGCTAATTTTGTATGATGCGTTATTTCTTCTCATAAAGTGTTTCCAATACGTACTTATTTGTCTTTACTCTGCATCACTGTATTTCCTTATAACATGGTATTCTTACATATTCTTTCGAGGGAAAACTCTCCTGTGCGTTCTCTTTTGAGGCTACATGCTTAGATATACACGCAACTCCAAAGCTTTTCAAGTTACAACGTGTTGTTTAGGAAAAACAAGATAATTTCGCACGATGCGAGATTTCCATAAAACGTGGTTTTCTGACAAATTTTGACGAAAGAAAGTTCTCCTGTTGGTTCTCTTTTGAGGCTACACATGTAGAGGTACGAGCCACACCAAATCTTTTCGAGTTACAACGTGTTGTTCAGGAGATACAAGCTAATTTTTTACGTTGCTTTATTTCTTCTCTTAAAGTGTTTCCAATACGTACCTATTTGTCTTTACTCTGCAACACTGTATTTCCTTATAACGTGGTATTCTTACATATTCTTTTGAGAGAAAACTCTCCTGTGCGTTCTCTTTTGAGGCTACACGCTTAGACATACACACAACACCATAGCTTTTCGAGTAACAACGTGTTGTTTAGGAAAAACAAGATAATTTCCCACGATGCGAGATTTCCTTAAAACATGGTTTCTGACAAATTTTGATGAAAAAAATTCTCCTGTGTGTTCTCTTTTGAGGCTACACATTTAGACGTACACGTCACACCAAATCTTTTCGAGTTACAACTTGTTGTTTAGGAGATACAAGCTAATTTTGTATGATGCGTTATTTATTCTAGTAAAGTGTTTCCAATATGTACTTATTTGTCTTTACTCTGCAAAATTGTATTTCCTTATAACGTGGTATTCTTTCATATTCCTTTGAGAGAAAACTCTCCTGCACCTTCTCTTTTGAGGCTCCACGCTTACACATACAAGCAACACCAAAGTTTTTTGAGTTACAACATGTTGTTTAGGAAAAACAAGATGATTTCGCACGATGCAGGATTTCCTTAAAACGTGGTTTTCTGAAAAATTTTGACGAAAGAAAATTCTTCTGTGGGTTCTCTTTTGAGGCTACACGTTTAGACGTACACGCCACACCAAATCTTTTCGAGTTACAACGTGTTGTTTAGGAGATACAAGCTAATTTTGCAAGATGTGTTGATTCTTCTCTTAAAGTGTTTCCAATATGTAAGTATTTGTCTTTACTCTGCAACACTGTATTTCCTTATAACGTGGTATTCTTACATATTCTTTCTAGAGAAAACTATCCTGTGCGTTCCCTTTTGAGGCTACACACTTAGACATACAGGCAACACCAAAGGTTTTCGAGTTACAACGTGTTGTTTATGAAAACCAAGATAATTTCGCACTATACAGGATTTCCTTAAAACGTGATTTTCTGACAAATTTTGACGAAAGAAAATTCTCCTGTGGGTTCTCTGTTGAGGCTACATGTTTCGACGTACACTCCAAACCAAATCTTGTCGAGTTACAACGTGTTGTTTAGGAGATACAAGCTAATATTGTATGATGCGTTATTTCTTCTCCTAAAGTGTTTCCAATACGTACGTATTTGTCTTTACACTGCAACACTGTATTTCCTTATAACGTTGTATTCTTACATGTTCTTTCGAGACAAAACTCTCCTGTGCGTTCTCTTTTGAGGCCACACGTTTAGACATACACGCAACACCAAAGCTTTTCGAATTACAACGTGTTGTTTAGGAAAAACAAGATAACTTTGCACGATACGGGATTTCCTTAAAACGTGGTTTTCTGACAAATTTTGACGAAAGAAAGTTCTCCTGTTTGTGTTCGTTTGAGTCTACACATGTAGACGTACGAGCCACACCAATTCTTTTCGAATTACAACGTGTTGTTTAGGAGATACAAGCAAATTTTGTTCGATGCATTATTTCTTCTCATAAAGTGTTTCCAATAAGTACATATTTGTCTTTACTCTGCAACACTTTATTTCCTTATAACGTGGTATTCTTACATATTCTTTCGAGGGAAAACTCTCCTGTGCGTTCTCCATTGGGGCTACACGCTTAGACATACATGCAACGCCAAAGCTTTTCGAGTTACAACGTGTTGTTTAGGAAAATCAAGATAATTTCGCACGATGCGATATTTCCATAAAACGTGGTTTTCTGATATATTTTGACGAAAGAAAGTTCTGCCCTGTGTTCTATTTGAGGCTACACGTGTAGCGGTATGAGCCACACCAAATCTTTTTGAGTTACAACGTGTTGTTTAGGAGATACAAGCTAATTTTGTACGATGCGTTATTTCTTCTCGTAAAGTGTTTCCAATATGTACTTACTGTCTTTACTCTGCAAAATTGTATTTCCTTATAACGTGGTATTCTTACATATTCTTTCAAGAGAAAACTCTCCTGTGCCTTCTCTTTTGAGGCTCCACGCTTACACATACACGCAATACCAAAGCTTTTGGAGTTACAACATGTTGTTTAGAAAAAAGAAGATGATTTCGCATGATGCGGGATATCCATAAAATGTGGTTTTCTGAAAAAAAATTGACGAAAGAAAATTCTCTGTGGGTTCTCTTTTGAGGCTACACGTTAAGACGTACACGCCGCACCAAATATTTTCGAGTTACAACGTTTTGTTTAGGAGATACAAGCTAATTTTGTACGATGCATTACTTCTTCTCATAAAGTGTTTCCAATATGTATGTATTTGTCTTTACTCTGCAACACTGTATTTCCTTATAACGTGGTACTCTTACATATTCTTTCGAGAGAAAACTATCCTGTGCGTTCCCTTTTGAGGCTACACACTGAGACATACAGGCAACATCAAAGCTTTTCGAGTTACAACGTGTTGTTTACGAAAAACAAGATAATTTCGCACGATGCAGGATTTCCTTAAAACGTGGTTTTCTGACAAATTTTGAAGAAAGAAAATTCTCCTGTCGGTTCTCCTTTGAGGCTATACGTTTAGACGTACATGCCACACCAAATCCTTTCGAGTTACCACGTGTTGTTTAGGAGATACACGCTAATTTTGTACGATGCGTTATTTCTTCTCGTAAAGTGTTTCCAATATGTACTTTTTGTCTTTACTCTGCAACACTGTATTTCCTTATAACGTTGTATTCTTACAGGTTCTTTCGAGAGAAAACTCTCTTGTGCATTGTCTTTAGAGGAAACATGCTCAGACATACACGCAACAACAAAACTTTTCGAGTTACAACGTGTTGTTTAGGAAAAACAAGATAATTTTGCACGATGCGGGATTTCCTTAAAACGTGGTTTTCTGAAAAATTTTGACGAAAGAAAATTCTCCTGTGGTTTCTGTTTTGAGGCTACACGTGTAGACGTACATGCCATACCAAATCTTTTCGAGTTACAACGTGTTGTTTAGGAGATACAAGCTAATTTTTTAAGATGCCTTAATTTTTCTCGTAAAGTGTTTCCAATAAGTATGTATTTGTCTTTACTCTGCAACATTGTATTTCCTTATAACGTGGTATTCTTACATATTCTTTCGAGAGAAAACTTCCTGTGCGTTCTCTTTTGAGGTTACACGCTTAGACATACAGGCAACACCAAACCTTTTCGAGTTACAACGTGTTGTTTAGGAAAAACAAGATAATTTCGCATGATACGAGATTTCCTTAAAACGTGGTTTCTGACAAATTTTGATGAAAGAAAATTCTCCTGTGGGTTCTCTGTTGAGGTTACATGTTTAGACGTACACGTCACACCAAATCTTTTCGAGTTACAATGTGTTATTTAGGAGATACAAGCTAATATTTTATGATGCGTTATTTCTTCTCGTAAAGTGTTTCCAATATGTACTTATTTGTCTTTACTCTGAAAAATTGTATTTCCTTAACGTGGTATTCTTACATAATCTTTCAAGAGAAAACTCTCCTGTGCCTTCTCTTCTGAGGCTACACACTTAGACATACACGCAACACCAAAGCTTTTTGAGTTACAACATGTTGTTTAGGAAAACAAGATGATTTCGCATGATGCGGGATTTCCTTATAACGTGGTTTTCTGAAAAATTTTGAAGAAATAAAATTCTCCTGTGGGTTCTCTTTTGAGGCTACACGTTTAGACCTACATGCCACACCAAATCTTTTCGAGTTACAACGTGTTGTTTCGGAGATACAAGCTAATATTTAGGATGCGTTACTTCTTCTTGTAAAGTGTGTCCAATACGTAGATATTTGTCTTTACTCTGCAACACTGTATTTCCTTATAACGTGGTATTCTTACATATTCTTTTGAGAGAAAACTATCCCGTGCTTTCCCGTTTTAGGCTACACACTTAGACATACAGGCAACACCAAAGCTTTTCGAATTACAACGTGTTGTTTATGAAAAACAAGATAATTTCTCACAATGCGGGATTTCCTTAAAACGTGGTTTTCTGAAACATTTTGACGAAAGAAAATTCTTCAGTGTGTTTTCTTTTGAGGCTACACATTTAGACGTACACGCCACACCAAATCCTTTCGAGTTACCACGTGTTGTTTAGGAGATAAAAGCTAATTTTGTACGATGCATTATTTCTTCTCATAAAGTGTTTCCAATACGTACGTATTTGTCTTTACTCTGCAACACTGTATTTCCTTATAAAGTTGTATTCTTACATATTCTTTCGAGAGAAAACTCTCCTGTGCGTTCTCTTTAGAGGCTACACGCTTAGACATACACGCAACGCCAAAGCATTTCGAGTTACAATGTGTTGTTTAGGAAAAACAAGATAATTTCGCACGATGCGAGATTTCCATAAAACATGGTTTTCTGAAAAATTTTGAGGGAAGAAAGTTATCCTGTGGGTTCTCTTTTGAGGCTACACGTGTAGAGGTACAAGCCACACCAAATCTTTTCGAGTTACAACGTGTTGTTTAGGAGATAGAAGCTAATTTTTTACGATGCGTTACTTCTTCTCTTAAAGTGTTTCCAATAGTATTTGTCTTTACTCTTCAACATGGTATTTCCTTATAACGTGGTATTCTTACATATTCTTTCGAGAGAAAAGTCTCCTGTGCCTTCTCTTTTGAGGCTACACGCTTAGACATACACGCAACACCAAAGCTTTTCGAGTTACAACGTGTTGTTTAGGAAAAACAAGATAATTTCGCACGATGCAAGATTTCTTTAAAACGTGGTTTCTGACAAATTTTGATGAAAGAAAATTCTCCTGTGGGTTCTCGTTTGAGGCTACACTTTTAGACGTATACGTCACACCAAATCTTTTCGAGTTTCAACGTGTTGTTTAGGAGATACAAGGTAATTTTGAAGGATGCGTTATTTCTTCTCGTAAAGTGTTTCCAATATGTACTTATTTGTCTTTACTCTGCAAAATTGTATTTCCTTATAACATGGTATTCCTACATATTCTTTTGAGAGAAAACTCTCTTTTGCCTTCTCTTTTCAGGCTACACACTTACACATACACGCAACACCAATGCTTTTCGAGTTACAACATGTTGTTTAGGAAAAGGAAGATGATTTCACACGATGCGGGATTTCCTTAAAACGTGGTGTTCTGAAAAATTTTGAAAAAAGAAAATTCTCCTGTGTGTTCTCTTTTGGGGCTACACATTTAGACGTACACGCCACACCAAATCCTTTCGAGTTACCTCGTGAAGTTTAGGAGATACAAGCTAATTTTGTACGATGCGTTATTTCTTCTGGTAAAGTGTTTCCAATATGTACTTATTTGTCTTTACTCTGCAAAATTGTATTTCCTTATAACGTGGTATTCTTACATATTCTTTCGAGAGAAAACTCTCCTGTGCCTTCTCTTTTGAGGCTCCACGCTTACACATACACGCAACACCAAAGCTTTTTGAGTTACAACATGTTGTTTAGAAAAAGAAGATGATTTCCCACGATGCGGGATTTCCTTAAAACGTGGTTTTCTGAAAAAATTTGAAGAAAGAAAATTCTCCTGTAGGTTCTCTTTTGAGGCTACACGTTTAGACGTGCATGCAACACCAAATCTTTTCGAGTTACAACATCTTGTTTAGGAGATAAAACCTAATTTTTTACGATGCGTTAATTCTTCTCGTAATGTGTTTCCAATACATACGTATTTGCCTTTACTCTGCAACATTGTATTTCCTTATAACGTGGTATTCTTACATATTCTTTCGAGAGAAAACTATCCTGTGCGTTCTCTTTTGAGGTTACACACTTAGACATTCACGCAACACCAAACCTTTTCGAGTAAGAACATGTTATTTAGGAAAAACAATATAATTTCGCACGATGCGAGATTTCCTTAAAACGTGGTTTCTGACAAATTTTGATGAAAGAAAATTCACCTGTGGGTTCTCTTTTGAGGCTATACATTTAGACGTACACGTCACACCAAATCCTTTTGAGTTACAACGTGTTGTTTAGGAGATACAAGCTAATTTTGTATGATGCGTTATTTCTTCTTGTAAAGAGTTTCCAATATGTACTTATTTGTCTTTATTCTGAAAAATTGTATTTCCTTATAACGTGGTATTCTTACATATTCTTTCGAGAGAAAACTCTCCTGTGCCTTCTCTTTTGAGGCTCCACGCTTAGACATACACGCAACACTAAAGGTATTCGAGTTACAACATGTTTTTTAGGAAAAAGAAGGTGATTTCGCGCGATGCGGGATTTCCTTAAAACGTGGCTTTCTGAAAAATTTTAACGAAAGAAAATTCTCCTGTGTGTTCTCTTTTGAGGCTACACGTTTAGACGTACAAGCCACACCAAATCTTTTCCAGTTACAACGTGTTGTTTAGGAGATACAAGCTAATTTTTTACGTTGCTTTATTTCTTCTCTTAAAGTGTTTCCAATACGTACCTATTTGTCTTTACTCTGCAACACTGTATTTCCTTATAACGTGGTATTCTTACATATTCTTTTGAGAGAAAACTCTCCTGTGCGTTCTCTTTTGAGGCTACACGCTTAGACATACACACAACACCATAGCTTTTCGAGTAACAACGTGTTGTTTAGGAAAAACAAGATAATTTCCCACGATGCGAGATTTCCTTAAAACATGGTTTCTGACAAATTTTGATGAAAAAAATTCTCCTGTGTGTTCTCTTTTGAGGCTACACATTTAGACGTACACGTCACACCAAATCTTTTCGAGTTACAACTTGTTGTTTAGGAGATACAAGCTAATTTTGTATGATGCGTTATTTATTCTAGTAAAGTGTTTCCAATATGTACTTATTTGTCTTTACTCTGCAAAATTGTATTTCCTTATAACGTGGTATTCTTTCATATTCCTTTGAGAGAAAACTCTCCTGCACCTTCTCTTTTGAGGCTCCACGCTTACACATACAAGCAACACCAAAGTTTTTTGAGTTACAACATGTTGTTTAGGAAAAACAAGATGATTTCGCACGATGCAGGATTTCCTTAAAACGTGGTTTTCTGAAAAATTTTGACGAAAGAAAATTCTTCTGTGGGTTCTCTTTTGAGGCTACACGTTTAGACGTACACGCCACACCAAATCTTTTCGAGTTACAACGTGTTGTTTAGGAGATACAAGCTAATTTTGCAAGATGTGTTGATTCTTCTCTTAAAGTGTTTCCAATATGTAAGTATTTGTCTTTACTCTGCAACACTGTATTTCCTTATAACGTGGTATTCTTACATATTCTTTCTAGAGAAAACTATCCTGTGCGTTCCCTTTTGAGGCTACACACTTAGACATACAGGCAACACCAAAGGTTTTCGAGTTACAACGTGTTGTTTATGAAAACCAAGATAATTTCGCACTATACAGGATTTCCTTAAAACGTGATTTTCTGACAAATTTTGACGAAAGAAAATTCTCCTGTGGGTTCTCTGTTGAGGCTACATGTTTCGACGTACACTCCAAACCAAATCTTGTCGAGTTACAACGTGTTGTTTAGGAGATACAAGCTAATATTGTATGATGCGTTATTTCTTCTCCTAAAGTGTTTCCAATACGTACGTATTTGTCTTTACACTGCAACACTGTATTTCCTTATAACGTTGTATTCTTACATGTTCTTTCGAGACAAAACTCTCCTGTGCGTTCTCTTTTGAGGCCACACGTTTAGACATACACGCAACACCAAAGCTTTTCGAATTACAACGTGTTGTTTAGGAAAAACAAGATAACTTTGCACGATACGGGATTTCCTTAAAACGTGGTTTTCTGACAAATTTTGACGAAAGAAAGTTCTCCTGTTTGTGTTCGTTTGAGTCTACACATGTAGACGTACGAGCCACACCAATTCTTTTCGAATTACAACGTGTTGTTTAGGAGATACAAGCAAATTTTGTTCGATGCATTATTTCTTCTCATAAAGTGTTTCCAATAAGTACATATTTGTCTTTACTCTGCAACACTTTATTTCCTTATAACGTGGTATTCTTACATATTCTTTCGAGGGAAAACTCTCCTGTGCGTTCTCCATTGGGGCTACACGCTTAGACATACATGCAACGCCAAAGCTTTTCGAGTTACAACGTGTTGTTTAGGAAAATCAAGATAATTTCGCACGATGCGATATTTCCATAAAACGTGGTTTTCTGATATATTTTGACGAAAGAAAGTTCTGCCCTGTGTTCTATTTGAGGCTACACGTGTAGCGGTATGAGCCACACCAAATCTTTTTGAGTTACAACGTGTTGTTTAGGAGATACAAGCTAATTTTGTACAATGCGTTATTTCTTCTCGTAAAGTGTTTCCAATATGTACTTACTGTCTTTACTCTGCAAAATTGTATTTCCTTATAACGTGGTATTCTTACATATTCTTTCAAGAGAAAACTCTCCTGTGCCTTCTCTTTTGAGGCTCCACGCTTACACATACACGCAATACCAAAGCTTTTGGAGTTACAACATGTTGTTTAGAAAAAAGAAGATGATTTCGCATGATGCGGGATATCCATAAAATGTGGTTTTCTGAAAAAAAATTGACGAAAGAAAATTCTCTGTGGGTTCTCTTTTGAGGCTACACGTTAAGACGTACACGCCGCACCAAATATTTTCGAGTTACAACGTTTTGTTTAGGAGATACAAGCTAATTTTGTACGATGCATTACTTCTTCTCATAAAGTGTTTCCAATATGTATGTATTTGTCTTTACTCTGCAACACTGTATTTCCTTATAACGTGGTACTCTTACATATTCTTTCGAGAGAAAACTATCCTGTGCGTTCCCTTTTGAGGCTACACACTGAGACATACAGGCAACATCAAAGCTTTTCGAGTTACAACGTGTTGTTTACGAAAAACAAGATAATTTCGCACGATGCAGGATTTCCTTAAAACGTGGTTTTCTGACAAATTTTGAAGAAAGAAAATTCTCCTGTCGGTTCTCCTTTGAGGCTATACGTTTAGACGTACATGCCACACCAAATCCTTTCGAGTTACCACGTGTTGTTTAGGAGATACACGCTAATTTTGTACGATGCGTTATTTCTTCTCGTAAAGTGTTTCCAATATGTACTTTTTGTCTTTACTCTGCAACACTGTATTTCCTTATAACGTTGTATTCTTACAGGTTCTTTCGAGAGAAAACTCTCTTGTGCATTGTCTTTAGAGGAAACATGCTCAGACATACACGCAACAACAAAACTTTTCGAGTTACAACGTGTTGTTTAGGAAAAACAAGATAATTTTGCACGATGCGGGATTTCCTTAAAACGTGGTTTTCTGAAAAATTTTGACGAAAGAAAATTCTCCTGTGGTTTCTGTTTTGAGGCTACACGTGTAGACGTACATGCCATACCAAATCTTTTCGAGTTACAACGTGTTGTTTAGGAGATACAAGCTAATTTTTTAAGATGCCTTAATTTTTCTCGTAAAGTGTTTCCAATAAGTATGTATTTGTCTTTACTCTGCAACATTGTATTTCCTTATAACGTGGTATTCTTACATATTCTTTCGAGAGAAAACTTCCTGTGCGTTCTCTTTTGAGGTTACACGCTTAGACATACAGGCAACACCAAACCTTTTCGAGTTACAACGTGTTGTTTAGGAAAAACAAGATAATTTCGCATGATACGAGATTTCCTTAAAACGTGGTTTCTGACAAATTTTGATGAAAGAAAATTCTCCTGTGGGTTCTCTGTTGAGGTTACATGTTTAGACGTACACGTCACACCAAATCTTTTCGAGTTACAATGTGTTATTTAGGAGATACAAGCTAATATTTTATGATGCGTTATTTCTTCTCGTAAAGTGTTTCCAATATGTACTTATTTGTCTTTACTCTGAAAAATTGTATTTCCTTAACGTGGTATTCTTACATAATCTTTCAAGAGAAAACTCTCCTGTGCCTTCTCTTCTGAGGCTACACACTTAGACATACACGCAACACCAAAGCTTTTTGAGTTACAACATGTTGTTTAGGAAAACAAGATGATTTCGCATGATGCGGGATTTCCTTATAACGTGGTTTTCTGAAAAATTTTGAAGAAATAAAATTCTCCTGTGGGTTCTCTTTTGAGGCTACACGTTTAGACCTACATGCCACACCAAATCTTTTCGAGTTACAACGTGTTGTTTCGGAGATACAAGCTAATATTTAGGATGCGTTACTTCTTCTTGTAAAGTGTGTCCAATACGTAGATATTTGTCTTTACTCTGCAACACTGTATTTCCTTATAACGTGGTATTCTTACATATTCTTTTGAGAGAAAACTATCCCGTGCTTTCCCGTTTTAGGCTACACACTTAGACATACAGGCAACACCAAAGCTTTTCGAATTACAACGTGTTGTTTATGAAAAACAAGATAATTTCTCACAATGCGGGATTTCCTTAAAACGTGGTTTTCTGAAACATTTTGACGAAAGAAAATTCTTCAGTGTGTTTTCTTTTGAGGCTACACATTTAGACGTACACGCCACACCAAATCCTTTCGAGTTACCACGTGTTGTTTAGGAGATAAAAGCTAATTTTGTACGATGCATTATTTCTTCTCATAAAGTGTTTCCAATACGTACGTATTTGTCTTTACTCTGCAACACTGTATTTCCTTATAAAGTTGTATTCTTACATATTCTTTCGAGAGAAAACTCTCCTGTGCGTTCTCTTTAGAGGCTACACGCTTAGACATACACGCAACGCCAAAGCATTTCGAGTTACAATGTGTTGTTTAGGAAAAACAAGATAATTTCGCACGATGCGAGATTTCCATAAAACGTGGTTTTCTGAAAAATTTTGAGGGAAGAAAGTTATCCTGTGGGTTCTCTTTTGAGGCTACACGTGTAGAGGTACAAGCCACACCAAATCTTTTCGAGTTACAACGTGTTGTTTAGGAGATAGAAGCTAATTTTTTACGATGCGTTACTTCTTCTCTTAAAGTGTTTCCAATAGTATTTGTCTTTACTCTTCAACATGGTATTTCCTTATAACGTGGTATTCTTACATATTCTTTCGAGAGAAAAGTCTCCTGTGCCTTCTCTTTTGAGGCTACACGCTTAGACATACACGCAACACCAAAGCTTTTCGAGTTACAACGTGTTGTTTAGGAAAAACAAGATAATTTCGCACGATGCAAGATTTCTTTAAAACGTGGTTTCTGACAAATTTTGATGAAAGAAAATTCTCCTGTGGGTTCTCGTTTGAGGCTACACTTTTAGACGTATACGTCACACCAAATCTTTTCGAGTTTCAACGTGTTGTTTAGGAGATACAAGGTAATTTTGAAGGATGCGTTATTTCTTCTCGTAAAGTGTTTCCAATATGTACTTATTTGTCTTTACTCTGCAAAATTGTATTTCCTTATAACATGGTATTCCTACATATTCTTTTGAGAGAAAACTCTCTTTTGCCTTCTCTTTTCAGGCTACACACTTACACATACACGCAACACCAATGCTTTTCGAGTTACAACATGTTGTTTAGGAAAAGGAAGATGATTTCACACGATGCGGGATTTCCTTAAAACGTGGTGTTCTGAAAAATTTTGAAAAAAGAAAATTCTCCTGTGTGTTCTCTTTTGGGGCTACACATTTAGACGTACACGCCACACCAAATCCTTTCGAGTTACCTCGTGAAGTTTAGGAGATACAAGCTAATTTTGTACGATGCGTTATTTCTTCTGGTAAAGTGTTTCCAATATGTACTTATTTGTCTTTACTCTGCAAAATTGTATTTCCTTATAACGTGGTATTCTTACATATTCTTTCGAGAGAAAACTCTCCTGTGCCTTCTCTTTTGAGGCTCCACGCTTACACATACACGCAACACCAAAGCTTTTTGAGTTACAACATGTTGTTTAGAAAAAGAAGATGATTTCCCACGATGCGGGATTTCCTTAAAACGTGGTTTTCTGAAAAAATTTGAAGAAAGAAAATTCTCCTGTAGGTTCTCTTTTGAGGCTACACGTTTAGACGTGCATGCAACACCAAATCTTTTCGAGTTACAACATCTTGTTTAGGAGATAAAACCTAATTTTTTACGATGCGTTAATTCTTCTCGTAATGTGTTTCCAATACATACGTATTTGCCTTTACTCTGCAACATTGTATTTCCTTATAACGTGGTATTCTTACATATTCTTTCGAGAGAAAACTATCCTGTGCGTTCTCTTTTGAGGTTACACACTTAGACATTCACGCAACACCAAACCTTTTCGAGTAAGAACATGTTATTTAGGAAAAACAATATAATTTCGCACGATGCGAGATTTCCTTAAAACGTGGTTTCTGACAAATTTTGATGAAAGAAAATTCACCTGTGGGTTCTCTTTTGAGGCTATACATTTAGACGTACACGTCACACCAAATCCTTTTGAGTTACAACGTGTTGTTTAGGAGATACAAGCTAATTTTGTATGATGCGTTATTTCTTCTTGTAAAGAGTTTCCAATATGTACTTATTTGTCTTTATTCTGAAAAATTGTATTTCCTTATAACGTGGTATTCTTACATATTCTTTCGAGAGAAAACTCTCCTGTGCCTTCTCTTTTGAGGCTCCACGCTTAGACATACACGCAACACTAAAGGTATTCGAGTTACAACATGTTTTTTAGGAAAAAGAAGGTGATTTCGCGCGATGCGGGATTTCCTTAAAACGTGGCTTTCTGAAAAATTTTAACGAAAGAAAATTCTCCTGTGTGTTCTCTTTTGAGGCTACACGTTTAGACGTACAAGCCACACCAAATCTTTTCCAGTTACAACGTGTTGTTTAGGAGATACAAGCTAATTTTGTACGATGCGTTATTTCTTCTCGTAATGTGTTTCCAATATGTACGTATTTGTCTTTACTCTGCAACACTGTATTTCCTTATAACGTGGTATTCTTACATATTCTTTCGAGAAAAAACTCTCCTTTACATTCTGTTTTGAGGCTACATGCTTAGACATACACGCAACACCAAAGTTTTTCGAGTTACAACGTGTTGTTTAGGAAAAACAAGATAATTTCTCATGATGCGAGATTTCCTTAAAACGTGGTTGCTGACAAATTTTGATGAAAGAAAATTCTCTTGTGGGTTCCCTTTTGATGCTACACGCTTAGACGTACACGTCACACTAAATCTTTTCGAGTTACAACGTGCTGTTTAGGAGACACAAGCTAATTTTGTACGATGCGTTATTTCTTCTTGTAAAGTGTTTCCAATATGTACTTATTTGTCTTTACTCTGCAAAATTGTATTTCCTTATAACGTGGTATTCTTACATAATCTTTCGAGAGAAAACTCTCCTGTGCCTTCTCTTTTGAGGCTCCACGCTTACACATACACGCAACACCAAAGCTTTTCGAGTTACAACATGTTGTTTAGGAAAAAGAAGATGATTTCGCACGATGCGGGATTTCCTTAAAACGTGGCTTTCTGAAAAATTTTGACGAAAGAAAATTCTCCTGTGGGTTCTCTTTTGAGGCTACACGTTTAGACGTACACGGCACACCAAATCTTTTCGAGTTACAACGTGTTGTTATGGAGATACAAGGTAATTTTGTAAGATGAGTTACTTCTTCTCTTAAAGTGTTTCCAATACGTTCTTATTTGTCTTTACTCTGCAACACTGTATTTCCTTATAACGTGGTATTCTTACATATTCGTTCAAGAGAAAACTATCCTGTGTGTTCCCTTTTTAGTCTACACACTTAGACATACAGGCAACACCACAGCTTTCTGAGTTACAACGTGTTGTTTATGAAAAACCAGATAATTTCGCACGATGCGGGATTTCCTTAAAACGTAGTTTCCTGAAAAATTTTGACGAAAGAAAATTCTTCAGTGGGTTCTCTTTTGAGGCTACACGTTTAGACGTACACGCCACACCAAATCCTTTCGAGTTACCACGTGTGGTTTAGGAGATACAAGCTAATATTTTAAGATACGTTATTTCTTCTCATTAAGTGTTTCCAACATGTACGTATTTGTCTTTACTCTGCAACACTGTATTTCCTTATAACTTTGTATTCTTACATATTCTTTCGAGAGAAAACTCTCCTGTGCGTTCTCTTTAGAGGCTACACGCTTAGACATACAAGCAACGCCAAAGCTTTTCGAGTTACAATGTGTTGTTTAGGAAAAACAAGATAATTACGCACGATGCGAGATTTCCATAAAACGTGGTTTTCTGAAAAATTTTGAGGGAAGAAAGTTCTCCTGTGGGTTCTCTGTTGAGGCTACACATGTAGAGGTACGAGACACACCAAATCTATTCGAGTTACAACGTGTTGTTTAGGAGATACAAGCTAATTTTGCACGATGCGTTATTTCTTCTCTTAAAGTGTTTCCAGTAGTATTTGTCTTTACTCTGCAACAATGTATTTCCTTATAACATGGTATTCTTACATATTCTTTCGAGAGAAAACTTGCCTGTGCGTTCTCTTTTGAGGCTACACTCTTAGACAAATACGCAACGCCAAAGCTTTTCGAGTTACAACGTGTTGTTTAGGAAAACAAGATAATTTCGCACGATGCAGGATTTCCATAAAACGTGGTTTTCTGAAAAATTTTGACGAAAGAAATGTCTCCTGTCTGTTCTCTTTTGAGGCTACACGTGTAGAAGTACGAGCCACACCAAATCTTTTCGAGTTACCACGTGTTGTTTAGGAGATACAAGCTAATTTTGTACGATGTGTTATTTCTTTTCTTAAAGTGTTTCCAATACTTACGTAGTTGTCTTTACTCTGCAACACTGTATTCCCTTATAAAGTGGTATTCTTACATATTCTTTGGAGAGAAAACTCTCCTGTGCGTTCTCTTTTGAGGCTACACGCTTAGACATACACGAAACGCCAAAGCATTTCGAGTTACAATGTGTTGTTTAGGAAAAACAAGATAATTCCGCACTATGCGAGATTTCCATAAAACGTGGTTTTCTGAAAAATTTTGACCAAAGAAAGTTCTCCTGTGGGTTATCTTTTGAGGCTACACGTGTAGAGGTAGGAGCCACACCAAATCTACTCGAGTTACAACGTGTTGTTTAGGAGATACAAGCTAATTTTTTATGATGCTTTATTTCTTCTCTTAAAGTGTTTCCAGTAGTATTTGTCTTTACTCTGCAACAATGTATTTCCTTATAACATGGTATTCTTACATATTCTTTCGAGAGAAAACTCGCCTGTGCGTTCTCTTTTGAGGCTACACACTTAGACAAATATGCAACGCCAAAGCTTTTCGAGTTACAACGTGTTGTTTAGGAAAACAAGATAATTTCGCACGATGCGAGATTTCCATAAAACGTGGTTTTCTGAAAAATTTTGATGAAAGAAAATTCTCCTGTGGGTTCTCGTTTGAGGCTACACTTTTAGATGTACACGTCACACCAAATATTTTCGAGTTACAACGTGTTGTTTAGGAGATACAAGCTAATATTGTAAGATGCATTATTTCTTCTCATAAAGTGTTTCCAATATGTCCTTATTTGTCTTTACTCTGCAAAATTGTATTTCCTTATAACGTGGTATTCTTACATATTCTTTCGAGAGAAAACTCTCCAGTGCCTTCTCTTTTGAGGCTCCACGCTTACACATACACGCAACACCAAAGCTTTTTGAGTTACAACATGTTATTTAGGAAAAAGAAGATGATTTCGCACAATGCGGGATTTCCTTAAAAAGAGGTTTTCTGAAAAATATTGAAGAAAGAAAATTCTCCTGTGGGTTCTCTTTTGAGGCTACACGTTTAGACGTACACGCCACACCAAATCCTTTCAAGTTACCACGTGTTGTTTAGGAGATACAAGCTAATTTTGTACGATGCATTATTTCTTCTCGTAAAGTGTTTTCAATACGTACTTATTTGTCTTTAATCTGCAACACTGTATTTCCTTATAACGTGGTTTTCTTACGTATTATTTCTAGGGAAAACTCTCATGTGCGTTCTCTTTGAGGCGACACGCTTAGACAAACACGCAATGCCAAAGCTTTTCGAGTTACAATGTGTTGTTTAGGAAAAACGAGATAATTTAGCACGATGCGAGATTTCCATAGAAGGTGGTTTTCTGAAAAATTTTGACGAATGAAAGTTCTCCTGTGGGTTCTCTTTTGAGGCTACACGTGTAGAGGTACGAGCCACACCAAATCTTTTCGAATTACAATGTGTTGCTTAGGACATACAAGCTAATTTTTTACAATGTGTTAATTATACTCATAAAGTGTTTCCAATAAGTACCTATTTGTCTTTGCAACATTATATTTCCTTATAACGTGGTATTCTTACATGTTCCTCCGAGAGAAAACGATCCTGTGCGTTCCATTTTGAGGCTACACACTTAGACATACAGGCAACACCAAAGCTTTTCGAGTTACAGCGTGTTGTTTATGGAAAACAAGATAATTTCGCACGATGCAGGATTTCCGTAAAACGTGGTTTTCTGACAAATTTGAAGAAGGAAAATTCTCCTGTGGCTTCTCTTTTGAGGCTACACGTTTAGACGTGCATGCCACACCAAATCATTTCGAGTTACCACGTGTTGTTTAGGAGATACAAGCTAATTTTGTATGATGCGTTATTTCTTTTCGTAAAGTGTTTCCAATACGTACATATTTGTCTTTACTCTGCAACACTGTATTTCCTTATAACGTTGTATTCTTACATGTTCTTTCGAGAGAAAACTCTCCTGTGCATTCTCTTTAGAGGCTATATGCTCAGACATACACGCAACACTAAAGCTTTTCGAATTACAACGTGTTGTTTAGGAAAAACAAAATAATTTTGTACGATGCGGGATTTCCTTAAAACGTGGTTTTCTGACAAATTTTGACGAAAGAAAGTTCTCCTGTGGGTTCTCTTTTGAGGCTACACGTGTAGACGTACGAGCCACACCAACTATTTTTGAGTTACAACGTGTTGTTTAGGAGATACAAGCAAATATTTTACGATGTGTTATTTCTTCTCGTAAAGTGTTTCCAAAACGTACATATTTGTCATTACTCTGCAACACTGTATTTCCTTAAAACATGGTATTCTTACATATTCTTTGGAGGGAAAACTCTCCTGTGCATTCTCTTTTGAGGCTACACGATTAGACAAACAAGCAACACCAAAGCTTTTCGAGTTAAAACATGTTGTTTAGGAAAAAGAAGATGATTTCGCACGATGCGGGATTTCCTTAAAACTTGGTTTTCTGAAATTTTTTTACGAAAGAAAATTCTCCTGTGGGTTCTCTTTTGAGGCTACATATTTAAACGTACATGCCACCAAATCTTTTCGAGTTACAACATGTTGTTTAGGAGAGACAAGCTAATATTTTATAATGCGTTAATTCTTCTCGTAACGTGTTTCCAATATGTACGTATTTGTCTTTACTCTGCAACATTGTATTTCCTTATAACGTGATATTCTTACATATTCTTTCGAGAGAAAACTATCCTGTGCGTTCCCTTTTGAGGCTAAACACTTAGACATAGAGGCAACACCATAGCTTTTCGAGTTACAACGAGTTGTTTATAAAAAACAAGATAATTTCGCACGATGCCTGATTTCCTTAAAACATGATTTTCTGACAAATTTTGATGAAAGAAAATTACTCTGTGGGTTCTCTTTTGAGGCTTCACGTTTAGACGTGCACGCCACACCTAATCCTTTCGAGATAGCACGTGTTGTTTAGGAGATACATGCTAATTTTTTACGATGCGTTATTTCTTCTCGTAAAGTGTTTCCAATACGTACGTATTTGTCTTTACTCTGCAACACTGTATTTCCTTATAACGTGGTATTCTTGCATATTCTTTCGAGAGAAAACTATCCTGTCTGTTCCCTTTTGAGGCTACACACTGAGACATACAGGCAACACCAAAGCTTTTCGAGTTACAACCTGTTGTATATGAAAAACAAGATAATTTCGCTCGATGCGGGATTTCCTTAAAACTTGGTGTTCAGACAAATTTTGACGAAAGAAAATTCTCCTGTGTCTTCTCTTTTGAGGCTACACATTTAGGCGTACGAGCCACACCAAATATTTCGAGTTACAACTTGTTGTTTAGGAGATAATAGCAAATTTTGTATGATGCGTTATTTCTTCTTGTAAAGTGTTTCCAATAAGTACTTATCTGTCTTTACTCTGCAACACTGTATTTCCTTATAACGTGGTATTCTTACATATTCTTTCGAGGGAAAACTCTCCTGTGCGTTCTCTTTTGAGGCTACATTCTTAGACATACACGCAACGCCAAATCTTTTCGAGTTACAAAATGTTGTTTAGGAAAAACAAGATAATTTCGCACGATGCGAGATTTCCATAAAACGTGGTTTTCTGAAAAATTTTGACCACAGAAAGTTCTCCTGTGGGTTCTCTTTTGTGGCTACATGTTTAGACGTACACGTCACACCAAATCTTTTCGAGTTACAACGTGTTGTTTAGGAGATACAAGCTAAACTTGTACGATGAGTTATTTCTTCTCATACAGTGTTTCCAATAAGTACTTATTTGTCGTTACTCTGCAAAATTGTATTTCCTTATAACGTGGTATTCTTACATATTCTTTCGAGAGAAAACTCTCCTGTGCCTTCTCTTTTGAGGCTCCACGCTTACACATACAAGCAACAGCAAAGCTTTTCGAGTTACAACATGTTGTTTAGGAAAAAGAAGATGATTTCGCATAATGCGGGATTTCCTTAATACGAGGTTTTCTGAAAAATTTTGACGATAGAAAATTCTCCTGTGGGTTCTCTTTTGAGGCTACACATTTAGACATACAGGACACACCAAATCATGTCGAGTTACAACGTGTTGTTTAGGAGATACAAGCTAATTTTTTACGATGTGTTAATTATTCTCGTAAAATGTTTCTAATACATACGCATTTGTCTTTACTCTGCAACATTGTATTTCCTTATAACGTGGTATTCTTACATATTCTTTCGATAGAAAACTATCCTGTGTGTTCCCCTTTGAGGCTACACACTTAGACATACAGGCAACACCAAAGCTTTTCGAGTTACAACGTGTTGTTTATGAAAAACTAGATAATTTCGCACGATGCGGGATTTCCATAAACGTGGTGTTCTGACACATTTTGACGAAAGAAAATTCTCCTGTGGGTTCTCTTTTGAGGGTACACATTTAGAGGTACATGCCACACCAAATCCTTTCGAGTTACCACGTGTTGTTTAGGAGATACAAGCTAATTTTGTATGATGTGTTATTTCTTCTCGTAAAGTGTTTCCAAACGTACGTATTTGCCTTTACACTGCAACACTGTATTTCCTTATAATGTTGAATTCTTACATGTTCTTTCGAGAGAAAACTCTCCTGTGCATTCTCTTTAGAGGCTACATGCTCACTCATACACGCAACACCAAAGCTTTTCGAGTTACAACATGTTGTTCAGGAAAAACAAGATAATTTTGCACTATGCGGGATTTCCTTAAAACGTGGTTTTCTGACAAATTTTGACGAAAGTTCTCCTGTGGGTTGTCTTTTGAGGCTACAGGTTTAGACGTACATGCCACACCAAATCTTTTCGAGTTACAACTTGTTGTTTAGGAGATACAAGCAAATTTTGTACGATGCGTTATTTCTTCTTGTAAAGTGTTTCCGATACGTACTTAATTGTCTTTACTCTGCAACATTTTATTTCGTTATAACGTGGTATTCTTACATATTCTTTCGATAGAAAACTATCCTGTGCGTTCCCCTTTGAGGCTACACACTTAGACATACAGACAACACCAAAGCTTTTCGAGTTACAACGTGTTGTTTATGAAAAACAAGATAATTTCCCATGATGCGGGATTTCCTTAAAACGTGGTGTTCTGAGAAATTTTGACGAAAGAAAATTCTCCTGTGGGTTCTCTTTTGAGGCTACACGTTTAGAGGTACATGCCACACCAAATCCTTTCGAGTTACCACGTGTTGTTTAGGAGATACAGGTAATTTTGTACGATGCGTTATTTCTTCTCGTAAAGTGTTTCCAATACGTACGTATTTGTCTTTACTCTGCAACACTGTATTTCCTTATAATGTTGTATTCTTACATGTTCTTTCGAGAGAAAACTCTTCTGTGCATTGTCTTTAGAGGCTACATGCTCACACATACACGCAATACCAAAGCTTTTCGAGTTACAACGTGTTGTTCAGGAAAAACAAGATAATTTTTCACGATGCAGCTTACAAAATTAGCTTGTATCTCCTAAACAACACGTTGTAACTCGAAATGAATTGGTGTGGCGTGTACGTCTAAACGTGTAGCCACAAAGGAGAACCCATAGGAGAATTTTCTTTCGTCAAAATTTTTCAGAAAATCACGTTTTAAGGAAATCCCGCATCGTGCAAAATTATCTTTTTTTTCCTAAACAACACGTTGTAACTCGAAAAGCTTTCGTGTTGTGTGTATGTCTAAGTGTGTAGCCTCCAAAGAGAAGGCACAGGAGAGTTTTCTCTCGAAATAATATGTAAGAATACCATGTTATAAGGATATAAAGTGTTGCAGAGTAAAGACAAATATGTACGTATTGGAAACACTTTAGGAGAAGAAATAATGCATCGTACAAAATTAGCTTGAATCTCCTAAACAACACGCTGTAACTTGAAGACATTTGGTGTGGCGTGTACATCTTAACGTGTAGCCTCAAAAGAGAACCCACAGGAGAATTTTGTTTCGTCAAAATTTGTCAGAAAACCACGTTTTAAGGAAATACTGCATAGTGCGAAATATTCTTGTTTTTCCTAAACAACACGTCGTAACTCGAAAAGCTTTGGTGTTGCGTGTATGTCTAAGCGTGTAGCCTCAAAAGAGAACGCAGAGGAGAGTTTTCTCTCGAATGAATAAGTAAGAATACCATGTTATAAGGAATTACAGTGTTGTAGAATAAAGACAAATATGTACATATTGGAAACACTTAAACTTTACGAGAAGAAATAACGCATCGTACAAAATTAGCTTGTATCTCTTAAACAACACTTTGTAACTCGAAAAGCTTTGGTGTTGCGTGCATTTCAAAGCGTGTAGCCTCAAAAGAGAAGGCACAGGAGAGTTTTCTCTGGAAAGAATATATAAGAATACCACGTTATAAGGAAATACAGTGTTGCAGAGTAAAGACAAATACATTCATATTCGAAACACTTTATGAGAAGAAATAACGCATCACAAAAATTAGCTTGTATCTCCTAAACAACATTTTGTAACTCGAAAAGATTTGGTGTGGCGTGTACGTCTAAACGTCTAGCCTCAAACGGGAACTCACAGGAAAATTTTCTTTTGTCAACATTTTTCAGAAAACCACGTTTTAAGGAAATCCCGCATTGTGCGAAATTATCTTGTTTTTCCTAAACAACACGTTGTAACTCGAAAAGCTTTGGTGTTGCATGTATGTCTAAGTGTGTAGCCTCAAAAGAGAACGCACAGGAGAGTTTTCTCTCGAAAGAATATGTAAGAAAACCACGTTATAAGGAATTACAGTGTTTCAGAGTAAAGACAAACATGTACGTATTGGAAACACTATACGAGAAGAAATAACGCATCATAAAAAATTAGCTTGTATCTCCTAAACAACACGTTGTAACCGAAAAGATTTGGTGTGGCATGTACGTCTAAACGTGTAGCCTCAAAAGAGAACCCACAGGAGAATTTTCTTAGGTCAAAATTTGTCAGAAAACCATGTTTTAAGGAAATCCCGCACATTATGAGGAAATACAGTGTTGCAGAGTAAAGACAAATATGTACCTATTGGAAACACTTTACAAGAAGAAATAACGCATCGTACAAAATTAGCTTGTGTCTCCTAAACAACACTTTGTAATTCGAAAAGATTTGGTTTGGCATGTACGTCTAAACGTGTAGCCTCAAAAGAGAAGCCACAGGAGAATTTTCTTTCGTTAAAATTTGTCAGAAAAGAGAACGCACAGGAGAGTTTTCTCTCGAAAGAATATATAAGAATAACACGTTATAAGAAAATACAGTGCTGCAAAGTAAAGACAAATACGTACCGTTTGGAAACACTTAAACTTTACGAGAAGTAAAGCATAGTACAAAATTAGCTTGTATCTCTTAAACAACACGTTGTAACTCGAAAAGCTTTGGTGTTGCGCGCATTTATGAGCATGTAGCCTCAAAAGAGAAGGCACAGGAAGAAAGAATGCATCGCAAAAAATTAGCTCGTATCTCCTAAACAACATGTTGCTACTCAAAAAGATTTGGTGTGGCGTGTACGTCTAAACGTGTAGCCTCAAAAGAGAACACACAGGAGAATTTTCTTTGGTCAAAATTTGTCAGAAAACCTCGTTTTAAGGAAATCCCGCATCGTGCGAAATTATCTTGTTTTTCCTAAACAACACGTTGTAACTCGAAAACTTTGGTGTTGCGTGTATGTCTAATCATGTAGCCTCAAAAGAGAACGCACAGGAGACTTTTCTCTCGAAAGAATATGTAAGAATACCACGTTATAAGGAAATACAGTGATGCAGAGTAAAGACAAATTAGTACGTATTGGAAACACTTTACGAGAAGAAATAATGCATCGTACAAAATTAGCTTGTATCTCCTAAACAACATGTTGTAACTCGAAAAGATTTGGTGTGGCGTGTACGTCTAAACGTGTAGCCTCAAAAGAGAACCCACAGGAGAATTGTTTTTCGTTAAAATTTGTCAGAAAACCATGTTTTAAGGAAATCACTCATCGTGAGAAATTATCATGTTTTTCCTAAACAACACGTTGTAACTCGAAAAGCTTTGATGTTGCGTGTATGTCTAAGCGTGTAGCCTCAAAAGAGAACTCACAGGAGAGTTTTCTCTCGAAAGAACATGTAAAAATACCACATTATAAGGAAATAAAATTTTGCAGAGTAAAGACAAATACGTATGTATTTGAAACACTTTACGAGAAGAAATAACGCATCGTAAAATTTAGTTTGTATCTCCTAAACAACACATTGTAACTCGAAAAGAGTTGGTGTGGCGTGTACGTCTAAACGTGTAGCCTCAAAGGAGAACCCACAGGAGAATTTTCTTTCGTCAAAATTTGTCAGAAAACCACTTATTAAGGAAATCTCGCATCGTGCGAAACTATCTTGTTTTTCCTAAACAACACATTGTAACTCGAAAATTTTTGATGTTGCATGTATGTCTAAGCATGTAGCCTCAAAAGAGAACGCACAGGAGAGATTTCTCTCGAACGAGTATGTAAGAATACCACGTTATAAGGAAATACAGTGTGGCAAATTAAAGATAAATATGTAGCTTTTGGAAACACTTAAACTTTACGAGAAGATATAAAGCATCGTAAAAAATTAGCTTGTATCTCCTAAACAACACGTTGTAACTCGAAAAGATTTGGTGTGGCGTGTACGTCTAAATGTGTAGCCTCAAATGAAAACCCACAGGAGAATTTTCTTTCGTCAAAATTTGTCAGAAAACTACGTTTTAAAGAATTCCCGCATCTTGCGAAATTATCTTGTTTTTCCTAAACAACATGTTCTAACTCGAAATGCTTTGGTGTTGCGTGTATGTCTAAGCGTCTAGCCTCAAAAGAGAACGCACAGGAGAGTTTTCTCATGAAAGAATATGTACAAATACCATGTTATAAGGAAATACAATGTTGTAAAGACAAATACGTACGTATTGGAAACACTTTAGGAGAAGAAATAACGCATCGTACAAAATTAGCTTGTATCTCCTAAACAACACGTTGTAACTCAAAAAGATTTGGTGTGGCGTGTACGTCTAAGCGTGTAGCCTCAAATGAAAACCCACAGGAGAATTTTCTTTCGTCAAAATTTGTCAGAAAACCACGTTTTAAGGAATTCCCGCATCTTGCGAAATTATCTTGTTTTTCATAAACAACACGATCTAACTCGAAATGCATTGGTGTTGCGTGTATGTCTAAGCGTGTAGCCTCAAAAGAGAATGCACAGGAGAGTTTTGTCTCGAAAGAATATGTACGAATACCATGTTATAAGGAAATACAGTGTTGTAGAGGAAAGACAAATACGTACGTTTTGGAAACACTTTAGGATAAGAAATAACGCATCATTCAAAATTAGCTTGTATCTCCTAAACAGCACGTTGTAACTCGAAAATCTTTGGTGTTGCGTGTATGTCTAAGCGTGTAGCCTCAAAAGAGAACGCACAGGAGAGTTTTCTCTCGAAAAAATATGTAAGAATACCACGTCATAAGGAAATACAGTGTTGCAAAGTAAAGAAAAATACGTACCTTTTGGAAACACTTAAACGTTACGAGAAGAAATAATGCATCATTGAAAATTAGCTTGTATCTCTTAAACAATACGTTGTAACTCGAAAAGATTTGGTGTTGCGTGTATGACTAAGCATGTAGCCTCAAAAGAGAGCACACAGGAGAGTTTTCTCTCGAAAGAATATGTAAGAATACCACGTTATGAGGAAATACAGTGTTGCAGAGTAAAGAAAAATACGTGCATATTGGAAAAACTTTACGAGAAGAAATAACGCATCCTACAAAATTAGCTTGTATCTCCGAAACAACACCTTGTAACTCGAAAGGATTTGGTGTGGCTTGTACGTCAAACGTGTAGCCTCAAAAGAGAACCCACAAGAGAATTTTCATTGGTCAAAATTTGTCAGAAAACCACGTTTTAAGGAAATCCCGCATCGTGCGAAATTATCTGGTTTTTCCTAAACAACGCGTTTTAACTCGAAAAGCTTTGGTGTTGCGTGTATGTCTAAGTGTTTAGCCTCAAAAGAGAACGCACAGGAGAGTTTTCTCTCGAAAGAATATGTAAGAATTCCACGTTATAAGGAAATACAGTGTTGCAGAGTAAAGACAAATACGTACGTATTGGAAAAACTTTACGAGAAGAAATAACGCATCCTACAAAATTAGCTTGTATCTCCTAAACAACACCTTGTAACTCGAAAGGATTTGGTGTGGCGTGTACGTCAAACGTGTAGCCTCAAAAGAGAACCCACAGGAGAATTTTCTTTGGTCAAAATTTGTCAGAAAATCACGTTTTAAGGAAATCCCTCATCGTGCGAAATTATATTGTTTTTCCTAAACAATACTTTTTAACTCGTAAAGCTTTGGTGTTGCGTGTATGTCTAAGAGTGTAGCTTCAAAAGAGAACGCACAGGAGAGTTTTCTCTCGAAAGAATATGTAAGAATACCATGTTATAAGGAAATACAGTGTTGCAGAGTAAAGATCAATAGGTAGTTATTTTAAATACTTTACGAGAAAAAATAACGCATGGTACAAAATTAGCTTGTATCTCTTAAACAACACGTTGTAATTCGAAAATATTTGGTGTGGCGTGTATGTCTAAATGTGTAGCCTCAAAAGAGAACCCACAGGAGAATTTTCTTTCGTCAAAATTTTTCAGAAAACCACGTTTTAAGGTAATCCCTCATCGTGCGAAATTATCTTGTTTTTCCTAAACAGCACAATGTAACTCGAAAAGCTTTGGTGTTGCGTGTATGTCTAAGCATGTAGCATCAAAAGAGAGCGCACAGGAGAGTATTCTCTCGAAAGAATATGTAAGAATACCACGTTATAAGGAAATACAGTGTTGCAGAGTAAAGAAAAATACGTACGTATTGGAAAAACTTTATGAGAAGAAATAACGCATCGTACAAAATTAGCTAGTATCTCGTAAACAACACCTTGTAACTCGAAAGGATTTGGTGTGGCGTGTACGTCTAAATGTGTAGCCTCAAAAGAGAACCCAAAGGAGAATTTTCTTTGGTCAAAATTTGACAGAAAACCACGTTTTAAGGAAATCCCGCATCGTGCGAAATTATCTTGTTTTTCCTAAACAACACGTTGTAACTCGAAAAGCTTTGGTGTTGCGTGTATGTCTAAGCGTGTAGCCTCAAAAGAGAATGCACAGGAGAGTTTTCTCTCGAAAGAATATGTAAGAATACCACGTTATAAGGAAATACCGTGTTGAAGAGTAAAGATAAATAGGTAGTTATTGTAAATACTTTACGAGAAGAAATGACACATGGTACAAAATTAGATTGTATCTCCTAAACAACACGTTGGAATTCGAAAATATTTGGTGTGGCATGTACGTCTAAATGTGTAGCCTCAAAAGAGGACCGACAGGAGAATTTTCTTTCGTCAAAATTTTTCAGAAATCACGTTTTAATGAAATCCCTCATTGTGCGAAATTATCTTGTTTTTCCTAAACAACACATTGTAACTCGAAAAGCTTTGGTGTTGCCTGTATGTCTAAGCGTGTAGCCTCAAAAGACAATGCACAGGAGAGTTTTCTCTCGAAAGAATATGTAAGAATACAATGTTATAAGGAAATACAGTGTTGCAGAGTAAAGACAAATATGTACGTATTGGAAACACTTTATGAGAAGAAATAAAGCATCGTAAAAATTAAGCTTTTATCTCCTAAACAACACTTTGTAACTCGAAAGATTTGGTGTGGCGTGTACGTCTAAACGTGTAGCCTCAAAAGAGAACCCACAGGAGAATTTTCTTTCGTCAAAATTTGTCAGAAAACCATGTATTAAGGAAATCCCGTATCGTGCAAAATTATCTTGTTTTTCCTAAACAACACATTGTAACTCGAAAAGCTTTGGTGTTGCGTGTACGTCTATGCGTGTAGCCTCAAAAGAGAATGCACAGGAGAGTTTTCTCTCGAAAGAATATGTAAGAATACCACGTTATAAGTAAATACAGTGTTGCAGAGTAAAGATAAATAAGTAGTTATTGTAAATACTTTACGAGAAGAAATAACGCATATTACAAAAGAGTTTTCTCTCGAAAGAATATGTAAGACTACCAAGTTATAAGGAAATACAGTGTTGCAGAATAAAGACAAATATGTACGCATAGAAAACACTTTATGAGAAGAAATAACGCATCGTACAAAATTAGCTTGCATCTCCTAAACAACACGTTGTAACTCGAAAATATTTGGTGTGGTGTGTACGTCTAAACGTGTAGCCTCAAAAGAGAACCCACAGGAGAATTTTCTTCCGTCAAAATTTGTCTGAAAAACATTTTCTAAGGAAATCACGCATCGTGCGAAATTATCTTGTTTTTCCTAAACTACACGTTGCAACTTGAAAAGCTTTGGTGTTGCGTGTATGTCTAAGAATGTAGCCTCAAAAGAGAGCGCACAGGAGAGTTTTCTCTCGAAAGAATATGTAAGAAAACCACATTATAAGGAAATACAGTGTTGCAGAGTAAAGAAAAATACGTACGTATTGGAAAAACTTTACGAGAAGAAATAACGCATTTGTACAAAATTAGCTTGTATCTCCTAAACAACACCTTGTAACTCGAAAAGATTTTGTTTGGCATGTAAGTCTAAAGGTGTAGCCTCAAGAGAGAAGCCACCGGAGAATTTTCTTTGGTCAAAATTTGTCAGCAAGCCACGTTTTAAGGAAATCCCGCATCGTGCGAAATTATCTTGTTTTTCCTAAACAACACGTTGTAACTCGAAAAGCTTTGGTGTTGCTTGTATGTCTAAGCATGTAGCCTCAAAAGAGAATGCACAGGAGAGTTTTCTCCCGAAAGAATATGTAAGAATACCACGGTATAAGGAAATACAGTGTTGCAGAGTAATGACAAATACTTACGTATTGGAAACACGTTACGAGCAGAAATAACGCATGGTACAAAATTAGCTTGTACCTCCTAAACAACTCGTTGTAACGCGAAAAGATTTGATGTGACGTTTGCATCTAAACGTGTAGCCTCAAAAGGGAACCCACAGGAGAATTTTCTTTCGTCAAAATTTTTCAGAATACCATGTTTTACGGAAATCCCACATCATGCGAAATTATCTTGTATTTCCTAAACAACACGTTGTAACTCGAAAAGTTTTGGTGTTGCGTGTATGTCTAAGCTTGTAGCCTCAAAGGAGAACGCACAGGACAGTTTCCTGCGAAAGAATATGTAAGAATACCACGTTATGAGGAAATACAGTGTTGCAGAGTAAAGAGAAATACCTACGCATTGGAAACACTTTACAATAAGAAATAGTGCATTGTAAAAATTAGCTTGTATCTCCTAAACAACACGTTGTAACTCGAAAAGATTTGGTGTGGCGTGCATTTCTAAACGTGTAGCCTCAAAAGAGAACCCACAGGAGAATTTTCTTTGGTCAAAATTTGTCAGAAAACCAGGTTTTATGGAAATCCTGAAAAATTTTGACGAAAGAAAATTCTCCTATGGGTTCTCTTATGAGGCTACACGTTTAGACGTACACGCCACACCAATTCCTTTCGAGTTACAACGTGTTGTTTAGGAGATAGAAGCTACTTTTGTATGATGCGTTATTTCTTCTCGTAAAGTGTTTCCAATACGTATGTATTTGTCTTTACTCTGCAACACTGTATTTCCTTATAACTTGGTGTTCTTACATATTCTTTCAAGAGAAAACTATCCTGTGCCTTCTTTTTTGAGGCTACACACTTAGACATATGCGCAACACCAAAGTTTTTTGAGTTGCAACGTGTGGTTTAGGAAAAACCAGATAATTTCGCAAGATGTGGGATTTCCTTAAAACGTGATTGTCTGAAAAATTTTGAGGAAAGAAAATTCTCCTATGGGTTCTCTTTTGAGGCTACACGTTTAGACGTACACGCCACACCAAATCTTTCCGAGTTACAACGTGTTGTTTAGGAGATACAAGCTAATTTTGTACGATGCGCTATTTCTTCTCTTAAAGTGTTTCCAATACATATGTATTTGTCTTTACTCTGCAAAACTGTATTTCCTTATAATGTGGTATTCTTATATATTCGTTCGAGAGAAAACTCTCCTGTGCCTTCTCTTTTGAGGCTACACACTTAGGCATACACGCAACACGAAAGCTTTTCGAGTTACAACGTGTTGTTTAGGAAAAACAAGATAATTTCGCACGATGCGGGATTTCCTTAAAACGTGATTTTCTGAAAAATTTTGACGAAAGAAAATTCTCCTATGGGTTCTCTTTTGAGGCTACATGTTTAGAAGTACACGCCACACCAAATCTTTTCGAGTTACAACGTGTTGTTTAGGAGATACAAGCTAATTTTGTACGATGCGTTATTTCTTCTCGTAAAGTGTTTCCAATAGGTACGTATTTGTCTTTACTCTGCAACACTGTATTTCCTATTAACGTGGTATTCTTACATATTCTTTCGAGAGAAAACTCTCCTGTGCCTTCTCTTTTGAGGTTACACACTTAGACATACACGCAACACGAAAGCTTTTCGAGTTACAAGGTGTTGTTTAGGAAAATCAAGATAATTTCGCACGATGCGGGATTTCCTTAAAATGTGATTTTCTGAAAAATTTTGACGAAAGAAAATTCTCCTATAAGTTCTCTTTTGAGGCTACACGTTTAGACGTACACGCCACACCAAATCTTTTCGAGTTACAACGTGTTGTTTAGAAGATACAAGCAAATATTTTATGATGCGTTATTTCTTCTCGTAACCTGTTTCCAATACGTACGTATTTGTTTTTACTATGCAACACTGTATTTCCTTATAACGTGGTATTCTTACATATTCTTTCGAGAGAAAACTTTCCTGTGTGTTCTCTTTGAGGCTACACGCTTAGACATACACGCAGCACCAAAGATTTTCGAGTTACAACGTGTTGTTTAGGAAAAACAAGATAATTTCGCACGATATGGGATTTCGTTAAAACCTGGTTTTCTGACAAATTTTGACCAAAGAAAATTCTCCTGTGGGTTCTCTTTTGAGGCTACACGTTTAGAGGAATATGCCACACCAAATCTTTTCGAGTTACAACGTGTTGTTTTGGAGATACAAGCTAATTTTGTAAGATACGTTATTTCTTCTCCTAAAGTGTTTCCAATACATACATATTTGTCTTTATTGTGCAACACTGTATTTCCTTATAAAGTGGTATTCTTGCATATTATTTTGAGAGAAAACTCTCCTGTGCCTTCTCTTTTGAGGCTACATGCTTAGACATACACGAAACACCAAAGCTTTTCGAGTTACAACGTGTTGTTTAGGAAAAACAAGATAATTTCGCATGATGCGGGATTTCCTTAAAACGTGGTTTTCTGACAAATTTTGACGAAAGAAATTTCTCCTGTGGGTTCTCTTTTGAGGCTACATGTTTAGACGTACACACCACGCCAAATATTTTCGAGTTACAACGTGTTCTTTAGGAGAAACAAGCTAATTTTGTACGATGCATTATTTCTTCTCGTAAAGTGTTTCCAATACGTACGTATTTGTCTTTATTTTGCAACACTGTATTTCCTTATAACGTGGTATTCTTATATATTCTATCGAGAGAAAACTCTCCTGTGCATTCTCTTTTGAGGCTACATGCTTAGACATACACGAACACCAAAGCTTTTCGAGTTACAACGTGTTGTTTAGGAAAAACAAGATAAGTTCGCACGATGAGGGATTTCCTTAAAACGTGGTTTTCTGACAAATTTTGAAGAAAGAAAATTCTCCTGTGGGTTCTCTTTTGAGGCTACACGTTTAGACGCACACGCCACACCAAATATTTTCGAATTACAACGTGTTGTTTAGGAGATACAAGCTAATTTTGTACCAAGCGTCATTTCTTCTCGTAAAGTATTTACAATTAGTACCTATTTATCTTTACTCTGCAACACTGTGTTTCCTTATAACGTGGTATTCCTACATATTCTTTCGAGAGAAAACTCTCCTGTGTCCTCTTTTGAGGCTACACGCTTAGACATACACGCAACACCAAAGCTTTTCGAGTTACAACTTGTAGTTTAGGAAAAACAAGGTAATTTCGCACGATGAGGTATTTCCTTAGAACATGGTTTTCTAACAAATTTTGACGAAAGAAAATTCTCTTGTGGGTTCTCTTTTGAGGCTACACGTTTAGACGTACACGCCACACGAAATCTTTTCGAGTTACAACGTGTTGGTTAGGAGATACAAGCTAATTTTGTACGATGTGTTATTTCTTCTCGTAAAGTGTTTCCAATACGTACGTATTTGTCTTTATGCTGCAACACTGTATTTCCTTATAACGTGGTATTCTTACATATTCTTTCGACAGAAACTCTCCCGTGAATTCTCTTTTGAGGCCACATGCTTAGACATACATGCAACACCAAAGCTTTTCGAATTACAACGTGTTGTTTAGGAGAAAAAAGATAATTTCGCACGATGCGGGATTTCCATAAAACGTGGGTTTCTGACAAATTTTGACGAAGGAAAATCCTCCTGTGGTTTCTCTTTTGAGGCTACACGTTTAGCCGTACATGCCACACCAAATCCTTTCGAGTTACAACGTGTTGTTTAGGAGATACAAGCTAATTTTGTATGATGCATTATATCTTTTCGTAAAGTTTTTTCCAATACTTACGTATTTGTCTTTAGTCTGCAACACTGTATTTCCTTATAACGTGGTATTCTCACATATTGTTTCGAGAGAATACTCTACTGTGCGTTCTCTTTTGAGGCTACAAGCTTAGATATACACGCAACACCAAAGCTTTTTTGAATTACAACGTGTTGTTTAGGAAAAACAAGATAATTTTGCAGGATGTAGGATTTCCTTAAAACGTGGTTTTCTCACAAATTTTGACGAAAGAAAATTCTCCTGTTCGTTGTCTTTGAGGCTACACTTTTAGACGTACACGCCAAACCAAATCTTTTCGAGTTACCACTTGTTGTTTAGGAGATACAAGTTAATAATTTATGATGCGTTATTTCTTCTCGTAAAGTGTTTCCAATATGTACGTTTTTGTCTTTACTCTGCAACACTCTATTTCCTTATAACGTGGTATTCTTACATGTTCTTCCGAGAGAAAACTCTCCTGTGCATTCTCTTTTGAGACTACACGCTTAGACATACACGCAACACCAAAGCTTTTCGAGTTACAACGTGTTGTTTAGGAAAAACAAATAATTTCGCACGATGCGGGATTTCCTTAAAACATGGTTTTCTGACAAATTTTGATGAAAGAAAATTCTCCTGTTGGTTCTCTTTTGAGGCTACACGTTTAGACTTACATGCCAAACCAAATCTTTTCGAGTTACAACGTGTTGTTTAGGAGATAAAAGCTAATTTTTAATAATGCATTATTTCTTCTAGTAAAGTGTTCTCAATATGTACATATTTGTCTTTACTCTGCAAAATTGTATTTCCTAATAGCGTGGTGTTCTTACATATTCGTTCGAGAGAAAACTCTCCTGTGCCTTCTCTTTTGAGGCTCCACGTTTAGACATACACGCAACACTAAAGCTTTTCGGGTTACCACATGTTGTTTAGGAAAAAGAAGATGATTTCGCACGATGCAGGATTTCCTTAAAACGTGGTTTTCTCAAAAATTTTGAAGAAAGAAAATTCACTGTGGGTTCTCTTTTGAGGCTACACGTTTAGACATACACGCCACACCAGATCTTTTTGAGTTACAACGTTTTGTTTAGGAGATACATGTTAATTTTTTACTATGCGTTAATTCTTCTAGTAAAGTGTTTCCAATACGTACGTGTTTATCTTTACTCTGCAACACTGTATTTCCTTATAACGTGATATTCTTACATATTCTTTCGAGAGAAAACTCTCCTTTGCGTTCTCTGTTGAGGCTACACGCTTAGACATACATGCAACACCAAAGCTTTTCGAGTTACAACGTGTTGTTTAGGAAAAACAAGATAATTTCGCACGATGCGAGATTTCCTTAAAACGTGGTTTCTGACAAATTTTGATGAAAGAAAACTCTCCTGTGGGTTCTCTTTTGAGGGTACACGTTTAGACATACACGTCACACCAAATGTTTTCGAGTAACAACGTGTTGTTTAGGAGATACAAGCTAATTTTGTAAGATGCGTTATTTCTTCTTGTAAAGTGTTTCCAATATGTACTTATTTGTCTTTACTCATCAAAATTTTATTTCCTTATAACGTGGTATTCTTACATATTCTTTCAAGAGAAAACTCTCCTGTGCCTTCTCTTTTGAGGCTCCACGCTTAGACATACGCGCAACACCAAAGCTTTTCGAGTTACAGCTTGTTGTTTAGGAAAAAGAAGATGATTTCGCACGATGCGGGATTTCCTTAAAACGTGGTTTTCTGAAAAATTTTAACGAAAGAAAATTCTCCTGGGGGTTCTCTTTTGAAGCTACACATTTAGACGTACACGCCGCACCAAATCTTTTCGAGTTACAACGTGTTGTTTAGGAGATACAAGCTAATTTTGTACGATGCGTTATTTCTTCTCGTAAAGTTTTCCAATACGTACATATTTTTCTTTACTCTGCAACACTGTATTTCCTTATAACTTGGTATTCTTACATATTCTTTTGAGAGAAAACTATCCTGTGCGTTCCCTTTTGAGGCTACACACTTAGACATACAGGCATCACCAAAGCTTTTCGAGTTACAACGTGTTGTTTATGAAAATCAAGATTATTTCGCACGATGCGTTATTTCCTTAAAATGTGGTTTTCTCACAAATTTTGACGAAAGAAAATTATCCTGTGGTTTCTCTTTTGAGTCTACACGTTTAGACGTACACGCCACACCAAATCCTTTCGAGTTACCACGTGTTGTTTAGGAGATACAAGCTAATTTTTTATGATGCGTTATTTCTTCTCGTAAAGTGTTTCCAATACGTACTTATTTCTCTTTACTCTGCAACATTGTATTTCCCTATAACGTGGTATTCTTACATATTCTTTCGAGGGAAAACTCTCCTGTGTGTTCTCTTTTGAGGCTACATGCTTAGGCATACACGCAACGCCAAAGCTTTTCGAGTTACAACGTTTTGTTTAGGAAAAAGAAGATAATTTCGCACGATGCGAGATTTCCATAAAACGTGGTTTTCTGAAAAATTTTGACCAAAGAAAGTTCTCCTGTGCATTCTCTTTTGAGGCTACACGTGTAGTCGTAGGAGCCAAAACAAATCTTTTCGAGTTACAACGTGTTGTTTAGAAGATACAAGCTATTTTTTTACGATGCATTATTTCTTCTCTTAAAGTGTTTCCAATACGTACGTATTTGTCTTTACTCTGCAACACTGTATTTCCTTATAACGTGGTATTCTTACATATTCTTTCGAGAGAAAACTCTCCTGTGCGTTCTCTTGTGAGGCTACACGCTTAGACATACACGCAACAGCAAAGCTTTTCGAGATACAACATGTTGTTTAGGAAAAACAAGATAATTTCGCACGATGCAAGATTTCCTTAAAACGTGGTTTCTGACAAATTTTGATGAAAGAAAATTCTCCTGTGTGTTCTCTTTTGAGGCTACAGGTTTAGACGTACATGTCACACCAGATCTTTTTGAGTTACAACGTGTTGTTTAGGAGATACAAGCTAATTTTGTATGAAGCAGTATTTCTTTTACTAAAGTGTTTCCAATATGTACTTATTTGTCTTTACTCTGCAAAATTGTATTTCCTTATAACGTGGTATTCTTACAGATTCTTTCGAGAGAAAACTCTCCTGTGCGTTCTCTTTTGAGGCCACACCTTTAGACATACACGCAAAACCAAAGCTTTTCGAGTTACAACGTGTTGTTTAGGAAAAACAAGATAATTTTGCACGATGCGGGATTACCTTAAAACGTGGTTTTCTGACAAATTTTGACGAAAGAAAGTTCCCCTGTTGGTGTTCTTTTGAGTCAACACGTGTAGACGTACGAGCCACACCAAATCTTTTCTAGTTACAACGTGTTGTTTAGGAGATACAAGCAAATTTTGTACGATGCGTTATTTCTTCTCATAAAGTGTTTCCAATACGTACGTATTTGTCTTTACTCTGCAACACTGTATTTCCTTATAACGTGGTATTCTTACATATTCTTTCGAGGGAAAACTCTCCTGTGCATTCTCTTTTGAGGCTACATGCTTAGACATACATGCAACCCCACAGCTTTTCGAGTTACAACTTGTTGTTTAGGAAAAACAAGATAATTTCGCAGGATGCGAGATGTCCATAAAACATGGTTTTCTGATATATTTTGACGAAAGAAAGTTCTCCTGTGGGTTCTCTTTTGAGGCTACACGTGTAGAGGTACGGGCCACACCAAATCTTTTCGAGTTGCAACGTGTTGTTTAGGAGATACAAGCTAATTTTGTACGATGCGTTATTTCTTCTCGTAAAGTGTATCCAATATGTACGTATTTGTCTTTACTCTGCAACACTGTATTTCCTTATAACGTGGTATTCTTATATATTCTTTCGAGAGAAAACTCTCCTGTGCGTTCTCTTTTGAGGTGACACGCTTAGACATAAACGCAACACCAAAGCTTTTCGAGTTACAACGTGTTGTTTAGGAAAAACAAGATAATTTCGCACGGTGCGAGATTTCATTAAAACGTGGTTTCTGACAAATTGGATGAAGGAAAATTCTCCTGTGGGTTCTCTTTTGAGGCTGCACGTTTAGACGTACACTTCACACCAAATCTTTTTGAGTTACAAGTTGTTGTTTAGGAGATACAAGCTAATTTTGTACGATGCGTTATTTCTTCTCGTAAAGTGTTTCCAATATGTACTTATTTGTCTTTACTCTGCAAAATTGTATTTCCTTTTAACGTGGTATTCTTACATATTCTTTCGAGAGAAAACTCTCCTGTGCCTTCCCTTTTGAGGCTCCATGCTTACACAAACACAACGCCAAAGCTTTTTGAGTTACAATGTGTTGTTTAGGAAAAACAAGATTATTTCGCACGATGCCAGATTTCCATAAAACGTGGTTTTCTGAAAAATTTTGACGAAAGAAAGTTCTCTTGTGGGTTCTCTTTTGAGGCTACACGTGTGGAGGTATGAGCCACACCAAATCTTTTCGAGCTACAACGTGTTGTTTAGGAGATACAAGCTAATGTTGTACAATGCATTATTTCTTCTCTTAAAGTGTTTCCAATACGTACATATTTGTCTTTACTCTGCAACACTGTATTTCCTTATAACGTGGTATTCTTACATATTCTTTCGAGAGAAAACTCTCCTTTGAGTTCTCTTTTGAGGTTACACGCTTAGACATACACGCAACACCAAAGCTTTTCGAGTTACAACGTGTTCTTTAGGAAAAACAAGATAATTTCGCACGATGCGAGATTCCCTTAAAACGTGGTTTCTGACAAATTTTGACTAAAGAAAATTGCCCTGTGGGTTCTCTTTTGAGGCTACACGTTGAGACGTAGACGTCACAACAAATCTTTTCGAGTTACAACGTGTTGTTTAGGAGATACAAGCTAATTTTGTACGATGCGTTATTTCTTCTCGTAAAGTGTTTCCAATATGTACTTATTTGTCTTTAATCTGCAAAATTGTCTTTCCTTATAACGTGGTATTCTTACATATTCTTTCGAGAGAAAACTCTCCTGTGCCTTCTCTTTTGAGGCTCCATGCTTACACAAACACGCAACGCCAAAGCTTTTTGAGTTACAATGTGTTGTTTAGGAAAAACAAGATAATTTCCCACGATGCCAGATTTCCATAAAACGTGGTTTTCTGAAAAATTTTGACGAAAGAAAGTTCTCCTGTGGGTTCTTTTTCGAGGCTACACGTGTAGAGGTAAGAGCCATACCAAATCTTTTCGAGTTACAACGTGTTATTTAGGAGATACAAGCTAATGTTGTACGATGCGTTATTTCTTCTCTTAAAGTGTTTCCAATAAGTACATATTTGTCTTTACTCTGCAACACTGTATTTCCTTATAACGTGGTATTCTTAAATATTCTTTCGAGAGAAAACTCTCCTGTGAGTTCTCTTTTGAGGCTACAAACTTAGACATACAGGCAACACCAAAGCTTTTCCAGTTACAACCTATTGTTTAGGAAAAACAAGATAATTTTGCACGATGCGAGATTTCTTTAAAACGTGGTTTCTGACAAATTTTGATGAAAGAAAATTCTCCTGTGGGTTCTCTTTTGAGGCTACACATGTAGACGTACACGTCACACCAAATCTTTTCGAGTTACAACGTGTTGTTTAGGAGATACAAGCTAATTTTGTACGATGCGTTATTTCTTCTCATAAATTGTTTCCAATACGTACTTATTTGTATTTAGTCTGCAACACTGTATTTCCTTATAACGTGGTATTCTTACATATTCTTTGAGGGAAAACTCTCCTGTGCGTGCTCTTTTGAGGCTACATGCTTAGACATACATGCAACGACAACGATTTTCGAGTAACAAAGTGTTGTTTAGTAAAAACAAGATAATTTCGCACGATGCGAGATTTCCATAAAACGTGGTTTTCTGAAAAATTTTGACGAAAGAAAATTCTCCTGTGGGTTCTCTTTTGAGGCTACACGTGTAGGGGTACGAGCCACACTAAGTCTTATCGAGTTACAAGGTGTTGTTTAGGAGATACAAGCTAATTTTGTACGATGCTTTAATTCTTCTCGTAAAGTGTTTCCAATACGTATGTATTTGTCTTTACTCTGCAACACTGTATTTCCTTATAACGTGGTATTCTTACATATTCTTTCGAGAGAAAACTCTCCTGTGTGTTCTCTTTTGAGGCTACATGCTTAGACATACACGCACCACCAAAGCTTTTCGAGTTACAACGTGTTGTTTAGGAAAAACAAGATAATTTCGCACGATGCGAGAATTCCATAAAACGTGGTTTCTGACAAATTTTGATGAAAGAAAATTCTCCTGTGGGTTCTCTTTTGAGGCTACACATTTAGACGTACACGTCACACCAAATCTTTTTGTTGTTTAGGAGATACAAGCTAATTTTCTACGATACGTTATTACTTATTGTAATGTGTTTCCAATAAGTTCTTATTTCTCTTTACCCTGCAAAATTGTATTTTCTTATAACGTGGTATTCTTACATATTCTTTCAAGAGAAAACTCTCCTGTGCCTTCTCTTTTGAGGCTCCACGCTTACACATACACGCAACACCAAAGCTTTTCGAGTTACAACATGTTGTTTAGGAAGAAGATGATATCGCACGATGCGGGATTTCCTTAAAACGTGGTTTTCTGACAAATTTTGACGAAAGAAAATTCTCCTTTGGGTTCAATTTTGAGGCTACATTTTTAGATGTACACGCCACACCAAATTTTTTCGAGTTACAACGTGTTGTTTAGGAGATACAAGCTAATTTTGTACGATGCGTTAATTCTTCTAGTAAAGCGTTTCCAATATGTATGTATTTGTCTTTACGCTGCAACACTGTATTTCCTTATCACGTGGTTTTCTTACATATTGTTTCGAGAGAAAACTATACTGTGCGTTCCTTTTTGAAGCTACACACTTAGACATACAGGCAACACCAAAGCTTTTCGAGTTACAACGTGTTTTTATGAAAAACAAGATAATTTCGCACGATGCGAGATTTCCTTAAAACGTGGTGTTCTGACAACTTTTGAGGAAAGAAAATTCTCCTGTGGGTTCTCTTTTGAGGCTACACGTTTAGAAGTGCACGCAATACCGAATCATTTCGAGTTACCATGTGTTGTTCAGGAGATACAAGCTAATTTTGTACGATGCGTTATTTCTTCTTGTAAAGTGTTTCCAATAAGTATGTATTTTCTTTAGTGTGCAATACTGTATTTCCTAATAACGTGGTATTCTTACATATTCTTTTGACAGAAAACTCTCCTGTGCCTTCTCTTTTGAGGCTACACGCTTAGAAATACACACAACACCAAAGATTTTCGAGTGACACCGTGATGTTTAGGAAAAACAAGATAATTTCGCACGATGTGGGATTTCCTTAAAACGTGGTTTTCTGACAAATTTTGACGAAAGAAAATTTTCCTGTGGGTTCGCTTTTGAGGCTGCACATTTAGATGTACACACCACACCAAATCTTTTCGAGTTACAACGTGCTGTTTAGGAGTTACAAGCTAATTTTTTATGATGCATTATTTCTTCTCGTAAAGTTTAAGTGTTTCCAATATGTACATATTTGTGTTTACTCTGCAACATTGTATTTCCTCATAACGTGGTATTCTTACATATTCTTTCGAGAGAAAACTGTCCTGTGCGTTCTCTTTTGAGGCTACACGCTTAGATATACACGCAACACCAAAGCTTTTCGAGTTACAACGTGTTGTTTAGGAAAAACAAGATAAGTTCGCACGATGTGGGATTTTCTAAAATCGTGGTTTTCTGAAAAAAAATTGACCAAAGAAAATACTCCTGTGGGTTCTCTTTTGAGGCTACACGTTTAGATGTACACGTCACACCAAATCTTTTCGAGTTATAACGTGTAGTTTAGGAGATACATGCTAATTTTGTACGATGCATTCTTTCTTCTCGTAAAGTGTTTCCAATACGTACGTATTTGTCTTTACTCTGCAACACTGTATTTCCTTATAACGTGGTATTCTTGCATATTCTTTCGAGAGAAAATTCTCCTGTGCCTTCTCATTTGAGGCTACATGCTTAGACATACACGCAAAACCAAATCTTTTTGATTTACACGTGTTGATTAGGAAAAACAATATAATTTCGCATGATGCGGGCTTTCCTTAAAACGTGTTTTTCTTACAAATTTTGACGAAAGAAAATTGTCCTGTGGGTTCTCTTTTGAGGCTACACGTTTAGACGTACACGCCACACCAAATCATTTCGAGTTAAAACGTGTTGTTTAGGAGATACAAGCTTGTACGAAGCGTTATTTCTTCTCGTAAAGTGTTTCCAATACGAACGTATTTGTCTTTACTCTGCAACACTGTATTTCCTTATAACGTGGTATTCTTACATATTCTTTCGAGAGAAAACTCTCCTGTGCGTTCTCTTTTGAAGGCTACATGCTTAGACATACATGCAACACCAAAGCACACGAGTTACAACGTGTTGTTTAGGAAAAACAAGATAATTTCTCACGATGCGGGATTTCCTTAATATGTGGTTTTCTGACAAATTTTGACCAAAGAAAATTCTCCTGTGGGTTCTCTTTTGAGGCTACACGTTTAGACCTACAGGTCACACCAAATCTTTTCGAGTTACAACGTGTTGTTTAGGAGATACAAGCTAATTTTTTACGATGCATTATTTCTTCTTGTAAAGTGTTTCCAATATGTACGTATTTGTCTTTACTCTGCAACACTGTATTTCTTTTTAACGTGGTATTCTTACATTTTCTTTAAGGGAAAACTCTCTTCCTATGCCTTCTCTTTTGAGGCTACATGCTTAGACATACTCGCAACACCAAAGCTTTTCGAGTTACGACCGGTTGTTTAGGAAAAACAAGATAATTTCGCATGATGCTGGATTTCCTTAAAATGTGGTTTACTGACCAATTTTGACGAAAGAAAATTCTCCTGTGGCTTCTCTTTTGAGGCTACATGTTTAGACATATAGGCCATACCAAATCTTTTCGAGTTACAACGTGTTGTTTAGGAGATACAAGCTAATTTTGTACGATGCGTTATTTCTTCTCTTAAAGTGTTTCCAATACGTACGTATTTGTTTTTACTCTGCAACACTGTATTTCCTTATAACGTGGTATTCTTACATATTCTTTCGAGAGAAAACTCTCCTGTGAGTTCTCTTTTGAGGCTACAAGCTTAGACATACAGGCAACACCAAAGATTTTCCAGTTACAACCTGTTGTTTAGGAAAAACAAGATAATTTTGCACGATGCGAGATTTCTTTAAAACGTGGTTTCTGACAAATTTTGATGAAAGAAAATTCTCCTGTGGGTTCTCTTTTGAGGCTACACGTTTAGACGTACACGTCACACCAAATCTTTTCGAGTTACAGCGTGTTGTTTAGGAGATACAAGCTAATTTTGTACGATGCGTTATTTCTTCTCGTAAAGTGTTTCCAATATGTACTTATTTGTCTTTACTCTGCAAAATTGTATTTCCTTATAACATGGTATACTTACCTATTCTTTTGAGAGAAAACTCTCCTGTGCCTTCTCTTTTGAGGCTCCATGCTTACACATACACGCAACACCAAAACTTTTCGAGTTACAACATGTTGTTTAGGAAAAACAAGATGATTTCACACGATGCGGGATTTCCTTAAAACGTGGTTTTCTGAAAAATTTTGACGAAAGAAAATTCTCCTGTGGGTTCTCTTTTGAGGCTACACGTTTAGACGTACATGCCATACCAAATCTTTTCGAGTTACAACGTGTTGTTTAGGAGATACAAGTTAATTTTTTACGTTGCGTTAATTCTTTTTGTAAAGTGTTTCCCATACGTACATATTTGTCTTTATTCTGCAACATTGTATTTCCTTATAAGGTGGAATTCATGCATATTCTTTCGAGAGAAAACTATCCTGTGCCTTCCCTTTTGAGGCTACACACTTAGACATACAGGCAACACCAAAGCTTTTCGAGTTACAACGTGTTGTTTATGAAAAACAAGATAATTTCACAAGATGCGGGATTTCCTTAAAACGTGGTTTTAGGAAAAATTTTGACGAAAGAAAATTCTCCTGTGGGTTCTCTTTTGAGGCTACCTGTATAGACGTACACGCCACACCAAATCCTTTCGAGTTACCACGTGTTGTTTAGGAGATACAAGCTAATTTTGTACGATGCGTTATTTTTTCTCGTAAAGTGTTTCCCTTATGTACATATTTGTCTTTACTCTGCAACACTCTTTTTCCTTATGACATTGTATTCTTACATGTTCTTTCGAGAGAAAACTCTCCTGTGCATTCTCTTTAGAGACTACAATCTCAGATATTCACACAACACCAAAGCTTTTCGAGTTACAACGTGTTGTTAAGGAAAAACAAGATAATTTTGCACGATGTGGGATTTCCTTAAAACGTGGTTTTTTGACAAATTTTGACGAAAGAAAGTTCTCCTGTAGGTTCTCTTTTGAGGCTACACGTGTAGAGGTACGAGCCACACCAAATATTTTTGAGTTACAACGTGTTGTTTAGGAGATACAAGCAAATATTGTATGATGCGTTATTTCATCTCGTAAAGTGTTTCCAATATGTACTTATTTGTCTTTACTCTGCAACAATGTATTTCCTTATAACGTGGTATTCTTACATATTCTTTCGAGGGAAAACTCTCCTGTACATTCTCTTTTGAGGCTAGAAGCTTAGACAAACACGCAACTCCAAAGCTTTTCGAGTTACCACGTGTTGTTTAGGAAAAAGAAGGAAATTTTGCACGATGCGAGATTTCCATAAAACGTGGTTTTCTGAAAAATTTTGACGAAAGAAAATTCTCCTGTGGGTTCTATTTTGATGCTACACGTTTAGACACACACGCCACACCAAATTTTTTCGGGTTATAACGTGTTGTTTAGGAGATACAAGCTAATTTTGTACGATGCGTTATTTCTTCTCTTAAAGATTTCCAATACGTACGTAGTTGTCTTTACTCTGCAACACGGTATTTCCTTATAACGTGGTATTCTTACATATTCTTTTGAGAGAAAACTCTCCTGTGCGTTCTCTTTTGAGGCTACAAGCTTAGAAATACACGCAACACCAAAGCTTTTCGAGTTACAACGTGTTGTTTAGGAAAAACAAGATAATTTCGCACGATGCGAGATTTCCTTAAAATGTGGTTTTCTGACAAATATTGACGAAAGAAAATTCTCCTATGGGTTTTCTTTTGAGGCTACACGTTTAGCCATACATGCCACACCAAGTCTTTTCGAGTTACAACGTGTTGTTGAGGAGATACACGCTATTTTTTACGATGTGTTATTTTTTCTCATAATGTTAAAGTGTTTCCAATATGTACGTATTTGTCTTTACTCTGCAACACTATATTTCCTTATAACGTGGTATTCTTACATATTCTTTCTAGAGAAAACTCTCCATTGCCTTCTCTTTTGAGGCTACACGCTAAGACTTACACGCAACACCAAAGCTTTTCGAGTTACAACATGTTGTTTAGGAAAAACAAGATAATTTCACACGATGAGGGATTTCCTTAAAACGTGGTTTTCTGACATATTTTGATGAAAGAAAATTCTCCTGTGGGTTCTCTTTTGAGGCTACACGTTTAGGTGTACACGCCACACCAAATCTTTTCAAGTTACAACGTGCTGTTTAGGAGATACAAGCTAATTTTGTACGATGCATTATTTTTTCTCATAAAGTTTAAGTGTTTCTAATAAGTGCGTATTTGTCTTTACTCTGCAACACTGTATTTCCTTATAACGTGGTATTCTTACATATTCTTTTGAGAGAAAACTCTCCTGTGCCTTCTCTTTTGAGGCTACACGCCTAGACATACACGCAACACCAAAGCTTTTCGAGTTACGATGTGTTGTTTAGGAAAAACAAGATAATTTCGCACAATGCGGGATTTCCTTAAAACACGTTTTTCTGGCAAATTTTGACAAAAAAAATTCTCCTGTGGGTTCTCTTTTAAGCCTACATGTTTAGTTGTAAACGCCAGACCAAATCTTTTCCATTTACAACGTGTTGTTTAGGAGATATAAGCTAATTTTAAATGATGCTTTATTACTTCTCGTAAAGTTTAAGTGTTTCTAATTAGTAGGTATTTGTCTTTACTCTGCCACACTGTATTTCCTTATGACGTGGTATTCTTACATATTGTTTTGAGTGAAAACTCTCCTGTGCCTTCTCTTTCGAGGCTACACGCTTAGACATACACGCAACACCAAAGCTTTTCGAGTTAAGATGTGTTGTTTAGGAAAAACAAGATAATTTTGCACGATGCGGGATTTCCTTATAACATGGTTTTCTGACAAATTTTGATGAAAGAAAATTCTCCTGTGGGTTCTCTTTTGAGGCTACACGTTTAGAATTACACGACACACCAAATCTTTTTAAGTTACAACGTGCTGTTTAGGAGATACAAGCTAAATTTGTATGATAAGTTATTTCTTCTCATAAAGTTTAAGTGTTTCCAATAAGTAAGTATTTGTCTTTACTCTGCAACACTGTATTTCCTTAAAACGTGGTATTCTTACATATTCTTTTGAGAGAAAACTCTCCTGTGCCTTCTCTTTTGAGGCTACACGCTTAGACATACACGCAACACCAAATCTTTTCGAGTTACAACGTGTTGATTAGGAAAAACAAGATAATTTCGCACGATGCGAGATTTCCTTAAAACGTGGATTTCTGACAAATTTGGAAGAAAGAAAATTCTCCTGTGGGTTCTCTTTTGAGGCTACACGTTTAGACGTACACGCCACACCAAATAATTTCGAGTTAAAACGTGTTGTTTAGGAGATACAAGCTTGTACGAAGCATTATTTCTTCTCCTAAAATGTTTCCAAAACGTACGTATTTGTCTTTGCTCTGCAACACTGTATTTCCTTATAACGTGGTATTCTTACATATTCTTTCGAGAGAAAAGTCTCCTGTGCCTTCTCTTTTGAGGCTACACGATTAGATATACAAGCAACGCCAAAGCTTTTCGAGTTACGATGTTTTGTTTAGGAAAAACAAGATAATTTCGCACGATGCGGGATTTCCTTAAAACGTGGTTTTCTGATAAATTTTGACGAAAGAAAATTCTCCTGTGGGTTCTCTTTTGATGCTACACGTTTAGACGCACACGCCACACCAAATATTTTCGAGTTACAACGTGTTGTTTAGGAGATACAAGCTAATTTTTTATGATGCGTTATTTCTTCTCCTAAAGTGTTTCCAATACGTATGTACTTGTCTTTACTCTGCAACACTGTAGTTCCTATTTACGTGGTATTCTTACATATTCTTTTGAGAGAAAACTCTCCGTTGCCTTCTCTTTTGAGGCTACACGCTAAGACATACACAAAACACCAAAGCTTTTCGAGTTACAACGTGTTGTTTAGGAATAACCAGATAATTTCGCATGATGCGGGATTTCCTTAAACCGTGGTTTTCTGACAAATTTTGACGCAAGAAAATTCTCCTGTGGGTTCTCTTTTGAGGCTTCACGTTTAGAAGTACACGCCACACCAAATCATTTCTAGTTACAACGTGCTGTTAAGAGATACAAGCTAATTTTGCACGACGCATTATTTCTTCTCGTAAAGTTTAAGTGTTTCCAATATGTATGGATTTGTCTTTATTCTGCAACACTGTATTTCCTTATAACGTGGTATTGTTACATATTGTTTCCAGAGAAAACTCTCCTGTGCCTTCTCTTTTGAGGCTACACGCATAGACATACACGCAACACCAAAGCTTTTCGAGTTACAACGTGTTGTTTAGGAAAAACAAGATTTTTCGCACGATGCGTGATTTCCTTAAAACGTGGTTTTGTGACAAATTTTGACGAAAGAAAATTTTCCTGTGGGTACTCTTTTGAGGCTACACCTTTAGACGTACACGCCACACCAAATATTTTCGAGTTACAATGTGTTGTTTAGGAGATACAAGCTAATTTTTTTACTATGCGTTATTTCTCCTCGTAAAGTGTTTCCAATAAGTACATATTTGTCTTTACTCTGCAACACTGTATTTCTTTATATTGTGGTATTCTTACATATTCTTTCGAGAGAAAACTCTCCAGTGCATTCTCTTTTGAGGCTACATGCTTAGACATACACGCAACACCAAGCTTTTCTAGTAACGACGTGTTGTTTAGGAAAAACAAGATAATTTCGCACGATGCGGGATTTCCTTAAAACGTGGTTTTCTGAAAAATTTTGACGAAAGAAAATTCTCCTGGGGGTTCTCTTTTAAGGCTACACATTTAGACGTACATGCCAAACCAAATCTTTTCGAGTTACAACGTGCTGTTTAGGAGATACAAGCTAATTTTGTATGATAAGTTATTTCTTCTCGTAAAGTTTAAGTGTTTCCAATACGTACGTATTTGTCTTTAGTCTGCAACACTGTATTTCTTTATAACGTGGTATTCTTACCTATTCTTTTGACAGAAAACTCTCCTGTGCCTTCTCTTTTGAGGGTACATGCTTAGACAAACACACAACATCAGAGCTTTTCGAGTTACGATGTGTTGTTTTGGAAACACAAGATAATTTCGCACGATGCGGGATTTCCTTAAAAAATTGTTTTCTGACAAATTTTGACGAAAGAAAATTCTTCTGTGGGTTCTCTTTTGAGGCTACACGTTTAGACGTACATGCCATGCCAAATCATTTTGAGTTACAACGTGTTGTTTAGGAGATACAAGCTAATTTTGTTTGATGCGTTATTTCTTCTCGTAAAGTGTTTCCAATACGTACATATTTTTCTTGACTCTGCAACACTGTATTTCCTAATAACGTGGTATGCTTACATATTCTTTCGAGAGAAAACACTCCTGTGCGTTCTCTTTTGAGGCTACACGCTTAGACATACAATAAACACCAAAGCTTTTCGAGTTACAACGTGTTCTTTAGGAAAAACAAGATAATTTCGCACGATGCGGGATTTCCTTAAAACGTGGTTTTCTGAAAAAATTTTGACGAAAGAAAATTCTCCTGTGGGTTCTCTTTTCAGGCTACATGTTTAGACGTACACGCCATACGAAATCTTTTCGAGTTACAACGTGTAATTTAGGAGATACAACGTAATTTTGTACGATGCGTTATTTCTTCTTGTAAAGTGTTTCGAATACGTACGTATTTGTCTTTACCCTGCAACACTGTATTTCCATATAACGTGATATTCTTACGTATTCTTTCGAGAGAAAACTCTCCTGTGCCTTCTCTTTTGAGGCTACACGCTTAGACATACATACAACACCAAAGCTTTTCGAGTTACAAAGTGTTCTTTAGGAAAAACAAGATAATTTCGCACAATGCGGGATTTCCTTAAAACGTGGTTTTCAGACCAATTTTGACTAAAGAATATTCTCCTGTGGGTTCTCCTTTGAGGCTACACGTTTAGACATACAAGCCACATCAAATCTTTCTGAGTTACAATGTGTTGTTTAGGAGATACAAGCTAATTTTGTATGATGCGTTATTTCTTCTTGTAAAGTGTTTCCAATACGTATGTATTTGCTTTACTCTGCAACACTGTCCTTCCTTATAACGTGGTATTCTTACATATTCTTTCGAGAGAAAACTCTCCTGTGCGTTCTCTTTGGGGCTACAAGCTTAGACATACACGCAACACCAAAGCTTTTCGAGTGACAACGTGTTGTTTACGAAAAACAAGATAATTAACACGATGCGGGATTTCCTTAAAACGTGGTTTTCTGAAAAAAAATTTGACGAAAGAAAACTCTCCTGTGGGTTCTCTTTTGAGGCTACACGTTTAGATGTACACGCCACACCAAATCTTTTCGAGTTACAACGTGTAGCTTAGGAGAAACAAGCTAATTTTGTATGATGCGTTATTTCTTCTTGTAAAGAGTTTCCAATAATTACGTATTTGTCTTTACTCTGCAACACTGTATTTCCTTATAACTTGGTATTCTTACATATTCTTTCAAGAGAAAACTCTCCTGTGCCTTCTCTTTTGAGGCTTCGCGCTTAGACATTCACGCAACAGCAAAGCTTTTCGAGTTACAACGTGTTCTTTAGGAAAACCAAGATAATTTCGCACGATGCGGGATTTCCTTAAAACGTGGTTTTCTGACTAATTTTGAATAAAGAATATTATCCTGTGGGTTCTCCTTTGAGGCCACACGTTTAGACGTACAAGCCACATCAAATCTTTCCGAGTTACAACGTATTGTTTAGGAGATACAAGCTAATTTTGTATGATGCGTTATTTCTTCTTGTACAGTGTTTCCAATACGTATGTATTTGCTTTACTCTGCAACACTGTAATTCCTTATAACGTGGTATTCTTACATATTATTTCGAGAGAAAACTCTCCTGTGCCTTCTCTTTTGAGGCTATACGCTTAGACATACACGCAACACCAAAGCTTTTCGAGTGACAACGTGTTGTTTAGGAAAAACAAGGTAATTTCCAACGATGCGGGATTTCCTTAAAACATGGTTTTCAGACAAATTTTGACAAAAGAAAATTCTCCTGTGTGGTTCTCTTTTGAGGCTACACGTTTAGAAGTACACGCCACACCAAATCTTTTCGAGTTACAACGTGCTGTTAGGAGATACAAGCTAATTTTGTATGATGCATTATTTCTTCTCATAAAGTTTAAGTATTTCCAATATGTATGTATTTGTCTTTACTCTGCAACACTGTATTTCCTTATAACGTGGTATTCTTACATATTCTTTGGAGAGAAAACTCTCCTGTGCATTCCCTTTTGTGGCTACATGCTTAGACATACATGCAACACCAAAGCTTTTCGAGTTACAACGTGTTGTTTAGGAAAAACAAGATAATTTTGCACGATGCGGGATTTCCTTAAAACGTGGTTTTCTGAAAAAATTTTGATGAAAGAAAATACTCCTGTGGGTTCTCTTTTGAGGCTACACGTTTATACGTACACCCCACACCAAATCTTTTCGAGTTATAACGTGTAGTTTAGGAGATACAAGCTAATTTTGTACGATGCATTATTTCTTCTTCTAAAGTGTTTGCAATACATAAGTATTTGTCTTTACTCTGCAACACTGTATTTCCTTATAACGTGGTATTCTTACATATTCTTTAGAGAGAAAACTCTCCTGTGCCTTCTCTTTTGAGGCTACACGCTTAGACATACACGCAACACCAAAGCTTTTCGAGTTACGACGTGTTGTTTAGGAAAAACAAGATAATTTCGCTAGATGTGGGATTTCCTTAAAACGTGGTTTACTGACCAATTTTGACGAAAGAAAATTCTCCTGTGTGGTTCTCTTTTGAGGCTACACGTTTAGAAGTACACGCCACACCAAATCTTTTCGAGTTACAACGTGCTGTTAGGGGATACAAGCTAATTTTGTATGATGCATTATTTCTTCTCATAAAGTTTAAGTGTTTCCAATATATATGTATTTGTCTTTACTCTGCAACACTGTATTTCCTTATAACGTGGTATTCTTACATATTCTTTGGAGAGAAAACTCTCCTGTGCATTCCCTTTTGTGGCTACATGCTTAGACATACATGCAACACCAAAGCTTTTGGAGTTACAACGTGTTGTTTAGGAAAAACAAGATAATTTCGCACGATGCGGGATTTCCTTAAAACGTGGTTTTCTGACAAATTTTGACCTAAGAATATTCTCCTGTGGGTTCTTTTTTGAGGCTACACTTTTAGACGTACAAGCCACATCAAATATTTCCGAGTTACAACGTGTTGTTTAGGAGGTACAAGCTAATTTTGTACGATGCATTATTTCTTCTCGTAAAGTTTAAGTGTTTCCAATATGTAAGTATTTGTCTTTTCTCTGCAACACTGTATATCCTTATAAGGTGGTATTCTTACATATTCGTTCGAGAGAAAACTCTCCTGTGCCTTCTCCTTTGAGGCTACATGATTAGACATACACACAAAACCAAAGCTTTTCGAGTTACGAAGTGTTGTTTAGGAAAAACAAGATAATTTCGCACGATGCAGTATTTCCTTAAAATGTGGTTTTCTAACAAATTTTGACCAAAGAAAATTCTCCTGTGGGTTCTCTTTTGAGGCTACACGTTTAGACGTACTCGCCACACCCAATCATTTTGAGTTAAAACGTGTTGTTTAGGAGATACAAGCTTGTACGAAGCATTATTTCTTCTCGTAAAATGTTTCCAATATATACGTATTTGTATTTAATCTGCAACACTGTATTTCCTTATAACATGGTATTCTTACATATTCTTTCGAGAGAAAACTCTCCTGTGCCTTCTCTTTTGAGGCTACACGCTTAGACATACACGCAACACCAAAGATTTTCGAGTCAGGACGTTTTGTTTAGGAAAAAATAGATAATTTCGCACAATGCCGGATTTCCTTAAAATGTGGTTGTCTGAAAAATTTTGAAGAAAGAAAATTCTACTGTGGGTTCTCTTTTGAGGCTACACGTTTAGACGCACATGCCACACCAAATCTTTTCGAGTTACAACGTGTTGTTTAGGAGATACAAGCTAATTTTGTACGATAAGTTATTTCTTCTCGTAAAGTTTAAGTGTTTCCAATATGTATGTATTTGTCTTTACTCTGCAACACTGTATTTCCTTATAACGTGGTATTCTTACATATCCTTTCGAGAGAAAACTCTCCTGTGCCTTCTCTTTTGATGCTACACGCTTAGAAATACACGCAACACCAAAGCTTTTCAAGTTACAACGTGTTGTTTAGGAAAAACAAGATAATTTCGCACGATGCGGGATTTCCTTAAAATGTGGTTTTCTGACAAATATTGACGAAAGAAAATTCTCCTATGGGTTCTCTTTTGAGGCTACACATTTTGTCATATATGCCGCACCAAATCCTTTCGAGTTACAACGTGTTGTTCAGGAGATACAAGCTATTTTTTACGATGTGTTATTATTTCTCATAAAGTTTAAGTTTTTCCATTACGTACTTATTTGTCTTTACTCTGCAACACTTTATTTCCTTATAACGTGGTATTCTTACATATTCTTTCGAGAGAAAACTCTCCATTGCCGTCTCTTTTGAGGCTACACGCTAAGACTTACACGCAACACCAAAGCTTTTCGAGTTACAACGTGTTGTTTAGGAAAAACAAGATAATTACACACGATGCGGGATTTCCTTAAAACGTGGTTTTCTGACAAATTTTGAGGAAAGAAAATTCTCTTGTGGGTTCTCTTTTGAGGCTACACGTTTAGACATACACGCCACACCAAATCTTTTCAAGTTACAACGTGCTGTTTAGGAGATACAAGCTAATTTTGTATGATGCATCATTTCTTCTCGTAAAGTTTAAGTGTTTCCAATAAGTGCTTATTTGTCTTTACTCTGCAACACTGTATTTCCTTATAATGTGGTATTCTTACATATTCTTTCGAGAGAAAACTCTCCATTGCCGTCTCTTTTGAGGCTACACGCCTAGACATACACGCAACACCAAAGCTTTTCGAGTTACGATGTGTTGTTTAGAAAAAACAAGATATTTTCGAACGATGCGGGATTTCCTTAAAACATGGTTTTCTGACAAATTTTGACGAAGAAAATTCTCCTGTGGGTTCTCTTTTAAGGCTACATGTTTAATTGTAAACGCCACACCACATCGTTTCGAGTTACAACGTGTTGTGTAGGTGATATAAGCTAATTTTGTATGATGCTTTATTTCTTCTCTAATGTTTAAGTGTTTCCAATACATACGTAATTGTCTTTACTCTGCAACACTGTATTTCCTTATAACGTGGTATTCTTACATATTGTTTCGAGAGAAAACTCTCCTGTGCATTCTCTTTTGAGGCTACATGCTTAGACATACACGCAACACCAAAGCTTTATGCGTTAAGATGAGTTGTTTAGGAAAAAGATAATTTTGCAAGATGCAGGATTTCCTTAAAACATGGTTTTCTGACAAATTTTGACAAAGAAAATTCTCCTGTGGGTTCTCTTTTGAGGCTACACATTTAGACTTACACGCCACACCAAGTCTTTTCGAGTTACAACGTGTTGTTTAGGAGATACAAGCTAATTTTTTACCATAAGTTATTTCTTCTCGTAAAGTTTAAGTGTTTCCAATACGTATGTATTTGTCTTTATCTGCAACACTGTATTTCCTTATAACGTGGTATTCTTACATATTCTTTCGAGAGAAAACTCTCCTGTGCCTTCTCTTTTGAGGCTACACGGTTAGACATACACGCAACACCAAAGCTTTTCGAATTACAACGTGTTGTTTAGGCAAAACAAGATAATTTGTCACGATGCAGGATTTCCTTAAAACGTGGTTTTCTGACAAATTTTGACGAATGAAAATTCTCCTGTGGGTTCTCTTTTGAGGCTACATGTTTAGACATACACGCCATACCAAATATTTTCGTGTTACAACGTGTTGTTTAGGAGATACAAGCTAATTTTGTACGATGCGTTATTTCTACTCCTAAAGTTTCTCCAATGCATACATATTTGTCTTTACTCTGCAAAACTGTATTTCTTTATAACGTGGTATTCTTACATATTCTTTGAGAGAAAACTCTCCTGTGCCTTCTCTTTTGAGGCTACACGCTTAGACATACACACAACACCAAAGCTTTTCGAGTTACAACATGTTGATTAGGAAAAACAAGATAATTTCGCACGATGCGGGATTACCTTAAAACATGGTTTTCTGACAAATTTTGACGAAAGAAAATTATCCTGTGGGTTCTCTTTTGAGGCTACACGTTTAGACGTACACGCCCCACCAAATCTTTTCGAGTTACAACGTGTTGTTTAGGAGATACAAGCTAATTTTTACGATGCGTTATTTCTTCTCGGAACGTGTTTCCAATAAGTATGTATTTGTCTTTACTCTGCAGCATTCGATTTCCTTATAACGTGGTATTCTTACATATTTTTTCGAGACAAAACTCTCCTGTGCGTTCTCCTTTGAGGCTACATGCTAAGACATACTCACAACACCAATGCTTTTCATGTTACAACATGTTGTTTAGGAAAAATAAGATAATTTCGCACGATATGGGATTTCCTTAAAACGTGGTTTTCTGACAAATTTTGACGAAAGAAAATTCTCCTGTAGGTTCTCTTTTGAGGCTACACGTTTAGATGTACACGCCACACCAAGTCTTTTCGAGTTACAATGTGTTGTTTAGGAGATACAAGCTAATTTTTTAAGATGCGTTATTTCTTCTCATAAACTTTAAGTGTTTCCAATAGGTACGTATTTGTCTTTATTCTGCAAAACTGTATTTCCTTATAACGTGGTATTCTTACATATTCTTTTGAGAGAAAACTCTCCTGTGCCTTCTCTTTTGAGGCTACACGCTTAGACATACACGCAACACCAAAGCTTTTGAGTTACAACATGTTGTTTAGGAAAAACAAGATAATTTCGCACGATGCGGGATTTCCTTAAAACTTGGTTTTCTGACAAATTTTGATGAAAGAAAATTCTCCTGTGGGTTCTCTTTTGAGGCTACATGTTTAGACATACACGCCACACCAAATCTTTTCGAGTTACAATGTGCTGTTTATGAGATACAAGCTAATTTTTTACGATGCATTTTTTATTCTCGTAAATTTTAAGTGTTTCCAATAGGTACGTATTTGTCTTTACTCTGCAACACTATATTTCCTTATAACGTGGTATTCCTACATATTCTTTCGAGAGAAAACTCTCCTGTGCCTTTGCTTTTGAGGCTACGCGCTTAGACATACACGCAAAACCAAAGCATTTTGTGTTACAACGTGTTGATTAGGAAAAACAAGATAAATTCGCACGATGCCGGATTTCCTTAAAACGTGGTTTTCTGACAAATTTTGACGAAAGAAAATTCTCCTGTGGGTTCTCTTTTGAGGCTACACGTTTAGACGTACAAGCCACTCCAAATCTTTTCGAGTTACAACGTGTTGTTTAGGAGATACAAACTAATTTTGAACGAGGCGTTAATTCTGCTCGTAAAATATTTCCAAAATGTACGTATTTGTCTTTACTTTGCAACACTGTATTTCCTTATAACGTGGTATTCTTACATATTCTTTTGAGAGAAAACTCTCCTTTGCCTTCTCTTTTGAGGCTACAATCTTAGACATACACGCAACACCAAAGCTTTTCGAGTTACAACGTGTTCTTTAGGAAAAGCAAGATAATTTCACACGATGCGGGATTTCCTTAAACGTGGTTTTCTGACAAATTTTGACGAAAGAAAATTCTCCTGTGGGTTCTCCTTTGAGGCTACACGTTTAGATGTACACGCCACACCAAATCTTTTCGAGTTACAAAGTGCTGTTTAAGAGATACAACCTAATTTTGTACGATGCGTTATTTCTTCTTGTAAAGTGTTTCCACTATGTATGTATTTGTCTTTACTCTGCCACACTGTATTTCCTTATAATTTGGTATTCTTATGTATTCTTTCGAGAGAATACTCTCCTGTGCCTCTTCTTTTTTGATGCTACTCGCTTAGACATACACGCAACAACAAAGCTTTTCGAGTTAAAATTTGTTGTTTAGGAAAAACAAGATAATTTCACACGATGCGTCATTTCCTTAAAACGTGGTTTTCTAAAAAAAATTTGAAGAACGAAAATTCTCCAGTGGGTTCTCATTTGAGGCTACACGTTTAGACGTACACGCCACACCAAATCTTTTCGAGTTACAACGTGTAGTTTAGGAGATACAAGCTAATTTTGTACGATGGGTTATTTCTTCTTGTAAAGTGTTTCCAATATGTACGTATTTGTCTTTACTCTGCAACACAGTATTTCCTTATAACGTGGTATTCTTACATATTCTTTTGAGAGAAAACTCTCCTGTGCCTTCTCTTTTGAAGCTACACTCTTAGACATACATGCAATACGAACGCTTTTCGAGTTACAACTTGTTGTTTAGGAAAAACAAGATAATTTCGCCCGATGCAGGATTTCCTTAAAACGTGGTTTCTGACAAATATTGACAAAAGAAAATTCTCCTGTGGACTCTCTTTTGAGGCTACACGTTGAGACATACACGCCACACCAAATCTTTTCGAGTTACAACGTGTTGTTTAGGAGATACAACCTAATTTTGTAAGACGCGTTATTTCTTCTCGTAAATTGTTTCCAGTACATACGTACTTCTCTTTACTCTGTAACACTGTATTTTACGATGCATTTTTTATTCTCGTAAAGTTTAAGTGTTTCCAATAGGTACGTATTTGTCTTTACTCTGCAACACTGTATTTCCTTATAACGTGGTATTCTTACGTATTCTTTCAAGAGAAAACTCTCCTGTGCCTTCTCTTTTGAGGCTACACGCTTAGACATACACGCAACACCAAAGCTTTTCGAGTTACAACTTGTTGATTAGGAAAAACAAGATAATTTCTCACGATGCGGGATTTCATCAAAACTTTGTTTTGTGACAAATTTTGACGAAAGAAATTTCTCCTGTGTGTTCTCTTTTGAGGCTACACGTTTAGACGTACATGCCACACCAAATATTTTCGAGTACAACGTGTTGTTTAGGAGTTACAAGCTAATTTTGTACGATGCGTTATTTCTTCTCGTAAAGTGTTTCCAATATATACATATTTGTATTTACTCTGCAGCACTGTATTTAATAATAATGTGGTATTCTTACATATTCTTTCGAGAGAAAACTCTCCTGTGTGTTCTCTTCTGAAGCTACACGCTTAAATATACACGCAACACCAAAGCTTTTCGAGTTACAACGTGTTGTTTAGGAGATACAAGCTAATTTTTTACGATGCGTTATTTCTTCTCATAAAGTGTTTCCAACATGTACCTATATGTCTTTACTCTGCAACACTGTATTTCCATATAACTTGGTGTTATTACATATTCTTTAGAGAGAAAACTCTCCTGTGACTTCTCTTTTGAGGCTGCACGCTTAGACATAGACAGAACACCAAAGCTTTTCGAGTTACAACGTGTTGTTTAGGAAAAACAAGATAATTTCGCATGTTGCGGGATTTCCTTAAAACGTGGTTTTCTGAAAAAAAATTGACGAAAGAAAATTCTCTTGTGGGTTCTCTTTTGAGGCTACACGTTTAGACATACAAGCTACACCAAATCTTTTCAAGTTACAACGTGTAGTTTAAGAGATACAAGCTAATTTTTATGATGCGTTATTTCTTCTTGTAAAGTCTTTCCAATACGTACATGTTTGTCTTTACTCTGCAACACTGTATTTCCTTATAATGTGGTATTCTTACATATTCTTTCGAGAGAAAACTCTCCTGCGCCTTCTGTTTTGAGGCTACACGCTTAGACATACACGCAACACCAAAGCTTTTCGAGATACGATGTGTTGTTTAGGAAAAACAAGATAATTTCGCACGATTTGGGATTTCCTTAAAACGTAGTTTTCTGACAAATTTTGATGAAAGAAAATTCTCCTGTGATTTCTCCTTTGAGGCTACATATTTAAACGTACAGGCCACACCAAATCTTTTCGAGTTACAACGTGTTGTTTAGGAGATGCAAGCTAATTTTGTAAGATGCGTTATTTCTTCTTGTAAAGTGTTTCCAATACGTATTTGTCTTTACTCTGCAATACTGTATATCCTTATAACGTGGTATTGTTACATATTCTTTCAAGAGGAAACTCTCCTGTGCCTTCTCTTTTGAGGCTACATGCTTAGACATACACGCAACACCAAAGCTTTTCGAGTTATAACACTTTGTTTAGGAAAAACAAGATAATTTCGCACGATGCGGGATTTCCTTAAAACGTTGTTTTCTGACAAATTTGGACGACAGAAAATTCTCCTGTTGGTTCTCTTTTGAGGCTACACGTTTAGACGTACATGCCACACCAAATGTTTTCGAGTTACAAAGTGTTGTTTAGGCGATACAAGCTAATTTTGTACGAGGCGTTATTTCTTCTTGTAAAGTGTTTCCAATACGTATGTATTTGTCTTTACTCTGCAACAATGTATTTCCTTATAACGTGGTATTCTTACATATTCTTTCGAGAGCAAACTCTCATGTGCGATCTCTTTTGAGGCTACATGCTTAGATATACTCGCAACAGCAAAGCTTTTCCTGTTAAAACGTGTTGTTTAGGAAAAAAAAAAGTTAATTTCGCACGATGCGGGATTTCCTTAAAACGTGGTTTTCTGACAAATTTTGACGAAAAAAACAAAATTAGCTTGTATCTCCTAAACAACACGTTGTAACTCGAAAAGATTTGGTGTGGCGTGTACGTCTAAACGTGTAGCCTATAAAGAGAACCCACAGGAGAATTTTCTTTCGTCAAAATTGTCAGAAAACCACGTTTTAAGGAAATCCCGCATCCTGCGAAATTATCTTGTTTTTCCTAATCAACACGTTGTAATGCGAAAAGCTTTGGTGTTGCATGTATGTCAAAGTGTGTAGCCTCAAAGGAGAACGCACAGGTGAGTTTTCTATGGAAAGAATATGTAATAATACCACTTTATTAGGAAACACAGTGTCTCAGAGCAAAGACAAATACGTACTCTATTGGAAACACTTTACGAAAAGAAATAACGTATCATACAAAATTAGCTTGTATCTCCTAAACAGCACGTTGTAACTCGAAAGGATTTGGTGGGGCGTGTACGTGTACACATGTAGCCTCAAAACAGAACCCACAGGAGAATTTCCTTTCCTCAAAATTTTTCAGAAAACCACGTTTTAAGGAAAGTATCTTTGTTTTTCCTAATCAACATGTTGTAACGCTAAATGCTTTGGTGTTGCGTGTATGACTAAGTTTGTAGCCTCAAAAGAGAATGCACAAGAGAGTTTTCTATCGAAATAATATGTAAGAATACCACCTTATAAGGAAATACAGTGTTGCAGAGTAAAGACAAAAACGTACGTATTGGAAACACTTTATGAGAAGAAATAACGCATCGTACAAAATTAGCTTGTATCTCCTAAACTACACGTTGTAACTCGAAAAGCTTCGGTGTTGCGTGTATGTCTAAGCATGTAGCCTCAAAATAGAAGGTACAGGAGAGTTTTCTCTCGAAAGAATATGTAAGAATACCACGTTATAAGGAAATACAGTATTGCAGAGTAAAGACAAATACATACCTATTGGAAACACTTTACGAGAAGAAATAATGCTTCTAACAAAATTAGCTTGTATCTCCTATACAAACACGTTGTAACTCGAAAAGATTTGGTGTGTCGTGTACGTCTAAACGTGTAGCCTCAAAAGAGAACCAACAGGAGAATTTTCTTCCGTCAAAATTTGTCAGAAAACCACGTTTTATGGAAATCCCGCATCGTGAGAAATTATCTTATTTTTCCTAATCAACATGTTGTAACACGAAATGCTTTGGTTTTGCCTGTATGCCTAAGCGTGTACCCTCAAAAGAGAAGGCACAGGAGAGTTTTCTCTCGAAAGAATATGTAAGAATACCACGTTATAAGAAAATACAATGTTGCAGAGTAAAGACAAATACGTACGTATTGGAAACACTTTACGAGAAGAAATAAAGCATCATACAAAATTAGCTTGTATCTCCTAAACAACACGTTGCAACTCGAACGGTTTTGGTGTGGCGTGTACGTCTAAATGTGTAGCCTCACAAAAGAGAACCAACAGCAGAATTTTCTTTCGTCAAACTTTTTCAGAAAACCACGTTTTAAGGATATCCCGCATCGTGCAAAATTATCTTATTTTTCCTTATCAACACGTTGTAACACGAAATGCTTGGATTTTGCCTGTATGTCTAAGCATGTAGCCTCAAAAGAGAAGGCACAGGAGAGTTTTCTCTCGAAAGAATATGGAAGAATACCACGTTATAAGGAAATACAGTGTTGCAGAGTAAAGACAAATACATACGTATTGGAAACACTTTACGAGAAGAAATAAAGCATCCTACAAAATTAGCTTTTATCTCCTAAACAACAAGTTGTAACTCGAAAAGTTTTGGTGTGGCGTGTACGTCTAAACGTGTAGCCTCAAAAGAGAACCCACAGGAGAATTTTCTCTCGTCAAAATTTTTCAGAAAAGCACGTTTTAAGGAAATCCAGCATCGTGTGAAACGATCTTGTTTTTCCGAAACAACACGTCGAAACTCGAAAAGCTTTGGTATTGCGTGTATGGGTAAGCATGTAGCCTCAAAAGAGTAGGCACAGGAGAATTATCTCTCGAATGAATATGTAAGCATACCACGTTAAAAGGAAATACAGTGTTGCAGAGTAAAGACAAATACGTACTTATTGGAAACACTTTAAGAGAAGAAATAACGCATCGTACAAAATTAGCTTGTATCTCCTAATCAACACGTTGTAACTCGAAAAGATTTGGTGTGGCGTGTACGTCTAAACGTGTAGCCTCAAAAGAGAACCCACAGGAGAATTTTCTTTCGTCAAAATTTGTCAGAAAACCAAGTATGGAGGAAATCCCGTATCGTGGGAAATTATCCTGTTTTTCCTAAACAACACGTCGTAACTCGAAAAGCTTTCGTGTTGCGAGTCTGTCTAAGTGTGTAGCCTCAAAAGAGAAGGCACAGGAGAGTTTTCTCTCGAAAGAATATGCAAGAATACTATGTTATAAGGAAATACAGTGTTGCAGAGTAAAGACAAATACGTACTTATTGGAAACACTTTACGAGAAGAAATAACGCATCGCAAAAATTAGATTGTATCTCCTAAACAACACGTTGTAACTCGAAAATATTTGGTGTGACGTGTACTTCTAAACGTGTAGCCTCAAAAGAGAAGCCAAGGAGAATTTTCTTTCGTCAAAATTTGTCAGAAATCCACGTTTTAAGGAAATCCCGCATCGTGCGAAATTATCTTGTTTTTCCTAAACAACATGTTGTAACTCGAAAAGCTTTGGTGTTGCGTGTATGTCTAAGCGTGTAGCCTCAAAATAGAACACTCAGGAGAGTTTTCTCTCGAAAGAATATGTAAGAATACCACCTTATAAGGAAATACAGTGTTGCAGAGTAAATACAAATACGTACCTATTGGAAACACTTTACGAAGTGAAATAACGCATCTTACAAAATCAGCTTGTATCTCCTAAACAGCACGTTGTAACTCGAAAAGCTTTGGTGTTGCGTGTATGTCTTAACGTGTAGCCTCAAAAGAGAACCCACAGGAGAATTTTCTTTAATCAACATTTTTTCAGAAAACCACATTTTAAGGAAATCCCGCATCGTGCGAAATTATCTTGTTTTTCCAAAACAACACGTTGTAACTCAAAAAGCTTTGGTGTTGCGTGTATGTCTAATCGTGTAGCCTCAAAAGAGAAGGCACAGGAGAGTTTTCTCTTGAAGGAATAAGTAAGAATATCACGTTATAAGGAAATACAGTGTTGCAGGGTAAAGACAAATACACAAGTATTGGAAACACTTTACGAGAAGAAATCATGCATCGTACAAAATTAGCTTGTATCTCCTAAACAACACGTTGTAACTCGAAATGATTTGGTGTGACGTGTACTTCTAAACGTGTAGCCTCAAAAGAGAACCCACAGGAGAATTTTCTTTTGTAAAAATTTGTCAGAGAACCACGTTTTAAGGAAATCCCGCATCGTGTTAAATTATCTTGTTTTTCCTAAACAACACGTTGGAACTCGAAAAGCTTTGGTGTTGCGTGTATGTCTAAGTGTGTAGCCTCAAAAGAAAACGTACAGGACAGTTTTCTCTCGAAAGAATATGTAAGAACACCATGTTATAAGGAAACACAGTGTTGCAGAGTAAAGACAAATACGTACGTATTGGAAACACTTTACAAGAAGAAATAACGCATAGTACAAAATTAGGTTGTATCTCCTAAACAACACGTTGTAACTCGAAAGGATTTGGTGTGGCGTGTACATCTAAACTTGTAGCCTCAAAAGAGAACCCACAGGAGAATTTTCTTTCATAAAATTTTGTCAGAAAACCACGTTTTAAGGAAATCCCGCTTCGTGCGAAATTATCTTGTTTTTCCTAAACAACATGTTGTAACTAGAAAAGTTTGGTGTTGCGTGTATGTCTAAGCGTGTAGCCTCAAAAGAGAATGCACAGGAGAGTTTTATCTCGAAAGAATATGTACGAATACTACGTTATAAGGAAATACAGTGTTGCAGAGTAAAGACAAATACATATATATTGTAAACACTTTACGAGAAGAAATAACGCATCGTACAAAATTAGCTTGTATCTCCTAAACAACACGTTGTAACTCGAAAATATTTGGTGTGGCATGTACGTCTAAATGTGTAGCCTCAAAAGAGAACCAACTGCAGAATTTTCTTTCGTCAAAATTTGTCAGAAAACCACGTTTTAAGGAAATCCCGCATCGTGAGAAATTATCTTGTTTTTCTTAATCAACACGTTGTAACGCGAAAAGCTTTGGTGTTTTGTGTATGTGTATGCATGTAGCCTCAAAAGAGAAGGCACAGGAGAGTTTTCTCTTGAAAGAATATGTAAGAATACCACGTTATAAGGAAATACAGTGTTGCAGAGTAAAGACAAATATGTACTTATTGGAAACACTTTACGAGATGATATAACGCATCGCATAAATTAGATTGTATCTCCTAAACAACATGTTGTAACTCGAAAGGATTTGGTGTAACGTGTACTTCTAAATGTGTAGCCTCAAATGAGAACCCACTGGAGAATTTTCTTTCTTCAAAATTTGTCAGAAAACCACGTTTTAAGGAAATCCCGCATCGTGCGAAATTATCTTGTTTTTCCTAAACAACATGTTGTAACTCGAAAAGCTTTGGTGTTGCGTGTATGTATAAGCGTGTAGCCTCAAAAGAGAACACACAGGAGAGTTTTCTCTCGAAATAATATGTAAGAATACCACCTCATAAGGAAATACAGTGTTGCAGAGTAAAGACAAAAACGTACCTATTGGAAACACTTTATGAAGAGAAATAACGCATCTTACAAAATTAGCTTGTATCTCCCAAACAGCACGTTGTAACTCGAAAAGCTTTGGTGTTGCGTGTATCTCTTAATGTGTAACCTCAAAAGAGAACCCACAGGAGAATTTTCTTTAGTCAACATTTTTTCAGAAAACCACGTTTTAAGGAAATCCCGCATCGTGCGAAATTATCTTGTTTTTCCAAAACAACACGTTGTAACTCAAAAAGCTTTGGTGTTGCGTGTATGTCTAATCGTGTAGCCTCAAAAGTGAAGGCACAGGAGAGTTTTCTCTGGAAGGAATAAGTAAGAATACCACGTTATAAGGAAATACAGTGTTGCAGAGTAAAGACAAATACGTAAGTATTGGAAACACCTTACGAGAAGAAATAACGCATCGTTCAAAATTAGCTTGTATCTCCTAAACACACGTTGTAACTCGAAAATATTTGGTGTGACGTGTACTTCTAAGCGTGTAGCCTCAAAAGAGAACCCACAGGAGAATTTTCTTTCGTAAAAATTTGTCAGAAAACCACGTTTTAAGGAAATCCCGCATCATGCGAAATTATCTTGTTTTTCCTAAACAACAGGTTGGAACTCGAAAAGCTTTGGTGTTGCGTGTATGTCTAAGTGTGTAGCCTCAAAGGAAATGCTCAGGACATTTTTCTCTCGAAAGAATATGTAAGAATACCACGTTATAAGGAAATACATTGTTGCAGAGTAAAGACAAATAGGTACGTATTGGAAACAATTTAAAAGTAGAAATAACCCATAGTACAAAATTAGGTTGTATCTCCTAAACAACACGTTGTAACTCGAAAGGATTTGGTGTGGCGTGTACATCTAAACTTGTAGCCTCAAAAGAGAACCCACAGGAGAATTTTCTTTCATAAAATTTTGTCTGAAAACCACGTTTTAAGGAAATCCCGCATCGTGCGACATTATCTTGTTTTTCCTAAACAGCATGTTGTAACTCGAAAAGCTTTGGTGTTGCGTGTATGTCTAAGCGTGTAGCCTCAAAAGAAAATGCACAGGAGAGTTTTATCTCGAAAGAATATGTAAGAATACTACGTTATAAGGAAATACAGTGTTGCAGAGTAAAGACAAATACATATATATTGTAAACACTTTACGAGAAGAAATTACGCATCGTAAAAATTAGCTTGTATCTCCTAAACAACACGTTGTAACTCGAAATATTTGGTGTGGCGTGTACGTCTAAACGTGTAGCCTCAAAAGAGAACCCACAGGAGAATTTTCTTTAGTCAACATTTTTTCAGAAAACCACGATTTAAGGAAATCCCGCATCGTGCGAAATTATCTTGTTTTTCCTAAACAAAAAGTTGTAACTCAAAAAGCTTTGGTGTTGCGTGTATGTCTAAGCGTGTAGCATCCTTATAACATGGTATGCTTACATGTTCTTTCGAGAGAAAACTCTCCTGTGCCTACTCTTTTGAGGCTACACGCTTACCCATAAACACAACACCAAAGCTTTTCCAGTTACGACGTGTTGTTTAGGAAAAACAAGATCATTTAGCACTATGCCGGATTTCCATAAAACGTGCTTTTCTGACAAATTTTGAGGAAAGAAAATTCTCCTGTGGGTTCTCTTTTGAGGCTACATGTTTAGACGTACACGCCACATCAAATCTTTTCGAGTTACAACTTGTTGTTTAGGAGATACAAGCTAATTATGTACGATGCTTTATTTCTTCTCTTAAAGTGTTTCCAATACGTACGTATTTGTCTTTAATCTGCAACATTGTATTTCCTTATAACGAGGTATTCTTACATATTCTTTTGAGAGAAAACTCTCCTGTGCCTACTCTTTTGAGGCTACATGCTTAGACATACAGGCAAAACCAAAGCATTTCATGTTACACCGTGTTGATTAGGAAAAGTAAGATAATTTCGCACGATGCGGGATTTCCTTAAAACGTGGTTTTCTGACAAATTTTGATGAAAGAAAATTCTCCTGTTGGTTCTCTTTTGAGGCTACACGCTAAGACATACACGCAATACCAAAGCTTTTCGAGTGACAACGTGTTTTTTAGGAAAAACATGATAATTTCGCACGATGCGGGATTTCCTTAAAACGTGGTTTTCTGAAAAATTTTGACGAAAGAAAATTCTCCTGTGGGTTCTGTTTTGAGGCTAGACCTTTAGACATACACACCACACCAAATCTTTTCGAGTTACAACGTGTAGTTTAGGAGATACAAGCTAATTTTTACGATGCGTTATTTCTTCTTGTAAAGTGTTTCCAATACTTATGTATTTGTCTTTACTCTGCAACACTGTATTTCCTTATATCGTGGTATTCTTACATATTCTTTCGAGAGAAAACTCTGCTGTGCCTTCCCTTTTGAGGCTACATGCTTAGTCATACACGCAACACCAAAGCTTTTCGAGATACAATGTGTTGTTTAGGAAAAACTAGATAATTTCCCCCATGCGGGATTTCCATAAAACGTGGATTTCTGACAAATTTTGACGAAAGAAAATTCTCCTGTGGGTTCTCTTTTGAGGCTACACATTTAGCTGTACACGCCACACCAAATCTTTTCGACTTACAACGTGTTCTTTAGGAGATACAAGCTAATTTTGTACGATGCGTTATTTCTTCTCTTGAAGTGTTTCCAATAAGTATGTATTTGTCTTTACTCTGCAACACTGTATTTCCTTATAACGTGCTATTCTTACATATTCTTTCAAGAGAAAACTCTCCTGTGCCTTCTCTTTTGAGACTACACACTTAGACATACAGGCAAAACCAAAGCATTTCGTGTTACAACGTGTTGATTAGGAAAAATAAGATAATTTCGCACGATGCAGGATTTCTTTAAAACGTGGTTTTCTGACAAATTTGACGAAAGAAAATTCTCCTGTTGGTTCTCTTTTGAGGCTACATGTTTAGACGTACACGCCACACCAAATTTTTTCGAGTTACCACTTGTTGTATAGGAGATACAAGCTAATTTTGTATGAAGCGATATTTCTTCTCGTAAAGTGTTTCCAATACATACCTATTTGTCCTTACTCTGCAACACTGTATTTCTTTATAACGTGGTATTCTTACATATTCTTTCGAGATAAAACTCTCCTGTACATTCTCTTTTGAGGCTACATGCTTAGACATACACGCAACACCAAAGATTTTCGCGTTACAATGTGTTGATTAGAAAAAACAAGATAATTTCGCACGATGCGGGATTTCCTTAAAACATGGTTTTCTGACAAATTTTGAAGAAAGAAAATTCTCCTGTGGGTTCTCTTTTGAGGCTACACGTTTAGACGTACACGCCACACCAAATCTTTTCGAGTTACAACGTGTAGTTTAGGAGATACAAGCTAATTTTTACGATGCCTTATTTCTTCTCTTAAAGTGTTTCCAATATGTATGTATTTGTCTTTACTCTGCAACACTGTATTTCCTTATAAGGTGGTATTCTTACATATTCTTTCGAGAGAAAACTCTCCTGTGCCTTCTCTTTTGAGGCTACACGCTTAGACATACAGGCAAACCAAAGCATTTCGTGTTACAACGTGTTGATTAGGAAAAATAAGATAATTTCACACGATGCGGGATTTCCTTAAAACGTGGGTTTCTGACAAATGTTGACGAAAGAAAATTCTCCTGTGGGTTCTCTTTTGAGGCTACCAATTTAGCCATACACGCCACACCAAATCCTTTCGAGTTACAACGTGTTGTTTAGGAGATACAAGCTAATTTTGTATGATGCATTATTTCTTCTCCTAAAGTGTTTCCAATACATACGTATTTGTCTTTACTCTGCAACAATGTATTTCCTTATAACGTGGTATTCTTACATATTCTTTCGAAAGAAAACTCTCCTGTGTGTTCTCTTTTGAGGCTACACTCTGAGAAATACACGCAACACAAAAGCTTTTCGAGTTACAACGTGTTGTTTAAGAAAAACATGATAATTTCGCACGATGCGGGATGTCCTTAAAACGTGGTTTTCTGAAAATTTTGACGAAAGAAAATTCTCCTGTGGGTTCTGTTTTGAGGCTACCCATTTAGACCTACACGCCACACCAAATCTTTTCGAGTTACCACTTGTTGTATAGGAGATACAAGCTAATTTTGTATGAAGCGTTATTTCTTCTCGTAAAGTGTTTCCAATTCATATGTATATGTCTGTACTCTGAAACACTGTATTTCCTTATAACCTGGTATTCTTACATATTCTCTCGAGATAAAACTCTCCTGTGCATTCTTTTTTGAGGCTACACGCTTAGACTTACACGCAAAACCAAAGATTTTCGTGTTACAATGTGTTGATTAGAAAAAACAAGATATTGTGAAGGGGGTCATTTCCCTAATTTCTTTCTCAGCCTGCTTATCCTTTGAGTATAGGAAGGCCACTGATTTGCTGGAGATGATTTTATAACCTGCCACTTTGCTGAAGTTGTTTATCAGCTGTAGGAGCTCTTTAGTGGAGTTCTTTGGGTCACTTAGGTAGACGATCATGTTGTCTGCAAATAATGATATTTTGACTTCTTCCTTTCCAATTTGTATCCCTTTGACCTCCTTATGTTGTCGAATTGCCCGAGCTAGTACCTCAAGTACAATATTGAAAAGATAAGGAGAAAGGGGGCAGCCTTGTCTGGTCCCTGATTTCAGTGGGATTGCTTCAAGTTTCTCTCCATTTAGTTTGATGCTGGCTACCGGTTTGCTGGATATTGCTTTTACTATGTTTAGGTATGGGCCTTGAATTCCTGTTCTCTCCAAGACTTTAAGCATGAAGGGATGCTGAATTTTGTCAAATGCTTTTTCAGCATCCAATGAAATGACCATGTGGTTTTGTTCTTTGAGTTTGTTTATGTAGTTGATTGTATTGATGGATTTCCGTATATTGAACCAACCCTGCATTCCCGGGATAAAGCCTACTTGATCATGGTGGATGATCGTTTTGATGTGTTCTTGGATTCGGTTGACAAGAATTTTATTGAGTATTTTTGCATCGATGTTCATAAGGGAAATTGGTCTGAAGTTCTCTTTCTTTGTTGGATCTTTTTTTGGCTTTGGTATCAGCGGAATTGTGGCTTCGTAGAAGGAATTGGGTAGTGTTCCTTCTGTTTCTATTTTGTGGAATAGTTTGAAGAGTATTGGTGTTAACTCTTCTTTGAAGGTCTTGTAGAATTCTGCACTGAAGCCATCTGGTCCTGTGCTTTTTTTGGTTGGAAGACTTTCTATGACTCCTTCTATTTCTTTAGGCATTATGGGACTGTTTAGATGGTCTAGTTGGTCCTGATTTAATTTTGGTATTTGGTATCTGTCAAGGAAATTGTCCATTTCCTCCAGATTCTCCAGTTGTGTTGAGTACAGGCTCTTGTAGTAGGATCTGATGATTTTTTGGATTTCCTCGGTTTCCGTTGTTATATCTCCCTTTTCATTTCTAAGTTTGTTAATTTGGATACTTTCTCTGTGCCCTTTGGTCAGTCTGGCTAAGGGTTTATCTATCTTGTTGATTTTCTCAAAGAACCAGCTCCTGGTTTTGTTGATTTTTTGAATGGTTCTCTTTGTTTCTACTTGATTGATTTCGGCCCTGAGTTTGATGATTTCCTGACTTCTACTCCTCCTGGGCGAAATAGCTTCTTTTTGTTCTAGGGCTTTCAGGTGTGTCATTAAGCTGGTAATGTATGCTCTCTCCATTTTCTTTTTGGAGGCACTCAGGGCTATGAGTTTTCCTCTTAGCACTGCTTTCATTGTGTCCCATAGATTTGGGTATGTTGTGTTTTCATTTTTATTGTGTTCTAAAAAGTCTTTAATTTCTTTCTTTATTTCTTCCTTGACCAAGGTATCATTGAGTAGAGTATTGTTCAGTTTCCACGTGTATGTGGGTTTTCTGTTGTTTCTGTTGCTATTGAAGACCACTTCTACTCAATAGTGATCAGATAGGAGGCATGGGATTAGTTCTATCTTCTTATATTTGTTGAGGTCTGTCTTGTGACCAATTATATGGTCGATTTTGGAGAAGGTACCATGAGGTGTTGAGAAAAAGGTATATTCTTTTGTTTTAGGATAGAATGTTCTATAATATATATCTGTTAAATCTAATTGGTCCAAAGCTTCAATTAGTTTCATTGTGTCCCTGTTTAGTTTCTGTTTTCCTGATCGGTCCATTGAGGAAAGTGCAGTGTTGAAGTCACCCACAATTATTGTGTTAGGTGCAATTTAGTTTTAATAAAGTTTCTTTTACGAAAGAGGGTGCCCTTGCATTTGGGGCATAGATGTTCAGGATTGACAGTTCTTCTTTTTGTATTTTTCCTTTGACCAGCAAGAAGTGTCCCTCAGCGTCTCTTTTGATGACTTTGGGTTGAAAGTCAATTTTATCTGATATTAAAATGGCTACTCCAGCTTGTTTCCTGAGACCATTTGCTTGTAAAATTGTCTTCCAGCCTTTTACTCTAAGGTAGTGTTTGTCTTTGACCCTGAGGTGTGTTTCCTGTAAGCAGCAAAATGTAGGGTCCTGTTTACGTATCCATTCAGTTAGTCTGTGTCTTTTTATTGGGGCATTAAGTCCATTGATGTTAAGAGATATTAAGGAATAGTGATTGTTACTTCCTATCATTTTTGACGTTATTTTTAAATTTGAATGCTTAACTTCTTTTGGGTTTGATGAAAGGTTACTATCTTGCTTTTTCCAGGGTGAAGTTTCCCTCCTTGTATTGGTGTTGTCCTCCTATTATCCTTTTTAGGGCCGGGTTTGTGGATAGATATTGGGTAAACTTGGTTTTGTCATGAAATATCTTAGTTTCTCCATCTATGGTGATTGAGAGTTTTGCTGGATATAGTAGTTTTGGTTGGCATTTGTGTTCTCTTAGAGTCTGCATGAGAATTGCCCAGGACCTTCTAGCCTTCATAGTCTCCGGTGAAAAGTCTGCTGTGATTCTGATAGGTCTTCCTTTATATGTTACTTGGCCTTTTTCTCTTACTGCCTTTAGTATTCTTTCTTTGTTTAGAACATTTGGTGTTTTGATTATTATGTGACGGGAAGTATTTCTCTTCTGGTCCAGTCTGTTTGGAGTTCTGTAGGCTTCTTGTATATTCATGGGCATCTCTCTCTTTAGGTTAGGGAAGTTTTCTTCCATAATTTTATTGAAGATATTTGCTGGCCCTTTAAGTTGTAAATCTTCACTCTCATCTATGCCTATAATCCCTAGGTTTGGTCTTCTCATTGTGTCCTGGATTTCCTGGATATTTTGGGTTACAAGCTTTTTGCATTTTGCATTTTCTTTACCTGTTGAGTCCATGGTTTCTATGGAATCATCAGCATCTGAGTTTCTTTCTTCTATCTCTTGTATTCTGTTGTTGATATTTGCATCTCTGTCCCCTGATTTCTTCCCAAGGCTTTCTATCTCCAAAGTTGTCTCCCTTTGAGTTTTCTTAGTTGTTTCTACTTCTGATTTTAGATCCTGGATGGTTTTGCTTAGCTCCTTCACTTGCATGTTTGTGTTTTCCTGTAATTCTTTAAGAGATTTTTGTGTTTCCTCTTTCATGACCTCAGCCTGTTGACCAAAGTTCTCCTGTATTTCATTAAGAGATTTTTGTGTTTCGTCTTTCATGACCTCAGCCTGTTGACCAAAGTTCTCCTGTATTTCTTTAAGTGTTTTTTGCATTTCCTCCTTGTTGGCTTTTGTATTCTCCTGGATTTCTTTCAATGATTTTTGTGTTTCCCTTGCAAGGGCTTCTAACTTTTGATCCATTTTCTCCTGAATTTCTTTAAGTATGTCCTTCATGTGTTCCTGTACCAGCATCATGACCAGTGATTTTAAATCCAAATCTTGTTTTACTGGTGTGATGGGGTATCCAGGACGTGTTGGTAGAGGAGAATTGGGTTCAGATGTTGCCATATTGCCTTGATTTCTGTTAGTGACGTTCCTGCGTTTGCCTTTTGCCATCTAGTTCTCACTGGTGTTAGTTTGTCTTGTCAGTGCTGGACTCACCAGTGCAAGCTGCCCCTTCCCCGTTGGCCTCTGGTGCACAGCTTACCTCCTGCACTGCTTGTAGACAGGGTGCTGCTGCCCAGGCTGTTCAGATCCCAAAGCAGGCACCCGAAGGCTCCTGCTGGGGCCCACTGGATTCACTGGAGCACACTGACTTCTCCCAGCTGGCCGCCCGGAAACCCAGCTAGCCACTTGCAGGACTTGGAGATGTGGTGCTGCCGCCCAGGCTGATCTGGGCAGCAGAACTCCCAACTGGGTTGGTGCACACAAGGTTAGCCTAGCTGCCCAGGCCCTGAGTCTAGGCAAAAGCCTGGCAGGCCAATGTCGGTGCAAAGTTCCCCTCAGCTGTGGGTGTTAATTGGGTGTGTCAGGTGGCTAGGATGGTGGCGTGTGCGAGTTCCCTGAGAGTGCTGGGAGAGTCTGCTGGGCTAACAACCTCCTGGCTGGGTCAGCACACAGATGGCCCAACGAGCAGCCCAGGGCCTGGGGGTCAGTCCAGGGCCTGACCGTCTGAGACCCCTGCTATGTCCGCCTCGGGCTATGCCTGTTAGCTGGTTTGGTTTTGCCTGCTAGGTCTCTCTGGCTTCCCGTAGGCAAAATGGTGGTGGTGCGCAAACTGGCCCGGATAAACAACCTCCTGGCCGGGTCGGCACACAGATGGCCCACCGAGCAGCCCAGGGCCTGGGGGCAGTCCAGGGCCTGACCGTCTGAGACCCCTGCTTTGTCCGCCTTGGGCTATGCCTGTTAGCTGGTTTGGTTTTGTCTGCTAGTCTCTCTGGCTTCCCGTAGGCAAAATGGCGGTGGTGCGCACCGGCCCGGGCAAACAAGTTCCTGGCTGGGTCGGCACACAGATGGCCCACCGAGCAGCCCAAGACCTGGGGGCAGTCCAGGGCCTGACCGTCTGAGACCCCTGCTATGTCTGCCTCGGGCTATGCCTATTAGCCAGTTTGGCTTTGCCTGCTAGGTCTCTCTGGCTTCCCGTAGGCAAAATGGCGGTGGTGCGCAAACGGCTCTGATAAACAACCTCCTGGCCGGGTCAGCACACAGATGGCCCACCGAGCAGTCCTGGGCCTGGGTGCAGTCCAGGGCCTGACCGTCTGAGACCCCTGCTACGTCCGCCTTGGGCTATGCCTGTTCGCTGGTTTGGTTTTGCCTGCTAGGTCTCTCCGGCTTCCTGTAGGCAAAATGGTGGCGGTGTGCGCCGGCCGAGGCAAACAAGCTCCTGGCTGGGTCGGCACACAGATGGCCTGCCGAGCAGCCCAGGACCTGGGGGCAGTCCAGGGCCTGACCGTCTGAGACCCCTGCTATGTCCGCCTCGGGCTATGCCTGTTAGCCAGTTTGGTTTTGCCTGCTAGGTCTCCCTGGCTTCCCCCAGGCAAAATGGTGGTGGTGCGCGCGCCGGCCCGGGAGGAAAAAAACCTCCTGGCCGGATTTGCACCCCGGTGGACCCCCGATCAGCTCAGGGCCTGGGTGCAGGCCAACGCCCGTCGGGCTTAGACCCCCGCGATGTTGGTCTCGGGTTATATTTGCGTACCTCAGTCTGATTTCTCTGGCAACCGAGAACCAATATGGAGCCCTCGTAACTGACTGGCGGGAGGCAGAGTTCTGATGTGGCTTCTGTGTGGTGAAAGGCACCGTAAATCCGCCGCTGCTTGCAGCCTGGCTGGCCAGCGATGGCCAGTGGTCGTGGGCACCGGGTCTGCCTGGACCCTGTCCGCTTGGTTCTACTGCTGATGGCCCTTCCTCTGGACAAGCCGCTGCTGCTGCTACTGCTGCTGCTGCCGCCGCTCCCAGGCCCAAGAATTTTCTTTCATCAAAATTTGTCAGAAACCACATTTTAAGGAAATCTCGCATCGTGTGAAATTATCTTGTTTTTCATAAACAACACATTGTAAATCGAAAAGCTTTGGTGTTGCGTGTATGTCTAAGCGAGTAGCCTCAAAAGAGAACGCACAGGAGAGTTTTCTCTCGAAAGAAAATGTAGGAATACCACGTTATAAGGAAATACAGTGTGGCAGAGTAAAGACAAATACGTACATATTGGAAACACGTTAAGAGAAGAAATAAAGCATCGTACAAAAATAGCTTGTATCTCCTAAACAAAACTTTGTAACTCGAAAAGATTTGGTGTGGCTCGTACCTCTACAAGTGTAGCCTCAAAAGAGAACCCACAGGAGGAAATTCTTTCGTCAAATTTTTTTAGAAAACCACGATTTATGAAAATCTCGCATCGTGCAAAATTATCTTGTTTTTTCCTAAACAACACGTTGTAACTCGAAAAGCTTTGGTGTTGCGTGTTTGTCTAAGCGTGTAGCCTCGAAAGAGAACGCACAGGAGAGTTTTCCCTCGAAAGAATATGTAAGAATACCACGTTATAAGGAAATACAGTGTTGCAGAATAAAGACAAATACGTATGTATTGGAAACACTTTATGAGAAGAGTTAACGCATCTTACAAAATTAGCTTGTATCTCCTAAACAAAACGTTGTAACTCGAAAAGATTTGGTGTGGCGTGTACATCTAAACATGTAGCCTCAAAAGAGGACCCACAGGAGAATTTTCTTTCGTCAAAATTTTTCAGAAAACCACGTTTTAAGGAAATCCCGCATCGTGCGAAATCATCTTCTTTTTCAGAAACAACATGTTGTAACTCGAAAAGCGATGCTGTTGCGTGTATGTGTAAGTGTGGAGACTCAAAAGAGAAGGCACAGGAGAGTGTTCTCTTGAAAGAATATGTAAGAATACCACGTAAAAAGGAAATACAATTTTGCAGAGTAAAGACAAATAAGTACATATTGGAAACACTTTACGAGAAGAAATAACGCATCGTAAAAAATTAGCTTGTATCTCCTAAACAACACGTTGTAACTCGAAAAGATTTGGTGTGGCATGTACGTCTAAAAGTGTAGCCTCAAACGAGAACCCACAGGAGAATTTTCTTTCATCAAAATTTGTCTGAAACCACGTTTTAAGGAAATAGCGCATCTTGCGAAATTATCTTGTTTTTCCTAAACAACACATTGTAACTCGAAAAGCTTTGGTGTTGCGTGTATGTCTAAGCATGTAGCCTCAAAAGAGAATGCGCAGGAGAGTTTTCTCTCGAAAGAATATGTAAGAATACCACGTTATAAGGAAATACAGTGTTGCAGAATAAAGACAACTACGTACGTATTGGAAACACTTTAAGAGAAGAAATAACGCATTGTAAAAAAATTAGCTTGTATCTCCTAAACAACACATTGTAACTCGAAAAGATTTGGTGTGGCTCGTACCTCTACACGTGTAGCCTCAAAAGAGAACCCAGAGAAGAACTTTCTTTCGTGAAAATTTGTCTGAAAACCACGTTTTATGGAAATCTCGCATCGTGCGAAATTATCTTGTTTTTCCTAAACAACACGTTGTAACTCGAAAAGTTTGGCGTGCGTGTTTGTCTAAGCGTGTAGCCTCAAAAGAGCATGCACAGGAGAGTTTTCCCTCGAAAGAATATGTAATAATACCACGTTATAAGAAAATACAGTGTTGCAGAGTAAAGATAAATAACGACATATTGGAAACAATTTAGGGAAGAAATAACGGATCGTACAAAATTTGCTTATATCTCCTAAACAACACGTTATAACTTGAAAGTATTTGGTGTGGCTCGTACTTCTACACGTGTAGCCTCAAAAGAGAACCAACAGGAGAACTTTCTTTCGTCAAAATTTGTCAAAAAAACACGTTTTAAGGAAATGCCGCATCGTGCAAAATTATCTTGTTTTTCCTAAACAACACTTTGTAACTCGAAAAGCTTTGGTGTTGCGTGTATGTCTGAGCATGTTGCCTCTAAAGACAATGCACAGGAGAGTTTTCTCTCGGAAGAACATGTAAGAATACAATGTTAAAAGGAAATACAGTGTTGCAGAGTAAAGACAAATATGTACGTATTGGAAACACTTTATGAGAAGAAATAACGCATCATACAAAATTAGCTTGTATCTCCTAAACAACACGTGGTAACTCTAAAGGATTTGGTGTGGCGTGTACGTCTAAATGTGTAGCCTCAAAAGAGAACCGACAGGAGAATTTTCTTTCGTCAAAATTTGTCAGAAAACCACGTTTTAAGGAAATCCTGCATCGTGCGAAATTATCTGTTTTTTCCTAAACGACATGTTGTAACTCGAAAAGCTTTGGTGTTGCCTGTATGTCTAAGTGTGTAGCCTCAAAAGGGAACGCACAGGATAGTTTTCTCTCGAAAGAATATGTAAGAATACCACGTTATAAGGAAATACAGTGTTGCAGAGTAGACAAATACGTACATATTGGAAACACTTTACGAGAAGAAGTAACGTATCGTAGAAAATTAGCTTGTATCTCCTAAACAACACGTGGTAACTCGAAAAGATTTGGTTTGGCGTGTACATCTAAACGTGTAGCCTCAAAAGAGAACACAGAGGAGAATTTTCTTTCGTCAAAATTTGTCAGAAAACCACGTTTTAAGGAAATCCCGCATCGTGGGAAATTATCTTGTTTTTCCTAAACAACACCTTGTACCTCGAAACGCTTTGGTGTTGCGTGTATGTCTCAGCATGTAGCCTCAAAAGAGAATGCACAGGAGAGTTTTCTCTCGAAAGAACATGTAAGAATACAAAGTTATAAGGAAATACAGTGTTGCAGAGTAAAGACAAATACGTACTTATTGGAAACACTTTACGAGAAGAAATTACGCATCATACAATATTAGCTTGTATCTCCTAAAGAAAAAGTGGAAACTCGAAAACATTTGGTTTGGCGTGTACGTCTAAAAGTGTAGCCTCAAAAGAGAACCCACTGGAGAATTTTCTTTCTTCAAAATTTGTCAGAAAACCACGTTTTAACGAAATCCCGCATCCTGCGAAATCATCTTGTTTTTCCTAAACAACAAGTTGTAACTCGAAAAGCTTTGGTTTGCGTGTATGTCTAAGTGTGTAGCCTCAAAAGGGAATGCACAGGAGAGTTTTCTCTCGAAAGAATATGTAAGAATACCCCGTTATAAGGAAATACAGTGTTGCAGAGTAAAGACAAATACGTACATATTGGAAACACTTTACGAGAAGAATTAACGCATCGTACAAAATTAGCTTGAATCTCCTAAACAACACCTTGTTACTCGAAAAGATTTGGTGTGGCGTGTACGTCTAAACGTGTAGCCTCAAAAGAGATCCCACAGGAGAATTTTCTTTCATCAAAATTTGTCAGAAACCACGTTTTAAGGAAATCTCGCATTGTGCGAAATTATCTTGTTTTTCCTAAACAACACGTTGTAACTCGAAAAGCTCTGGTGTTGCGTGTATGTCTAAGCGTGTAGCCTCAAAAGAGAAAGCACAGGAGAGTTTTCTCTCGAAAGAATATGTAAGAATGCCACGTTATAAGGAAATACAATGTTGCAGTGTAAAGACAAACACGTACGTATTGGAAACACTTTACGAGAAGAATTAACGCATAGTACAAAATTAGCTTGTATCTCCTAAACAACAAGTTGTATCTCGAAAAGATTTGGTGTGGCCTGTACGTCTAAACGTGTAGCCTCAAAGGAGAAACCACAGGAGAATTTTCTTTCATCAAAATTTTTCACAGAACCATGTTTTAAGGAAATCCCGCATCGTGTGAAATCATCTTCTTTTTCCTAAACAACATATTGTAACTCGAAAAGCTTTAGTGTTGCGTGTATGTCTAAGCGTGGAGCCTCAAAAGAGAAGGCACAGGATAGTTTTCTCTCGAGAGAATATGTAAGAATACCACGTTATTAGGAAATACAATTTTGCAGAGTAAAGACAAATAAGTACATATTGGAAACACTTTACGAGAAGAAATAATACATCATACAAAATTACCTTGTATCTCCTAAACAACACGTGGTAACTCGAAAAGATTTGGTTTGGTGTGTACGTCTAAACGTGTAGCCTCAAAAGAGAACCAACAGGAGAATTTTCTTTCATCAAAATTAGATAACCACGTTTTAAGGAAATCCCGCATCGTGCAAAATTATCTTGTTTTTCCTAAACAACACGTTGTAACTCAAAAAGCTTTGGTGTTGCGTGTATATCTAAGCATGTAGCCCCAAAAGAGAATGCACAGGAGAGTTTTCTCTCGAAGGAACATGTAAGACTACAACGTTATAAGGAAATACAGTGTTGCAGAGTAAAGACAAAAACATAAATATTGGAAACACTTTACGAGAAGAAATGACGGATCATAAAATATAAGCTTGTATCTCCTAAACAACAAGTGGTAACTCGAAAAGATTTGGTTTTGGCATGTACGTCTCAAAGTGTAGCCTCAAAAGAGACCCCACAGGAGAATTTTCTTTCTTCAAAATTTGTCAGAAAACCACGTTATAAGGAAATCCCGCATCGTGCGAAATTATCTTGTTTTTCCTAAACAACAAGTTGTAACTCGAAAAGCTTTGGTGTTTCTTGTATGTCTAAGTGTGTAGCCTCTAAAGGGAATGTCCAGGAGAGTTTTCTATCGAACGAATATGTAAGAATACCACGTTATAAGGAAATACAGGGTTGCAGAGTAAAGACAAATACGTACATATTGGAAACACTTTACGAGAAGAAATAATGCATCGTAAAAAATTAGCTTGTATCTCCTAAACAACACGTTGTAACTCGAAAAGATTTGATGTGACGTGTACGTCTAAACGTGTAGCCTCAAAAGCGAACCCACAGGATAATTTTCTTTCATCAAAATTTGTCAGAAACCACGTTTTAAGGAAATCTCGAATCGTGCGAAATTATCTTGTTTTTCCTAAAGAACACGTTGTAACTCGAAAAGCTTTGGTGTTGCGTGTATGTCTAAGCGTGTAGCCTCAAAAGAGAACGCACAAGAGAGTTTTCTCTTGAAAGAATATGTAAGAATACCTCGTTATAAGGAAATACAGTGTTGCAGAGTAAAGACAAATACGTACCTATTGGAAACACTTTAAGAGAAGAAATAATGCATCGTAAAAAATTAGCTTGTATCTCCTAAACAACACGTTGTAACTAGAAAAGATTTGGTGTGGCTCGTACGACTACACGTGTAGCCTCAAAAGAGAACCCACAGGAGAACTTTCTTTCGTCAAAATTTGTCAGAAAACCACGTCTTAAGGAAAGCCCGCATCGTGCAAAATTATCTTGTTTTTCCTAAACAACACGTTGTAACTCTAAAAGCTTTGGTGTTGCGTGTATGTCTAAGCGTGGAGCCTCTAAAGAGTACACACAGGAGAGTTTTCTCTCGAAAGAATATGTAAGAATGCCACGTTATAAGGAAATACAATGTTGCAGTGTAAAGACAAACACGTACGTATTGGAAACACTTTACGAGAAGAATTAACGCATAGTACAAAATTAGCTTGTATCTCCTAAACAACAAGTTGTATCTCGAAAAGATTTGGTGTGGCCTGTACGTCTAAACGTGTAGCCTCAAAGGAGAAACCACAGGAGAATTTTCTTTCATCAAAATTTTTCACAGAACCATGTTTTAAGGAAATCCCGCATCGTGTGAAATCATCTTCTTTTTCCTAAACAACATATTGTAACTCGAAAAGCTTTAGTGTTGCGTGTATGTCTAAGCGTGGAGCCTCAAAAGAGAAGGCACAGGATAGTTTTCTCTCGAGAGAATATGTAAGAATACCACGTTATTAGGAAATACAATTTTGCAGAGTAAAGACAAATAAGTACATATTGGAAACACTTTACGAGAAGAAATAATACATCATACAAAATTACCTTGTATCTCCTAAACAACACGTGGTAACTCGAAAAGATTTGGTTTGGTGTGTACGTCTAAACGTGTAGCCTCAAAAGAGAACCAACAGGAGAATTTTCTTTCATCAAAATTAGATAACCACGTTTTAAGGAAATCCCGCATCGTGCAAAATTATCTTGTTTTTCCTAAACAACACGTTGTAACTCAAAAAGCTTTGGTGTTGCGTGTATATCTAAGCATGTAGCCCCAAAAGAGAATGCACAGGAGAGTTTTCTCTCGAAGGAACATGTAAGACTACAACGTTATAAGGAAATACAGTGTTGCAGAGTAAAGACAAAAACATAAATATTGGAAACACTTTACGAGAAGAAATGACGGATCATAAAATATAAGCTTGTATCTCCTAAACAACAAGTGGTAACTCGAAAAGATTTGGTTTTGGCATGTACGTCTCAAAGTGTAGCCTCAAAAGAGACCCCACAGGAGAATTTTCTTTCTTCAAAATTTGTCAGAAAACCACGTTATAAGGAAATCCCGCATCGTGCGAAATTATCTTGTTTTTCCTAAACAACAAGTTGTAACTCGAAAAGCTTTGGTGTTTCTTGTATGTCTAAGTGTGTAGCCTCTAAAGGGAATGTCCAGGAGAGTTTTCTATCGAACGAATATGTAAGAATACCACGTTATAAGGAAATACAGGGTTGCAGAGTAAAGACAAATACGTACATATTGGAAACACTTTACGAGAAGAAATAATGCATCGTAAAAAATTAGCTTGTATCTCCTAAACAACACGTTGTAACTCGAAAAGATTTGATGTGACGTGTACGTCTAAACGTGTAGCCTCAAAAGCGAACCCACAGGATAATTTTCTTTCATCAAAATTTGTCAGAAACCACGTTTTAAGGAAATCTCGAATCGTGCGAAATTATCTTGTTTTTCCTAAAGAACACGTTGTAACTCGAAAAGCTTTGGTGTTGCGTGTATGTCTAAGCGTGTAGCCTCAAAAGAGAACGCACAAGAGAGTTTTCTCTTGAAAGAATATGTAAGAATACCTCGTTATAAGGAAATACAGTGTTGCAGAGTAAAGACAAATACGTACCTATTGGAAACACTTTAAGAGAAGAAATAATGCATCGTAAAAAATTAGCTTGTATCTCCTAAACAACACGTTGTAACTAGAAAAGATTTGGTGTGGCTCGTACGACTACACGTGTAGCCTCAAAAGAGAACCCACAGGAGAACTTTCTTTCGTCAAAATTTGTCAGAAAACCACGTCTTAAGGAAAGCCCGCATCGTGCAAAATTATCTTGTTTTTCCTAAACAACACGTTGTAACTCTAAAAGCTTTGGTGTTGCGTGTATGTCTAAGCGTGTAGCCTCTAAAGAGTACACACAGGAGAGTTTTCTCTCGAAAGAACATGTAAGAATACAACGTTATAAGGAATACAGTGTTGCAGAGTAAAGACAAATACATACTTGTTGGAAACACTTTACGAGAAGAAATAATTCATTGTAAAATATTAGCTTGTATCTCCTAAACAACACGTGGTAACTCGAAAAGAATTGGTGTGGCGTGTACGTCTAAACGTGTAGCCTCAAAAGAGAACCCATAGGAGAATTTTCTTTCATCAAAATTTGTCAGAAACCACGTTGTATGGAAATCTCGCTTCGTGCGAAATTTTCTAGTTTTTCCTAAACAACACGTTGTAACTCGAAAAGCTTTGGTGTTGCGTGTATGTCTAAGCATGTAGCCTCAAAAGAGAATGCACAGGAGAGTTTTCTCTTGAACGAACATGTAAGAATACCACGTTATAAGGAAATACAGTGTTGCACAGAAAAGACAATTACGTACCTATTGGAAACACTTTAAGAGAAGAAATAATGCATCATACAAAATTAGCTTGTATCTCCTAAACAACACGTTGTAACTCGAAAAGATTTGGTGTGGCTCGTATGTCTACACGTGTAGCCTCAAAAGAGGACCCACAGGATAACTTTCTTTCTTCAAAATTTGTCAGAAAAACCACGTTTTAAGTAAATCCCGCATCGTGCAAAATTATCTTGTTTTTCCTAAACAACACGTTGTAACTCGAAAAGCTTTGTTGTTGCGTGTATGTCTAAGCGTGTAGCCTCTAAAGAGTATGCACAGGAGAGTTTTCTCAAGAAAGAACATGTAAGAATAAAACGTTATAAGGAAATACAGTGTTGGAGAGTAAAGACAAATACATACTTGTTGGAAACACTTTACAAGAAGAAATAATGCATCATAAAAAATTAGCTTGTATCTACTAAACAACACGTGGTAACTCGAAAGGACTTCATGTGGCGTGTACGTCTAAACGTGTAGCCTCAAAAGAGAACCCATTGGAGAATTTTCTTTCTTCAAAATTTGTCAGAAAATCACGTTTTAACGAAATCCTGCATCCTGCGAAATTATCTTGTTTTTCCTAAACAACAAGTTGTAACTCGAAAAGCTTTGGTGTTGCGTGTATGTCTAAGTGTGTAGCCACAAAAGGGAATGCACAGGAGAGTTTTCTCTCGAAAGAATATGTAAGAATACCACGTTATAAGGAAATACAGTGTTGCAGAGTAAAGACAAATACGTACATATTGGAAACACTTTAAGAGAAGAAATAATGCATCGTACAAAATTAGATTGTATCTCCTAAACAACACGTTGTAACTCAAAAAGATTTGGTGTGATGTGTACGTCTAAACGTGTAGCCTTAAAAGAGAACCCACAGGAGAATTTTCTTTCAACAAAATTTGTCAGAAACCACGTTTTAAGGAAATCTCGCATCGTGCGAAATTATCTTGTTTTCCCTAAACAACACGTTGTAACTCGAAAAGCTTTGGTGTTGCGTGTATGTCTAAGCATGTAGCCTCAAAAGAGAACACACAGGAGAGTTTTTCCTCGAAAGAATATGTAAGAATACCACCTTATAAGGAAATACAGTGTTGCAGAGTAAAGACAAATACGTATGTATTGGAAACACTTTATGAGAAGAAATAAGGCAACATACATTATTAGCTTGTATCTCCTAAACAACAGGTTGTAAGTCAAAAGTATTTGGTGTGGCGTGTACAGCTAAACATGTAGCCTCAAAAGAGAACCCACAGGAGAATTTTCTTTCATCAAAATATGTGAGAAAACCACGTTTTAAGGAAATCCCTCATCGTGCAAAATTATCTTGTTTTTCCTAAACAACAAGTTGTAACTCGAAAAGCTTTGGTGTTGTGTGTATGTCTAAGCGTGTAGCCTCAAAAGAGAATGTAAAGGAGAGTTTTTTCTAGAAAGAATATATAAGAATACCACGTTATAAGGAAATACAGTGTTGCAGAGTAAAGACAAATACGTACATATTGGAAACACTTTACGAGAAGAAATAACGCATCGTAAAAAATTAACTTGTATCTCCTAAACAACACGTTGTAACTGGAAAAGATTTGGTGTGGCGTGTACGTCTAAACGTGTAGCCTCAAAAGTGAACCCACCGGACAATTTTCTTTCGTTAAATTTTTTCAGAAAACCACGTTTTAAGGAAATCCCGCATCATGCGAAATCATCTTCTTTTTCCTAAACAACATGTTGTAACTCAAAAAGCTTCGGTGTTGCCTGTATGTTTAAGCGTGGAGCCTCAAAAGCGAAGGCACAGGTGAGTTTTCCCTCGAAAGAATATGTAAGAATACCACGTTATAAAGAAATACAATTTTGCGAGTAAAGGCAAATAAGTACATATTGGAAACACTTTAGGAGAAGAAATAACGCATCGGACAAAATTAGCTTGTATCTCCTAAACAACACGTGGTAACTCGAAAGGTTTGGTTTGGCGTGTACGTCTAAACGTGTAGTCGCAAAAGAGAACACAAAGGAGAATTTTCTTTCGTCAAAATTTGTCAGAAAACTACGTTTTAAGGAAATCCTGCATCATGAGAAATTATCTTGTTTTTCCTAAACAACACGTTGTAACTCGAAAAGCTTTGGTGTTGCGTATATGTCTAAGCGTGTAGCCTCAAAGGAGAATGCACAGGAGAGTTTTCTCTCGAAAGAACATGTAAGAATACAACGTTATATGGAAATACAGTGTTGCAGAGTAAAGACAAATACGTACATATTGGTAACACTTTACGAGAAGAAATTACGCATCATGAAATATTAGCTTGTATCTCCTAAACAAAAAGTGGAAACTCACAAACATTTCGTTTGGTGTGTATGTCTAAACGTGTAGCCTCAAAAGAGAGCGCACTGGAGAATTTTCTTTCTTCAAAATTTGTCAGAAAACCACGTTTTAACGAAATCCCACATCCTGCAAAATTATCTTGTTTTTCCTAAAGAACAAGTTGTAACTCGAAAAGCTTTGGTGTTGCGTGTATGTCTAAGTGTGTAGCCTCAAAAGGATATGCAAGGAGAGTTTTCTCTCGAAAGAATATGTAAGAATACCACGTTATAAGGAAATACAGTGTTGCAGAGTAACGACAAATACGTACATATTGGAAACACTTTAAGAGAAGAAATAAAAAACCGTACAAAATTAGCTTGTATCTCCTAAACAACAGGTTGTAACTTGAAAATATTTGGTGTGACGTGTACAACTAAACGTGTAGCCTCAAAAAAGAACTGACAGGAGAATTTTTTTTATCGTCAAAATATGTGAGAAAACCACGTTTTAAGGAAATCCCTCATCATGCAATATTATCTTGTTTTTCCTAAACAACAAGTTGTAACTCGAAATCTTTGGTGTTGCGTGTATGTCTAAGCGTGTAGCCTCAAAAGAGAATGCAAAGGAGAGTTTTTTCTCGAAAGAATATGTAAGAATACCACGTTATAAGGAAATACAGAGTTGCAGAGTAAAGACAAATACGTACATATTGGAAACACTTTAAGAGAAGAAATAACGCATCATACAAAATTAACTTGTACTCCTAAACAACACGTTGTAACTCGAAAAGATTTGATGTGGCGTGTACGTATAAAGGTGTAGCCTCAAAAGAGAACCCACAGGAGAATTTTCTTTGGTCAAATTTGTCAGAAAACCACGTATTAAGGAAATCCTGCATCGTGGGAAATTATCTTGTTTTTCCTAAACAACACGTTGTAACTCGAAAAGATTTGGTGTTGCGTGTTTGTCTCAGTGTGTAGCCTCAAAAGAGAACACACAGGAGAGTTTTCACTAGAAAAAGTATGTAAGAATACCAGGTTATAAGGAAATACAGTGTTGCAGAGTAAAGACAAATACGTACTTATTGGAAACACTTTACAAGAAGAAATAACGCATCATACAAAATTAGCTTGTATCTCCTAAACAACAGGTTGTAACTCGAAAGGATTTGCTGTGGCATGTATGTCGAAACGTGTAGCCTCAAAAGAGAACCCACAGAAGAATTTTCTATCGTCAAAATTTGTGAGAAAACCACGTTTTAAGGAAATCCCTCATCGTGCAAAATTATCGTGTTTTTCTTAAACAACACGTTGTAACTCGAAAAGCTTTGGTGTTGCGTGTATGTCTAAGCATGTAGCCTCAAAAGAGAATGCAAAGGAGAGTTCTTTCTCGAAAGAATATATAAGAATACCACATTATAAGGAAATACAGTGTTGCAGAGTAAAGACAAATACGTACATATTGGAAACACTTTACGAGAAGAAATAACGCATAGTACAAAATTAGCTTGTATCTCCTAAACAACACGTTGTAACTCTAAATGATTTGCTGTGGCGTGTACGTCTAAATGTGTAGCCTCAAAAGAGAACCCACAGGACAATTTTCTTTGGTCAAATTTGTCAGAAAACCACGTATTAAAGAAATCCAGCATCGTGAGAAATTATCTTGTTTTTTCCTAAACAACGCGTTGTAACTCGAAAAGCTTTGGTGTTGCGTGTATGTCTAAGCGTGTAGCCTCAAAGGAGAACACACAGGAGTGTTTTCTCTCGAAAGAACATGTAAGACTACCACGTTATAAGGAAGTACACTGTTGCAGAATAATGACAAATACTTACGTATTGGAAACCCTTAAACTTTAAGAGATGAAATAAAGCATCGTACAAAATTAGCTTGTATCTCCTAAACAACACGTTGTAACTCGAAAAGATTTGGTGTGGCGTGTACATCTAAACGTGTAGCCTCAAAAGAGAACCACAGGACAATTTTCTTTCGTCAAAATTTGTCAGAAAACCACGTTTTAAGGAAATCCCGCATCGTGAGAAATTATCTTGTTCTTCCTAAAAAACACGTTGTAACTCGAAAAGCTTTGGTGTTGCGTGTATGTCTAAGCATGTAGCCTCAAAAGAGAACGCACAGGAGAGTTTTCTCTCGAAAGAATATGTAAGAATACCACGTTATAAGGAAATACAGTGTTGCAGAGTAAAGACAAATACGTACTTATTGGAAACACTTTTAGAGATGAAATAACGCATCGTTCAAAATTAGCTTGTATCTCCTAAACAACAGGTTGTAACTCGAAAAGAATTGATGTGGCATGTACGGCTAAACGTGTAGCCTCAAAAGAGAACCCACAGGAGAATTTTCTTTGGTCAAAATTTGTCAGAAAAGCACGTATTAAGGAAACCCCGCATCGTGTGAAATTATCTTGTATTTCCTAAACAACACGTTGTAACTCGAAAAGCTTTGTTGTTGCATGTATGTCTAAGCGTGTAGCCTCAAAAGAAAACGCACAGAAGAGTTTTCTCTCGAAAGAATAGTTAAGAATACCACTTTATAAGGAAGTACAGTGTTGCTGAGTAAAGACGAAAACGTACATATTGGAAACCCTTAAACTTACGAGATGAAATAAAGCATCGTACAAAATTAGCTTGTATCTCCTAAACAACACGTTTTTACTGGAAAAGATTTGGTGTGGCTTGTACGTCTAAACGTGTAGCCCCAAAAGAGAACCCACAGGACTATTTTCTTTCGTCAAAATTTGTCAGCAAACCACGTTTTAAGGAAATCCCGCATCGTGAGAAATTATCTTGTTCTTCCAAAACAACAAGTTGTAACTCGAAAAGCTTTGGTGTTGCTTGTATGTCTAAGCGTGTAGCCTCAAAAGAGAATGCACAGGAAAGTTTTCTCTCGAGAGAATATGCAAGAATACCATGTTATAAGGAAAACAGTGTTGCAGAGTAAAGGCAAATACGTACGTATTTGAAACACTTAAACTTTACGAGAGAAATAACACATCTTAAAAAATTAGCTTGTATCTCCTAAACAACACGTTGTAACTCGAAAAGATTTGGTGTGGCGTGTACGTCTAAAAGTGTAGCCTCAAAAGAGAACCCTCAGGAGTATTTTCTTTCGTCAAAATTTGTCAGAAAACCACGTTTTAAGGAAATCCCGCATCGTGCTAAATTATCTTGTTTTTCCTAAACAACACATTGTAACTCGAAAAACTGTGGTGTTGCGTGTATGTCTAAGCGTGTAGCCTCAAAAGAGAACGCACAGGAGAGTTTTCTCTCGAAAGAATATGTAAGAATACCACGTTATTAGGAATTACAGAGTTGCAGAGTAAAGGCAAAAACGTATGTATTGGAAACACTTAAACTTTACGAGAAGAAATAACGCATCGTAAAAAAAATTAGCTTGTATCTCCTAAACAGCACGGTGTAACTCAAAAGATTTGGTGTGGTGTGTACGTCTAAAGGTGTAGCCTCAAAAGAGAACCCACAGGAGAATTTTCTTTCGTCAAAATTTGTCAGAACACCACGTTTTAAGGAAATCCTGCATCGTGGGAAATTATCTTGTTCTTCCTAAACAACATGTTGTAACTCGAAAAGCTTTGCCGTTGCGTGTATGTCTAAACTTGTAGCCTCAAAAGAGAACGCACAGGAGAGTTTTCTCTCGAAAGAATATGAAAGAATACCACGTTATAAGGAAATACAGTGTTGCAGAGTAAAGACAAACACGTATGTATTGGAAACCCTTAAACTTTACGAGATGAAATAAAGCATCGTACAAAATTAGCTTGTATCTCCTAAACAACACGTTGTAACTCGAAAAGATTTGGTGTGGCATGTACGTCTAAACGTGTAGCCTCAAAAGAGAACCCACAGGACAATTTTCTTTCGTCAAAATTTTTCAGCAAACCACGTTTTAAGGAAATACCGCATCGTGAGAAATTATCTTGTTCTTCCTAAACAACACGTTTTAACTCAAAAAGCTTTGGTGTTGGGTGTATGTCTAAGCGTGTAGCCCCAAAAGAGAACGCATAGGAGAGTTTTCTCTCGAAAGAATATGTAAGAATACCACGTTATAAGGAAATACAGTGTAGCAGAGTAAAGACAAATACGTACGTACTGGAAACACTTTATGAGAGAAATAACGCATCTTGCAAAATTAGCTTGTAGGTCCTAAACAACATGTTGTAACTCGAAAAGATTTGGTGTGGCGTGTACGTCTAAACGTGTATCCTCAAAAGAGAACCCACAGGAGAGTTTTCTTTCGTCAAAATTTGTCAGAAAACCACGTTTTAAGGAAATTCCGCATCGTGCGAAATTATCTTGTTTTTCCTAAACAACACGTTGTAACTCGAAAAGCTTTGGTGTTGCGTGTATGTCTAAGTGTGTAGCCTCTAAAGGGAATGCAAGGAGAGTTTTCTTTCGAAAGAATATGTAAGAATACCACGTTATAAGGAAATACAGTGTTGCAGAGTAAAGACAAATACGTACATATTGGAAACACTTTAAGAGAAGAAATAAAAATTCGTACAAAATTAGCTTGTATCTCATAAACAACACGTTGTAACTCGAAAATATTTGGTGTGACGTGTACTTCTAAACATGTAGCCTCAAAAGAGAACCGACAGGAGAATTTTTCTCGTCAAAATATGTAAGAAAACCACGTTTTAAGGAAATCCCTCAGCGTGAAAAATTATCTTGTTTTTCCTAAACAACAAGTTGTAACTCGAAAAGCTTTGGTGTTGCGTGTATGTCTAAGCGTGTAGCCTCAAAAGAGAATGCAAAGGAGAGTTTTTTCTCGAAAGAATATGTAAGAATACCACGTTATAAGGAAATACAGTGTTGCAGAGTAAAGACAAATACGTACATATTGGAAACACTTTACGAGAAGAAATAATGCATCATACAAAATTAGCTTGTATCTCCTAAACAACACGTTGTAACTCGAAAAGATTTGATGTGGTGTGTACGTCTAAACGTGTAGCCTCAAAAGAGAACCCACAGGCGAATTTTGTTTGGTCATATTTGTCAGAAAACCACGTATTAAGGAAATCCTGCATCGTGGGAAATTATCTTGTTTTTTCTAAACAACACGTTGTAACTCGAAAAGCTTAGGTGTTGCGTGTATGTCTCAGCGTGTAGCCTCAAAAGAGAACACACAGGAGAGTTTTCTCTCGAAAGAATATGTAAGAATACCACGTTATAAGGAAATACAGTGTTGCAGAGTAAAGACAAATAGGTACGTATTGGAAACCCTTAAACTTTACGAGATGAAATAAAGCATCGTACAAAATTAGCTCGTATCTCCTAAACAACACGTTGTAACTCGAAAAGATTTGGTGTGGCGTGTATGTCTAAACGTGTAGCCTCAAAAGAGAACCCATAGGAGAATTTTCTTTCCTCAAATAATCAGAAAACCACGTTTTAAGGAAATCCCGCATCGTGCGAAATTATCTTGTTTTTCCTAAACAACACCTTGTAACTCGAAAAGCTTTGGTGTTGCATGTATGTTTAAGCGTGTAGACTCAAAAAAGAGCACACAGGAGAGTTTTCTCTCGAAAGAATGTGTAAGAATACCACGTTATAAGAAAATACAGTGTTGCAGAGTAAAGACAAATACATACTTATTGGAAACACTTTATGAGAAGAAATAACGCATCGTAAAAAATTAGCTTGTATCTCCAAAACAACACGTTGTAACTCGAAAAGATTTGGTGTGACCTGTACGTCTAAACGTGTAGCCTCAAAAGAGAACCCACAGGAGAATTTTCTTTGGTCAAAATTTGTCAGAAAACCACGTATTAAGGAAATCCCGCATCGTGCGAAATTATCTTGTTTTTCCTAAACAACGCGTTATAACTCGAAAAGCTTTGGTGTTGCGTGTATGTCTAAGCGTGTAGCCTCAAAAGAGAACACACAGGAGAGTTTTCTCTCGACTGAATATGTAAGAATACCACGTTATAAGGAAGTACACTGTTGCAGAATAATGACAAATACTTTCGTATTGGAAACCCATAAATTTTATGAGATAAATAAAGCATCGTACAAAATTAGCTTGTATCTCCTAAACAACACGTTGTAACTCGAAAAGATTTGGTGTGGCGTGTACATCTAAACGTGTAGCCTCAAAGAGAACCACAGGACAAATTTCTTTCGTCAAAATTTGTCAGAAAACCACGTTTTAAGGAAATCCCGCATCGTGAGAAATTATCTTGTTCTTCCTAAAAAACACGTTGTAACTCGAAAAGCTTAGGTGTTGTGTGTATGTCTAATCATGTAGCCTCAAAAGAGAACGCACAGGAGAGTTTTCTCTCGAAAGAATATGTAAGAATACCACGTTATAAGGAAACACTGTGTTGCAGAGTAAAGACAAATATGCACTTATTGGAAACACTTTATGAGAAGAAATAATGCATCGTAAAAAAATTAGCTTGTATCTCTTAAACAACAGGTTGTAACTCGAAAAGATTTGGTGTGGCGTGTATGGCTAAACGTGTAGCCTCAAAAGAGAACCCACAGGAGAATTTTCTTTGGTCAAAATTTGTCAGAAAACCACGTATTAAGGAAACCCAGCATCGTGCGAAATTATCTTGTTTTTCCTGAACAACATGTTGTAACTCGAAAAGCTTTGGTGTTGCGTGTATGTCTAAGCATGTAGCCTCAAGAGAGAACGTACAGGAGAGTTTTCTCTCGAAAGAATAGTTACGAATACCACTTTATAAGGAAGTACAGTGTTGCTGAGTAAAGACGAAAACGTACATATTGGAAACACTTAAACTTTATGAGATGAAATAAAGCATCGTACAAAATTAGCTTGTATCTCCTAAAAAACACGTTTTTACTGGAAAAGATTTGGTGTGGCTTGTACGTCTAAACGTGTAGCCCCAAAAGAGAACCCACAGGACAATTTTATTTCGTCAAAATTTGTCAGCAAACCACGTTTTAAGGAAATCCCGCATCGTGAGATATTATCTTGTTCTTCCTAAACAACACGTTGTAACTCGAAAAGCTTTGGTGTTGCATGTATGTCTAAGCGTGTAGCCTCAAAGGAGAATGCACAGGAGAGTTTTCTCTCGAAAGAATATGCAAGAATACCACGTTATAAGGAAAACAGTGTTGCAGAGTAAAGGCAAATACGTACGTATTGGAAACACTTAAACTTTACGAGAAGAAATAACGCATCTTAAAAAATTAGCTTGTATCTCCTAAACAACACGTTGTAACTTGAAAAGATTTGGTGTGGCGTGTACGTCTAAACGTGTAGCCTCAAAAGAGAACCCTCAGGAGTATTTTCTTTCGTCAAAATTTGTCTAAGCATGTAGCCTCAAAAGAGAATGCACAGGAGAGTTTTCTCTCGAAAGAATATGTAAGAATACCACGTTATAAGGAAATACAGTGTTGCAGAGTAAAGACAAATACATACTGATTGGAAACACTTAAGCTTTATGAGAAGAAAAAACACATCGTAAAAAATTAGCTTGTAGCTCCTAAACAACACGTTATAACTCTAAAAGATTTGGTGTGGCGTGTACGTCTAAACATGTGCCTCAAAAGAGAACCCACAGGAGAATTTTCTTTCGTCAAAATTTGTCAGAAAACTACGTTGTAAAGAAATCCAGCATCGTGCGAAATTATCTTGTTCTTCCTAAACAACACATTGTAACTCGAAAAGCTATGGTCCTGCGTGTAACCCTAAGGGTGTAGCCTCAAAAGAGAACGCACAGGAGAGTTTTCTCTCGAAAGAATATGTAAGAATACCACGTTATAAGGAAATACAGTGTTGCAGATTAAAGACAAATACGTACATATTTGAAACACTGTAAGAGAAGAAATAACGCATCGTACAAAATTAGCTTGTATCTCCTAAACAACACGTTGTAACTCGAAAAGATTTGGTGTGACGTGTACGTCTAAACGTGTAGCCTCAAAAGGGAACCGACAGGAGAATTTTCTTTCATCAAAATTTGTCAGAAACCACGTTTTAAGGAAATCTCGCATCGTGCGAAATTATCTTGTTTTTCCTAAACAACACGTTGTAACTCGAAATGCTTTGGTGTTGCGTGTATGAATAAGCGTGTGGCCTCAAAAGAGAACGCACAGGAGAGTTTTCTCTCGAAAGAATATGTAAGAATACCACGTTATAAGGAAATACAGTGTTGCAGGTAAAGACAAATATGTATGTATTGGAAACACTTTACGAGAAGAAATAACGCATCATACAAAATTAGCTTGTATCTCCTAAACAACAGGTTGTAACTCAAAAGGATTTGGTGTGGCGTGTACGGCTAAACATGTAGCCTCAAAAGAGAACAGAAAGGAGAATTTTCTTTCGTCAAAATATGTGAGAAAACCACGTTTTAAGGAAATTCCTCATCGAGAAAAATTATCTTCTTTTTCCTAAACAACAAGTTATAACTTGAAAAGCTTTAGTGTTGCGTGTATGTCTAAGCATGTAGCCTCAAAAGAGAATGTAAAGGAGAGTTTTTTCTCAAAAGAATATGTAAGAATACCACTTTATAAGGAAATACAGTGTTGCAGAGTAAAGACAACTACGTACATATTGGAAAGACTTTACGAGAAGAAATAATGCATCATACAAAATTAGATTGTATCTCCTAAACAACACATTGTAACTCGAAAAGATTTGGTGTGGTGTGTACGTCTAAATGTGTAGCCTCAAAAGAGAACCCACAGGAGAATGTTCTTTCCTCAAAATTTGTCAGAAAACCATGTTTTAAGGAAATCTCGCATCATGCAAAATCATCTTCTTTTTCCTAAACAACATGTTGTAACTCGAAAAGCTTTAGAGTTGCGTGTATGTGTAAGCGTGGAGCCTCAAAAGAGAAGGCACAGGAGAGTTTTCTCTTGAAAGAATATGTAAGAATACCACGTTATTAGGAAATACAATTTTGCAGAGTAAAGACAAATAAGAATATATTGGGAACACTTACGAGAAGAAATAACGCATCGAACAAAATTAGCTTGTATCTCCTAAACAACACGTGGTAACTCGTAAAGAATTGGTTTGGCGTGTATGTCTAAACGTGTAGCCTCAAAGGAGAACACAAAGGAGAATTTTCATTCGTCAAAATTTGTCAGAAAACCACGTTTTAAGGAAATACCGCATCGTGCGAAATTATCTTGTTTTTCCTAAACAACACGTGGTAACTCGAAAAGCTTTGGTGTTGCGTGTATGTCTAAGCGTGTAGCCTCAAAAGAGAATGCAAAGGAGAGGTTTTTCTCGAAAGAATATGTAAGAATACTACGTTATAAGGAAATACAGTGTTGCAGAGTAAAGACAAATACGTACATATTGGAAACACTTTACGAGAAGAAATTAAGCATCATACAATATTAGCTTGTATCTCCTAAAAAACAAGTGGAAACTCGAAAACATTTGGTTTGGCGTGTACGTCTAAAAGTTTAGCCTCAAAAGAGAACCCACTGGAGAATTTTCTTTCGTCAAAATTTGTCAGGAAACCACGTTTTAAAGAAATCCCGCATCCTGCGAAATTAACTTGTTTTTCCTAAACAACACGTTATAACTCGAAAAGCTTTGGTGTTTCGTGTATGTCTCAGTGTGTTGCCTCAAAAGAGAACACACAGGAGAGTTTTCACTCGAAAGAATATGTAAGAATACCAGGTTATAAGGAAATACAGTGTTGCAAAGTAAAGACAAAGACGTACCTATTGGAAACACTTTACGAGAAGAAATAACGCATCATACAAAATTAGCTTGTATCTCCTAAACAACACGTTGTAACTCGAAAAGATTTGGTGTGGCGTGTACGTCTAAACGTGTAGCCTCAAATAGAGAACGCACAGGAGAATATTCTTTGGTCAAATTTGTCAGAAAACAACGTATTAAGGAAATCCCGCATCGTGCGAAATTATCTTGTTTTTCCTAAACAACACGTTGTAACTCGAAAAGCTTTGGTGTTTCGTGTATGTCTCCGCGTGTAGCCTCAAAAGAGAACACACAGGAGAGTTTTCTCTCAACAGAATATGTAAGAATACCACGTTATAAGGAAATACAGTGTTGCAGAGTAAAGACAAATACGTACATATTGGAAACCCTTAAATGTTACGAGATGAAATAAAGCATCGGACAAAATGAGCTCGTATCTCCTAAACAACACGTTGTAACTCGAAAAGATTTGGTGTGGCGTGTACGTCTAAACGTGTAGCCTCAAAAGAGAACACATAGGAGAATTTTCTTTCGTCAAAATTTTTAGAAAACCACGTTTTAAGGAAATCCCGCATCGTGCGAAATTATCGTGTTTTTCTTAAACAACACGTTGTAACTCGAAAAGTTTTTGCGTTGCGTGTATGTCTCAGCGTGTAGCCTCAAAAGAGAACACACAGGAGAGTTTTCTCTCGAAAGAATATGTAAGAATACCACGTTATAAGGAAATACAGTGTAGCAGAGTAAAGACAAATAGGTACGTATTGGAAATCCTTAAACTTTACAAGATGAAATAAAGCATCTTACAAAATTAGCTCGTATCTCCTAAACAACACGTTTTAACTCGAAAAGATTTGGTGTGGCGTGTACGTCTAAACCTGTAGCCTCAAAAGAGAACCCATAGGAGAATTTCCTTTCGTGAAAATTTGTCAGAAACCACGTTATAAGGTAATCCTGCATCGTGGGAAATTATCTTGTTTTTCCTAAACAACACGTGGTAACTCGAAAATCTTTCGTGTTGCGTGTATGTCTAAGCGTGTAGCCTCAAAAGAGAACACACAGGAGAGGTTTCTCTCGAAAGAATATGTAAGAATACCACGTTATAAGGAAGTACAGTGTTGCAGAATAAAGACAAATACGTACGTATTGGAAACACTTTATGAGAAGAAATAACGCATCATACAAAAGTAGCTTGTATCTCCTAAAAAACACGTTGTAACTCGAAAAGTTTTGGTGTGGCGTGTACGTCTAAAGGTGTAGCCTAAAAAAGAGAACCCACAGGAGAATTTTCTTTGGTCAAATTTGTCAGAAAACCACGTATTAAGGAAATCCTGCATGGTGCGAAATTATCTTGTTTTTCCTAAACAACACGTTGTAACTCGAAAAGCTTTGGTGTTGCGTGTATGTCTCAGCGTGTAGCCTCAAAAGAGAACACACAGGAGACTTTTCTCTCAAAAGAATATGTAAGAATACCACGTTATAAGGAAATACAGTGTTGCAGAGTAAAGACAAATACGTACATATTGGAAACACTTTAAGAGAAGAAATAATGCATCGTACAAAATTAGATTGTATCTCCTAAACAACACGTTGTAACTCAAAAAGATTTGGTGTGATGTGTACGTCTAAACGTGTAGCCTTAAAAGAGAACCCACAGGAGAATTTTCTTTCAACAAAATTTGTCAGAAACCACGTTTTAAGGAAATCTCGCATCGTGCGAAATTATCTTGTTTTCCCTAAACAACACGTTGTAACTCGAAAAGCTTTGGTGTTGCGTGTATGTCTAAGCATGTAGCCTCAAAAGAGAACACACAGGAGAGTTTTTCCTCGAAAGAATATGTAAGAATACCACCTTATAAGGAAATACAGTGTTGCAGAGTAAAGACAAATACGTATGTATTGGAAACACTTTACGAGAAGAAATAAGGCAACATACATTATTAGCTTGTATCTCCTAAACAACAGGTTGTAAGTCAAAAGGATTTGGTGTGGCGTGTACAGCTAAACGTGTAGCCTCAAAAGAGAACCCACAGGAGAATTTTCTTTCATCAAAATATGTGAGAAAACCACGTTTTAAGGAAATCCCTCATCGTGCAAAATTATCTTGTTTTTCCTAAACAACAAGTTGTAACTCGAAAAGCTTTGGTGTTGCGTGTATGTCTAAGCGTGTAGCCTCAAAAGAGAATGTAAAGGAGAGTTTTTTCTAGAAAGAATATATAAGAATACCACGTTATAAGGAAATACAGTGTTGCAGAGTATAGACAAATACGTACATATTGGAAACACTTTACGAGAAGAAATAACGCATCGTAAAAAATTAATTTGTATCTCCTAAACAACACGTTGTAACTGGAAAAGATTTGGTGTGGCGTGTACGTCTAAACGTGTAGCCTCAAAAGTGAACCCACCGGACAATTTTCTTTCGTTAAATTTTTTCAGAAAACCACGTTTTAAGGAAATCCCGCATCATGCGAAATCATCTTCTTTTTCCTAAACAACATGCTGTAACTCAAAAAGCTTTGGTGTTGCCTGTATGTTTAAGCGTGGAGCCTCAAAAGCGAAGGCACAGGTGAGTTTTCCCTCGAAAGAATATGTAAGAATACCACGTTATAAAGAAATACAATTTTGCCGAGTAAAGGCAAATAAGTACATATTGGAAACACTTTAGGAGAAGAAATAACGCATCGGACAAAATTAGCTTGTATCTCCTAAACAACACGTGGTAACTCGAAAGGTTTGGTTTGGCGTGTACGTCTAAACGTGTAGTCGCAAAAGAGAACACAAAGGAGAATTTTCTTTCGTCAAAATTTGTCAGAAAACTACGTTTTAAGGAAATCCTGCATCATGAGAAATTATCTTGTTTTTCCTAAACAACACGTTGTAACTCGAAAAGCTTTGGTGTTGCGTATATGTCTAAGCGTGTAGCCTCAAAGGAGAATGCACAGGAGAGTTTTCTCTCGAAAGAACATGTAAGAATACAACGTTATATGGAAATACAGTGTTGCAGAGTAAAGACAAATACGTACATATTGGTAACACTTTACGAGAAGAAATTACGCATCATGAAATATTAGCTTGTATCTCCTAAACAAAAAGTGGAAACTCACAAACATTTCGTTTGGTGTGTATGTCTAAACGTGTAGCCTCAAAAGAGAGCGCACTGGAGAATTTTCTTTCTTCAAAATTTGTCAGAAAACCACGTTTTAACGAAATCCCGCATCCTGCAAAATTATCTTGTTTTTCCTAAAGAACAAGTTGTAACTCGAAAAGCTTTGGTGTTGCGTGTATGTCTAAGTGTGTAGCCTCAAAAGGATATGCAAGGAGAGTTTTCTCTCGAAAGAATATGTAAGAATACCACGTTATAAGGAAATACAGTGTTGCAGAGTAACGACAAATACGTACATATTGGAAACACTTTAAGAGAAGAAATAAAAAACCGTACAAAATTAGCTTGTATCTCCTAAACAACAGGTTGTAACTTGAAAATATTTGGTGTAACGTGTACAACTAAACGTGTAGCCTCAAAAAAGAACTGACAGGAGAATTTTTTTTATCGTCAAAATATGTGAGAAAACCACGTTTTAAGGAAATCCCTCATCATGCAATATTATCTTGTTTTTCCTAAACAACAAGTTGTAACTCGAAATCTTTGGTGTTGCGTGTATGTCTAAGCGTGTAGCCTCAAAAGAGAATGCAAAGGAGAGTTTTTTCTCGAAAGAATATGTAAGAATACCACGTTATAAGGAAATACAGAGTTGCAGAGTAAAGACAAATACGTACATATTGGAAACACTTTAAGAGAAGAAATAACGCATCATACAAAATTAACTTGTACTCCTAAACAACACGTTGTAACTCGAAAAGATTTGATGTGGCGTGTACGTATAAAGGTGTAGCCTCAAAAGAGAACCCACAGGAGAATTTTCTTTGGTCAAATTTGTCAGAAAACCACGTATTAAGGAAATCCTGCATCGTGGGAAATTATCTTGTTTTTCCTAAACAACACGTTGTAACTCGAAAAGATTTGGTGTTGCGTGTTTGTCTCAGTGTGTAGCCTCAAAAGAGAACACACAGGAGAGTTTTCACTAGAAAAAGTATGTAAGAATACCAGGTTATAAGGAAATACAGTGTTGCAGAGTAAAGACAAATACGTACTTATTGGAAACACTTTACAAGAAGAAATAACGCATCATACAAAATTAGCTTGTATCTCCTAAACAACAGGTTGTAACTCGAAAGGATTTGCTGTGGCATGTATGTCGAAACGTGTAGCCTCAAAAGAGAACCCACAGAAGAATTTTCTATCGTCAAAATTTGTGAGAAAACCACGTTTTAAGGAAATCCCTCATCGTGCAAAATTATCGTGTTTTTCTTAAACAACACGTTGTAACTCGAAAAGCTTTGGTGTTGCGTGTATGTCTAAGCATGTAGCCTCAAAAGAGAATGCAAAGGAGAGTTCTTTCTCGAAAGAATATATAAGAATACCACATTATAAGGAAATACAGTGTTGCAGAGTAAAGACAAATACGTACATATTGGAAACACTTTACGAGAAGAAATAACGCATAGTACAAAATTAGCTTGTATCTCCTAAACAACACGTTGTAACTCTAAATGATTTGCTGTGGCGTGTACGTCTAAATGTGTAGCCTCAAAAGAGAACCCACAGGAGAATTTTCTTTGGTCAAATTTGTCAGAAAACCACGTATTAAGGAAATCCAGCATCGTGAGAAATTATCTTGTTTTTTCCTAAACAACGCGTTGTAACTCGAAAAGCTTTGGTGTTGCGTGTATGTCTAAGCGTGTAGCCTCAAAGGAGAACACACAGGAGTGTTTTCTCTCGAAAGAATATGTAAGACTACCACGTTATAAGGAAGTACACTGTTGCAGAATAATGACAAATACTTATGTATTGGAAACCCTTAAACTTTAAGAGATGAAATAAAGCATCGTACAAAATTAGCTTGTATCTCCTAAACAACACGTTGTAACTCGAAAAGATTTGGTGTGGCGTGTACATCTAAACGTGTAGCCTCAAAAGAGAACCACAGGACAATTTTCTTTCGTCAAAATTTGTCAGAAAACCACGTTTTAAGGAAATCCCGCATCGTGAGAAATTATCTTGTTCTTCCTAAAAAACACGTTGTAACTCGAAAAGCTTTGGTGTTGCGTGTATGTCTAAGCATGTAGCCTCAAAAGAGAACGCACAGGAGAGTTTTCTCTCGAAAGAATATGTAAGAATACCACGTTATAAGGAAATACAGTGTTGCAGAGTAAAGACAAATACATACTTATTGGAAACACTTTTAGAGATGAAATAACGCATCGTTCAAAATTAGCTTGTATCTCCTAAACAACACGTTGTAACTCGAAAAGAATTGATGTGGCATATACGGCTAAACGTGTAGCCTCAAAAGAGAACCCACAGGAGAATTTTCTTTGGTCAAAATTTGTCAGAAAACCACGTATTAAGGAAACCCCGCATCGTGTGAAATTATCTTGTATTTCCTAAACAACACGTTGTAACTCGAAAAGCTTTGTTGTTGCATGTATGTCTAAGCGTGTAGCCTCAAAAGAAAACGCACAGAAGAGTTTTCTCTCGAAAGAATAGTTAAGAATACCACTTTATAAGGAAGTACAGTGTTGCTGAGTAAAGACGAAAACGTACATATTGGAAACCCTTAAACTTACGAGATGAAATAAAGCATCGTACAAAATTAGCTTGTATCTCCTAAACAACACGTTTTTACTGGAAAAGATTTGGTGTGGCTTGTACGTCTAAACGTGTAGCCCCAAAAGAGAACCCACAGGACTATTTTCTTTCGTCAAAATTTGTCAGCAAACCACGTTTTAAGGAAATCCCGCATCGTGAGAAATTATCTTGTTCTTCCAAAACAACAAGTTGTAACTCGAAAAGCTTTGGTGTTGCTTGTATGTCTAAGCGTGTAGCCTCAAAAGAGAACGCACAGGAAAGTTTTCTCTCGAAAGAATATGCAAGAATACCATGTTATAAGGAAAACAGTGTTGCAGAGTAAAGGCAAATACGTACGTATTTGAAACACTTAAACTTTACGAGAGAAATAACACATCTTAAAAAATTAGCTTGTATCTCCTAAACAACACGTTGTAACTCGAAAAGATTTGGTGTGGCGTGTACGTCTAAAAGTGTAGCCTCAAAAGAGAACCCTCAGGAGTATTTTCTTTCCTCAAAATTTGTCAGAAAACCACGTTTTAAGGAAATCCCGCATCGTGCTAAATTATCTTGTTTTTCCTAAACAACACATTGTAACTCGAAAAACTGTGGTGTTGCGTGTATGTCTAAGCGTGTAGCCTCAAAAGAGAACGCACAGGAGAGTTTTCTCTCGAAAGAATATGTAAGAATACCACGTTATTAGGAATTACAGAGTTGCAGAGTAAAGGCAAAGACGTATGTATTGGAAACACTTAAACTTTATGAGAAGAAATAACGCATCGTAAAAAAAAAATTAGCTTGTATCTCCTAAACAGCACGGTGTAACTGAAAAGATTTGGTGTGGTGTGTACGTCTAAAGGTGTAGCCTCAAAAGAGAACCCACAGGAGAATTTTCTTTCGTCAAAATTTGTCAGAACACCACGTTTTAAGGAAATCCTGCATCGTGGGAAATTATCTTGTTCTTCCTAAACAACATGTTGTAACTCGAAAAGCTTTGCCGTTGCGTGTATGTCTAAACTTTTAGCCTCAAAAGAGAACGCACAGGAGAGTTTTCTCTCGAAAGAATATGAAAGAATACCACGTTATAAGGAAATACAGTGTTGCAGAGTAAAGACAAACACGTATGTATTGGAAACCCTTAAACTTTACGAGATGAAATAAAGCATCGTACAAAATTAGCTTGTATCTCCTAAACAACACGTTGTAACTCGAAAAGATTTGGTGTGGCATGTACGTCTAAACGTGTAGCCTCAAAAGAGAACCCACAGGACAATTTTCTTTCGTCAAAATTTTTCAGCAAACCACGTTTTAAGGAAATACCGCATCGTGAGAAATTATCTTGTTCTTCCTAAACAACACGTTTTAACTCAAAAAGCTTTGGTGTTGGGTGTATGTCTAAGCGTGTAGCCCCAAAAGAGAACGCATAGGAGAGTTTTCTCTCGAAAGAATATGTAAGAATACCACGTTATAAGGAAATATAGTGTAGCAGAGTAAAGACAAATACGTACGTACTGGAAACACTTTATGAGAGAAATAACGCATCTTGCAAAATTAGCTTGTAGGTCCTAAACAACATGTTGTAACTCGAAAAGATTTGGTGTGGCGTGTACGTCTAAACGTGTATCCTCAAAAGAGAACCCACAGGAGAGTTTTCTTTCGTCAAAATTTGTCAGAAAACCACGTTTTAAGGAAATTCCGCATCGTGCGAAATTATCTTGTTTTTCCTAAACAACACGTTGTAACTCGAAAAGCTTTGGTGTTGCGTGTATGTCTAAGTGTGTAGCCTCTAAAGGGAATGCAAGGAGAGTTTTCTTTCGAAAGAATATGTAAGAATACCACGTTATAAGGAAATACAGTGTTGCAGAGTAAAGACAAATACGTACATATTGGAAACACTTTAAGAGAAGAAATAAAAATTCGTACAAAATTAGCTTGTATCTCATAAACAACACGCTGTAACTCGAAAATATTTGGTGTGACGTGTACTTCTAAACATGTAGCCTCAAAAGAGAACCGACAGGAGAATTTTTTATCGTCAAAATATGTAAGAAAACCACGTTTTAAGGAAATCCCTCAGCGTGAAAAATTATCTTGTTTTTCCTAAACAACAAGTTGTAACTCGAAAAGCTTTGGTGTTGCGTGTATGTCTAAGCGTGTAGCCTCAAAAGAGAATGCAAAGGAGAGTTTTTTCTCGAAAGAATATGTAAGAATACCACGTTATAAGGAAATACAGTGTTGCAAAGTAAAGACAAATACGTACATATTGGAAACACTTTACGAGAAGAAATAATGCATCATACAAAATTAGCTTGTATCTCCTAAACAACACGTTGTAACTCGAAAAGATTTGATGTGGTGTGTACGTCTAAACGTGTAGCCTCAAAAGAGAACCCACAGGCGAATTATGTTTGCTCATATTTGTCAGAAAACCACGTATTAAGGAAATCCTGCATCGTGGGAAATTATCTTGTTTTTTCTAAACAACACGTTGTAACTCGAAAAGATTTGGTGTTGCGTGTTTGCCTCAGTGTGTAGCCTCAAAAGAGAACACACAGGAGAGTTTTCACTAGAAAGAATATGTAAGAATACCAGGTTATAAGGAAATACAGTGTTGCAGAGTAAAGACAAATACGTACTTATTGGAAACACTTTACGAGAAGAAATAACGCATCATACAAAATTAGTTTGTATCTCCTAAACAACAGGTTGTAACTCGAAAGGATTTGGTGGGGCATGTACGTCTAAACGTGTAGCCTCAAAAGAGAACCCACAGGAGAATTTTCTATCGTCAAAATTTGTGAGAAAACTACGTTTTAAGGAAATCCCTCATAGTGCAAAATTATCTTGTTTTTCTTAAATAACACTTTGTAACTCGAAAAGCTTTGGTGTTGCGTGTATGTCTAAGCATGTAGCCTCAAAAGAGAAGGCAAAGGAGAGTTCTTTCTCGAAAGAATATATAAGAATACCACGTTATAAGGAAATACAGTGTTGCAGAGTAAAGACAAATACGTACATATTAGAAACATTTTACAAGAAGAAATAACGCATCGTACAAAATTAGCTTGTATCTCCTAAACAACACGTTGTAACTCTAAATGATTTGGTGTGGCGTGTACGTCTAAACGTGTAGCCTCAAAAGAGAACCCACAGGAGAATTTTCTTTGGTCAAATTTGTCAGAAAACCACGTATTAAGGAAAAACTACATCGTGCAAAATTATCTTGTTTTTCCTAAACAACACGTTTTAACTCGAAGAGCTTTGGTGTTGCGTGTATGTCTCAGCGTGTAGCCTCAAAAGAGAACACACAGGAGAGTTTTCTCTCGAAAGAATATGTAAGAATACCACGTTATAAGGAAATACAGTGTTGCAGAGTAAAGACAAATAGGTACGTATTGGAAACCCTTAAACTTTACGAGATGAAATAAAGCATCGTACAAAATTAGCTCGTATCTCCTAAACAACACGTTGTAACTCGAAAAGATTTGGTGTGGCGTGTACGTCTAAACGTGTAGCCTCAAGAGAGAACCCATAGGAGAATTTTCTTTCGTCAAATAATCAGAAAACCACGTTTTAAGGAAATCCCGCATCGTGCGAAATTATCTTGTTTTTCCTAAACAACACCTTGTAACTCGAAAAGCTTTGGTGTTGCATGTATGTTTAAGCGTGTAGACTCAAAAGAGAGCACACAGGAGAGTTTTCTCTTGAAAGAATGTGTAAGAATACTACGTTATAAGAAAATACAGTGTTGCAGAGTAAAGACAAATACATACTTATTGGAAACACTTTATGAGAAGAAATAACGCATCGTAAAAAATTAGCTTGTATCTCCTAAACAACACGTTGTAACTCGAAAAGATTTGGTGTGACCTGTACGTCTAAACGTGTAGCCTCAAAAGAGAACCCACAGGAGAATTTTCTTTGGTCAAAATTTGTCAGAAAACCACGTATTAAGGAAATCCCGCATCGTGCGAAATTATCTTGTTTTTCCTAAACAACGCGTTATAACTCTAAAAGCTTTGGTGTTGCGTGTATGTCTAAGCGTGTAGCCTCAAAAGAGAACACACAGGAGAGTTTTCTCTCGACTGAATATGTAAGAATACCACGTTATAAGGAAGTACACTGTTGCAGAATAATGACAAATACTTTCGTATTGGAAACCCATAAATTTTATGAGATAAATAAAGCATCGTACAAAATTAGCTTATATCTCCTAAACAACACGTTGTAACTCGAAAAGATTTGGTGTGGCGTGTACATCTAAACGTGTAGCCTCAAAGAGAACCACAGGACAAATTTCTTTCGTCAAAATTTGTCAGAAAACCACGTTTTAAGGAAATCCCGCATCGTGAGAAATTATCTTGTTCTTCCTAAAAAACACGTTGTAACTCGAAAAGCTTAGGTGTTGCGTGTATGTCTAATCATGTAGCCTCAAAAGAGAACGCACAGGAGAGTTTTCTCTCGAAAGAATATGTAAGAATACCACGTTATAAGGAAACACTGTGTTGCAGAGTAAAGACAAATATGCACTTATTGGAAACACTTTATGAGAAGAAATAATGCATCGTAAAAAAATTAGCTTGTATCTCTTAAACAACAGGTTGTAACTCGAAAAGATTTGGTGTGGCGTGTACGGCTAAACGTGTAGCCTCAAAAGAGAACCCACAGGAGAATTTTCTTTGGTCAAAATTTGTCAGAAAACCACGTATTAAGGAAACCCAGCATCGTGCGAAATTATCTTGTTTTTCCTGAACAACATGTTGTAACTCGAAAAGCTTTGGTGTTGCGTGTATGTCTAAGCATGTAGCCTCAAGAGAGAACGTACAGGAGAGTTTTCTCTCGAAAGAATAGTTACGAATACCACTTTATAAGGAAGTACAGTGTTGCTGAGTAAAGACGAAAACGTACATATTGGAAACACTTAAACTTTATTAGCTAATAAATTAGCTAATTACAAAATTAGCTTGTATCTCCTAAAAAACACGTTTTTACTGGAAAAGATTTGGTGTGGCTTGTACGTCTAAACGTGTAGCCCCAAAAGAGAACCCACAGGACAATTTTATTTCGTCAAAATTTGTCAGCAAACCACGTTTTAAGGAAATCCCGCATCGTGAGATATTATCTTGTTCTTCCTAAACAACATGTTGTAACTCGAAAAGCTTTGGTGTTGCATGTATGTCTAAGCGTGTAGCCTCAAAGAAGAATGCACAGGAGAGTTTTCTCTCGAAAGAATATGCAAGAATACCACGTTATAAGGAAAACAGTGTTGCAGAGTAAAGGCAAATACGTACGTATTGGAAACACTTAAACTTTACGAGAAGAAATAACGCATCTTAAAAAATTAGCTTGTATCTCCTAAACAACACGTTGTAACTTGAAAAGATTTGGTGTGGCGTGTACGTCTAAACGTGTAGCCTCAAAAAAGAACCCTCAGGAGTATTTTCTTTCGTCAAAATTTGTCTAAGCATGTAGCCTCAAAAGAGAATGCACAGGAGAGTTTTCTCTCGAAAGAATATGTAAGAATACCACGTTATAAGGAAATACAGTGTTGCAGAGTAAAGACAAATACATACTGATTGGAAACACTTAAGCTTTATGAGAAGAAAAAACACATCGTAAAAAATTAGCTTGTATCTCCTAAACAACACGTTATAACTCTAAAAGATTTGGTGTGGCGTGTACGTCTAAACATGTGCCTCAAAAGAGAACCCACAGGAGAATTTTCCTTCGTCAAAATTTGTCAGAAAACTACGTTGTAAAGAAATCCAGCATCGTGCGAAATTATCTTGTTCTTCCTAAACAACACATTGTAACTCGAAAAGCTATGGTCCTGCGTGTAACCCTAAGGGTGTAGCCTCAAAAGAGAACGCACAGGAGAGTTTTCTCTCGAAAGAATATGTAAGAATACCACGTTATAAGGAAATACAGTGTTGCAGATTAAAGACAAATACGTACATATTTGAAACACTGTAAGAGAAGAAATAACGCATCGTACAAAATTAGCTTGTATCTCCTAAACAACACGTTGTAACTCGAAAAGATTTGGTGTGATGTGTACGTCTAAACGTGTAGCCTCAAAAGGGAACCGACAGGAGAATTTTCTTTCATCAAAATTTGTCAGAAACCACGTTTTAAGGAAATCTCGCATCGTGCGAAATTATCTTGTTTTTCCTAAACAACACGTTGTAACTCGAAATGCTTTGGTGTTGCGTGTATGAATAAGCATGTAGCCTCAAAAGAGAACGCACAGGAGAGTTTTCTCTCGAAAGAATATGTAAGAATACCACGTTATAAGGAAATACAGTGTTGCAGGTAAAGACAAATATGTATGTATTGGAAACACTTTACGAGAAGAAATAACGCATCATACAAAATTAGCTTGTATCTCCTAAACAACAGGTTGTAACTCAAAAGGATTTGGTGTGGCGTGTACGGCTAAACATGTAGCCTCAAAAGAGAACAGAAAGGAGAATTTTCTTTCGTCAAAATATGTGAGAAAACCACCTTTTAAGGAAATCCCTCATCGAGAAAAATTATCTTCTTTTTCCTAAACAACAAGTTATAACTTGAAAAGCTTTAGTGTTGCGTGTATGTCTAAGCATGTAGCCTCAAAAGAGAATGTAAAGGAGAGTTTTTTCTCAAAAGAATATTTAAGAATACCACTTTATAAGGAAATACAGTGTTGCAGAGTAAAGACAACTATGTACATATTGGAAAGACTTTACGAGAAGAAATAATGCATCATACAAAATTAGATTGTATCTCCTAAACAACACATTGTAACTCGAAAAGATTTGGTGTGGTGTGTACGTCTAAATGTGTAGCCTCAAAAGAGAACCCACAGGAGAATGTTCTTTCCTCAAAATTTGTCAGAAAACCATGTTTTAAGGAAATCTCGCATCATGTGAAATCATCTTCTTTTTCCTAAACAACATGTTGTAACTCGAAAAGCTTTAGAGTTGCGTGTATGTGTAAGCGTGGAGCCTCAAAAGAGAAGGCACAGGAGAGTTTTCTCTTGAAAGAATATGTAAGAATACCACGTTATTAGGAAATACAATTTTGCAGAGTAAAGACAAATAAGAATATATTGGGAACACTTACGAGAAGAAATAACGCATCGAACAAAATTAGCTTGTATCTCCTAAACAACACGTGGTAACTCGTAAAGAATTGGTTTGGCGTGTATGTCTAAACGTGTAGCCTCAAAGGAGAACACAAAGGAGAATTTTCATTCGTCAAAATTTGTCAGAAAACCACGTTTTAAGGAAATACCGCATCGTGCGAAATTATCTTGTTTTTCCTAAACAACACGTGGTAACTCGAAAAGCTTTGGTGTTGCGTGTATGTCTAAGCGTGTAGCCTCAAAAGAGAATGCAAAGGAGAGGTTTTTCTCGAAAGAATATGTAAGAATACTACGTTATAAGGAAATACAGTGTTGCAGAGTAAAGACAAATACGTACATATTGGAAACACTTTACGAGAAGAAATTAAGCATCATACAATATTAGCTTGTATCTCCTAAAAAACAAGTGGAAACTCGAAAACATTTGGTTTGGCGTGTACGTCTAAAAGTTTAGCCTCAAAAGAGAACCCACTGGAGAATTTTCTTTCGTCAAAATTTGTCAGGAAACCACGTTTTAAAGAAATCCCGCATCCTGCGAAATTAACTTGTTTTTCCTAAACAACACGTTATAACTCGAAAAGCTTTGGTGTTTCGTGTATGTCTCAGTGTGTTGCCTCAAAAGAGAACACACAGGAGAGTTTTCACTCGAAAGAATATGTAAGAATACCAGGTTATAAGGAAATACAGTGTTGCAAAGTAAAGACAAAGACGTACCTATTGGAAACACTTTACGAGAAGAAATAACGCATCATACAAAATTAGCTTGTATCTCCTAAACAACACGTTGTAACTCGAAAAGATTTGGTGTGGCGTGTACGTCTAAACGTGTAGCCTCAAATAGAGAACCCACAGGAGAATATTCTTTGGTCAAATTTGTCAGAAAACCACATATTAAGGTAATCCTGCATGGTGCGAAATTATCTTGTTTTTCCTAAACAACACGTTGTAACTCGAAAAGCTTTGGTGTTTCGTGTATGTCTCCGCGTGTAGCCTCAAAAGAGAACACACAGGAGAGTTTTCTCTCAACAGAATATGTAAGAATACCACGTTATAAGGAAATACAGTGTTGCAGAGTAAAGACAAATACGTACATTTTGGAAACCCTTAAATGTTACGAGATGAAATAAAGCATCGGACAAAATGAGCTCGTATCTCCTAAACAACACGTTGTAACTCGAAAAGATTTGGTGAGGCGTGTACGTCTAAACGTGTAGCCTCAAAAGAGAACCCATAGGAGAATTTTCTTTCGTCAAAATTTTCAGAAAACCACGTTTTAAGGAAATCCCGCATCGTGCGAAATTATCGTGTTTTTCTTAAACAACACGTTGTAACTCGAAAAGTTTTTGTGTTGCGTGTATGTCTCAGCGTGTAGCCTCAAAAGAGAACACACAGGAGAGTTTTCTCTCGAAAGAATATGTAAGAATACCACGTTATAAGGAAATACAGTGTAGCAGAGTAAAGACAAATAGGTACGTATTGGAAATCCTTAAACTTTACAAGATGAAATAAAGCATCTTACAAAATTAGCTCGTATCTCCTAAACAACACGTTTTAACTCGAAAAGATTTGGTGTGGCATGTACGTCTAAACCTGTAGCCTCAAAAGAGAACCCATAGGAGAATTTCCTTTCGTCAAAATTTGTCAGAAACCACGTTATAAGGTAATCCTGCATCGTGGGAAATTATCTTGTTTTTCCTAAACAACACGTGGTAACTCGAAAATCTTTCGTGTTTCGTGTATGTCTAAGCGTGTAGCCTCAAAGAGAACACACAGGAGAGGTTTCTCTCGAAAGAATATGTAAGAATACCACGTTATAAGGAAGTACAGTGTTGCAGAATAAAGACAAATACGTACGTATTGGAAACACTTTATGAGAAGAAATAACGCATCATACAAAAGTAGCTTGTATCTCCTAAAAAACACGTTGTAACTCGAAAAGATTTGGTGTGGCGTGTACGTCTAAACGTGTAGCCTAAAAAAGAGAACCCACAGGAGAATTTTCTTTGGTCAAATTTGTCAGAAAACCACGTATTAAGGAAATCCTGCATGGTGCGAAATTATCTTGTTTTTCCTAAACAACACGTTGTAACTCGAAAAGCTTTGGTGTTGCGTGTATGTCTCAGCGTGTAGCCTCAAAAGAGAACACACAGGAGAGTTTTCTCTCAAAAGAATATGTAAGAATACCACGTTATAAGGAAATACAGTGTTGCAGAGTAAAGACAAATACGTACATATTGGAAACCCTTAAACTTTATGGGATGAAATAAAGCATCGTACAAAATCAGCTCGTATCTCCTAAACAACATGTTGTAACTCGAAAAGATTTCTTGTGGCATGTACGTCTAAACGTGTAGCCTCAAAAGGGAACCCACAGGAGAATTTTCTTTCATCAAAATTTGTCAGAAACCACCTTTTAAGGAAATATCGTATCGTGCGAAATTATCTTGTTTTTCCTAAACAACACGTTTTAACTTGAAAAGCTTTGGTGTTGCGTGTATGTCTAAGCGTGTAGCCTCAAAAGAGAACACACAGGAGAGTTTTCTCTCGAAAGAATACGTAAGAATACCACTTTAAAGGAAGTACAGTGTTGCTGAGTAAAGACAAAAACGTACATATTGGAAACCCTTAAACTTTACGAGTTGAAATAAAGCATCGTACAAAATTAGCTTGTGACTCATAAACAACACGTTGTTACTCGAGAGGATTTAGTGTGGCCTGTACGTCTAAACGAGTAGCCTCAAAAGAGAACCCACAGGACAATTTTCTTTCGTCAAAATTTGTCAGAAAACCACGTTTTAAGAAAATCCCGCATCGTGAGAAATTATCTTGTTCTTCCTAAACAACACGTTTTAACTCAAAAAGCTTAGGTGTTGCGTGTATATCTAAGCGTATAGCCTCAAAGGAGAATGCACAGGAGAGTTTTCTCTCGAAAGAATATGTAAGAATATCACGTTATACAGAAATACAGGGTTGCAAAGTAAAGACAAATACATATGTATTGGAAACACTTTATGAGAGAAATAACGCATCATACAAAAATAGTTTGTATGTCCTAAACAACCCGTTGTAACTTGAAAACATTTGGTGTTCCATGTATGTCTAAACGCGTAGCCTCAAAAGAGAACCCCCAGTAGAATTTTCTTTCGTCAAAATTTTTCAGAAAACCACGTTTTAAGGACATCCTGCATCGTGCGAAATTATCTTGTTTTACATAAAGAACACATTGTAACTCGAAAAGCTTTGGTGTTGCATGTATGTCTAAGCGTGTAGCCTCAAAAGAGAATGCACAGGAGAGGTTTCTCTTGAAAGAATATGTAAGAATACCACGTTATAAGGAAATACAGTGCTGCAGAGTAAAGACAAATACGTAAGTAAGGGAAACACTTTACGAGAAGAAATAATGCATGGTAAAAAATTAGCTTGTATCTCCTAAACAACACGATATAACTCAAAAAGATTTGGTGTGGCGTGTATGTCTAAACGTTTAGCCTCAAAGGAGAACCCACAGGAGAATTTTCTTTCGTCAAAATTTGTCAGAAAACCACGTTTTAAGGAAATCCCGCATCGTGCTAAATTATCTTGTTTTTCCTAAACAACACGTTGTAACTCGAAAAGCTTTGGTGTTGCGTGTATGTCTAAGCGTGTAGCCTCAAAAGAGAATGCAAAGGAGAGTTTTCTCTCGAAAGAATATGTAAGGATACCACATTATAAGGAAATACAGTGTTGCAGAGTAAAGACTAATACATATGTATTGGAAACACTTTATGAGAGAAATAACGCATCTTGCAAAATTAGCTTGTATGTCCTAAACAACACGTTGTAACTCGAAAAGATTTGGTGTGGCATGTACGTCTAAACGTGTAGCCTCAAAAGAGTACCCACAGGAGAGTTTTATTTCTTCAAAATTTCTCAGAAAAACACGTTTTAAGGAAATCCCGCATCGTGCGAAATTATGTTGTTTTTCCTAAATAACACGTTGTAACTCGAAAAGCTTTGGTGTTGCGTGTATATCTAAGCACGTAGCCTCAAAGGAGAATGCACAGGAGAGTTTTCTCTCGAAAGAATATGCAAGAATACCACGTTATAAGGAAATACAGTGTTGCAGAGTAAAGGCAAATATGTACGTAATGGAAACACTTAAACTTTATGAGAAGAAATAACGCTTCGTAAAAAAATTAGCTTGTATCTCCTAAACAACACGTTGTAACTCGAAAAGATTTGATGTGGTGTGTACGTCTAAATGTGTAGCCTCAAAAGAGAACCCACAGGAGTATTTTCTTTCGTCAAAATTTGTCAGAAAACCACGTTTTAAGGAAATCCCGCATCGTGCTAAATTATCTTGTTTTTCCTAAACAACACATTGTAACTCGAAAAGCTTTGGTGTTGCGTGTATGTCAAAGCATGTAGCCTCAAAAGAGAACGCACAGGAGAGTTTTCTCTCGAAAGAATATGTAAGAATACCACATTATAAGGAAATACAGTGTTGCAGAGTAAAGACAAATACGTACTTATTGGAAACACTTAAACTTTACGAGAAGAAATAAGGCATCGTACAAAATTAGTATGTATCTCCTAAACATCACGTTATAACTCGAAAAGATTTGGTGTGGTGTGTACGTCTAAATGTGTAGCCTCAAACGAGAACCCACAGGAGAATTTTCGTTCATCAAAATTTGTCAGAAAACCACGTTTTAAGGAAATCCTGCATCGTGCGAAATTATCTTGTTTTTCCTAAGCAACACGTTGTAACGCGAAAACCTTTGGTGTTGCGTGTATGTCTAAGCGTGTAGCCTCAAAAGAGAATGCAAAGGAGAGTTTTTTTCTCGAAAGAATATATAAGAATACCACGTTATTAGGAAATACAGTGTTGCAGAGTAAAGTCTAATACATATGTATTGGAAACACTTTATGAGAGAAATAACGCATCTTGCAAAATTAGCTTGTATGTCCTAAACAACACGTTGTAACTCGAAAAGATTTGGTGTGGCATGTACGTCTAAACGTGTAGCCTCAAAAGAGTACCCACAGGAGAGTTTTATTTCTTCAAAATTTGTCAGAAAACCACGTTTTAAGGAAATCCGGCATCGTGCGAAATTATGTTGTTTTTCCTAAATAACACGTTGTAACTCGAAAAGCTTTGGTGTTGCGTGTATATCTAAGCACGTAGCCTCAAAGGAGAATGCACAGGAGAGTTTTCTCTCGAAAGAATATGCAAGAATACCACGTTATAAGGAAATACAGTGTTGCAGAGTAAAGGCAAATATGTACGTAATGGAAACACTTAAACTTTATGAGAAGAAATAACGCTTCGTAAAAAAATTAGCTTGTATCTCCTAAACAACACATTGTAACTCGAAAAGATTTGATGTGGTGTGTACGTCTAAATGTGTAGCCTCAAAAGAGAACCCACAGGAGTATTTTCTTTCGTCAAAATTTGTCAGAAAACCACGTTTTAAGGAAATCCCGCATCGTGCTAAATTATCTTGTTTTTCCTAAACAACACATTGTAACTCGAAAAGCTTTGGTGTTGCGTGTATGTCAAAGCATGTAGCCTCAAAAGAGAACGCACAGGAGAGTTTTCTCTCGAAAGAATATGTAAGAATACCACGTTATAAGGAAATACAGTGTTGCAGAGTAAAGACAAATACGTACTTATTGGAAACACTTAAACTTTACGAGAAGAAATAAGGCATCAGACAAAATTAGTATGTATCTCCTAAACATCACGTTATAACTCGAAAAGATTTGGTGTGGTGTGTACGTCTAAACGTGTAGCCTCAAACGAGAACCCACAGGAGAATTTTCGTTCATCAAAATTTGTCAGAAAACCACGTTTTAAGGAAATCCTGCATCGTGCGAAATTATCTTGTTTTTCCTAAGCAACACGTTGTAACGCGAAAACCTTTGGTGTTGCGTGTATGTCTAAGCGTGTAGCCTCAAAAGAGAATGCAAAGGAGAGTTTTTTTCTCCAAAGAATATATAAGAATACCACGTTATTAGGAAATACAGTGTTGCAGAGTAAAGACAAATATTTACGTATTGGAAAAACTTTACGAGAAGAAATAACGCATCTTACAAAATTAGCTTGTATCTCCTAAACAACACGTTGTAACTTAAAAAGATTTGGTGTGGCGTGTACGTCTAATCGTGTAGCCTCAAAAGAGAAACCATAGGAGAATTTTCTTTGGTCAAAATTTGTCAGAAAACCACGTATGAAGGAAATACCGCATCATGCGAAATTATCTTGTTTTTCCTAAACAAAACTTTTTAACTCGAAAAGCTTTGGTGTTGCGTGTATGTCTAAGCGTGTAGCCCCAAAAGAGAACGCACAGGAGAGTTTTCTCTCGAAAGAATATGTAAGAATACCACGTTGTAAGGAAATACAGTGTTGCAGAGTAAAGGAAAATCCCTATGTATTGGAAACGCAACATCAAAGCTTTTCGAGTTACAACGTGTTGTTTAGGAAAAACAAGATAATTTCGCACGATGAGTGATTTCCTTAAAACATGGTTTTCTCAGAAATATTAACGAAAAAAAATTCTCCTGTGGGTTATCTTTTGAGGCTACACGTTTAGACATGCACGCCACACCAAATCTTTTCGAGTTACAAACTGTTGTTTAGGAGATACAAGCTAATTTTTTACGATGCTTTATTTCTTCTTGTAAGGTGTTTCCAATAGGTACGTATTTGCCTTTAGTCTGCAACACTGTATTTCCTTATAACGTGGTATTCTTACATATTCTTTCGAGAGAAAACTCTCCTGTGCGTCCTCTTTTGAGGCTACACGCTTAGACATACACGCAATACCAAAGATTTTCGCGTTACAACGTGTTGTTTAGGAAAAACAAGATAATTTCGCACGAAGAGGGATTTCCTTAATACGTGATTTTCTGACAAATTTTGACCAAAGAAAATTCTCCTATGGGTTCTCATTTGAGACTACACGTTTAGACGTACAGGCCACACCAAATCTTTTTAAGTTACAACGTGTTGTTTAGGAGATACAAGCTAATTTTTTTACGATGCATTATTTCTTCTCGTAAAGTTTAAGTTTTTCCAATAAGTATGTATTTGCCTCTACTCTGCAACACTGTATTTCCTTATAACGTGGTATTCTTACATATTATTTCGAGAGAAAACTCTCCTGTGCGTTCTCGGATTTCCTTAAACCGTTGTGTTCTGACAAATTTTGAAGAAAGAAAATTCTCCTGTGGCTTCTCTTATGATGCTACACGTTTAGACGTGCACGCCACACCAAATCCTTTCGAGTTACCACGTGTTGTTTAGGAGATACAGGCTAATTTTGTACGATGTGTTATTTCTTCTCATAAATTGTTTCCAATACGTACGTATTTGTCTTTCTCTGCAACACTGTATTTCCTTATAACGTGGTATTCTTACATATTCTTTCGAGGGAAAACTCTCCTGAGCGTTCTCTTTTGAGGCTACATGTTTAGACATACAAGCAACACCAAAGCTTTTCGAGTTACGTGTTGTTTAGGAAAAACTAGATAATTTCGCACGATGCGAGATTTCCATAAACGTGGTTTTCTGAAATATTTGACAATAGAAAGTTCTCCTGTGGGTTCTCTTTTGAGGCTACATGTTTAGACGTACACGCCACACCAAATCTGTTCGAGTTACAACGTGTTGTTTAGGAGATACAAGCTAATATTTTACAATGTGTTAATTCTTCTCATAAAGTGTTTCCAATACGTACGTATTTGTCTTTACTCTGCAAAATTGTATTTCCTTATAACGTGGTATTCTTACATATTCTTTCGATAGAAAACTGTCCTGTGCGTTCCCTTTTGTGGCTACACACGTAGACATACAGGCAACACCAAAGCTATTCAAGTTACAACATGTAGTTTAGGAAAAAGAAGATGATTTCGCAGGACGCGGGATTTCCTTAAAACGTGGTTTTCTGAAAAATTTTGACGAAAGAAAATTCTCCTGTGGGTTCTCTTTTGTGGCTACACATTTAGACGTACACGCCACACCAAAACCTTTCGAGTTACAATGTGCTTTTTAGGAAATACAAGCTAATTTTGTACGATGCATTATTTCTTCTCTTAAAGTGTTTCAAATACGTATGTATCTATCTTTAATCTGCAACACTGTATTTCCTTATAACGTGGTATTCTTACATATTCGTTCGAGAGAAAACTCTCCTGTGCGTTCTCTTTTAAGGCTACACGCTTAGACATACACGCAGCACCAAAGCTTTTCGAGTTATAACGTGTTGTTTAGGAAAAACAAGATAATTTCGCACGATGCGGGATTTCCTTAAAACGTGTTTTTCTGACAAATTTTGACGAAGAAAATTCTCCTGTGGGTTCTCTTTTGAGGCTACACGTTTAGACTTACATGCCACACCAAATCTTTTCGAGTTACAACATGTTGTTTAGGAGATACAAGCTAATTTTGTAAGATGCATTATTTCTTCTCGTAAAGTGTTTCCAATACATACGTATTTGTCTTTACTCTGCAACACTGTATTTCCTTATAACGTGGTATTCTTATATATTCTTTCGAGAGAAAACTCTCCTGTGCGTTCTCTTTTGAGGCCACACGTTTAGACATACACGCAACACCAAAGCTTTTGGAGTTACAACGTGTTGTTTAGGAAAAACAAGATAATTTCGCACAATGTGGGATTTCCTTAAAACGTGGTTTTCTGACAAATTTGACGAAAGAAAATTCTCCTGTGGGTTCTCTGTTGAGGCTACACGTTTCAACTTATACGCCACACCAAATCCTTCGAGTTACAACGTGTTGTTTAGGAAATACAAGCTAATTTTGTACGATGTATTATTCCTTCTCGTAAAGTGTTTCCAATAAGTAAGTATCTGTCTTTACTCTGCAATACTGTATTTCCTTATAACGTGGTATTCTTACATATTCTTTCGAGAGAATACTCTACTGTGCATTCTCTTTTGAGGCTACACACTTAGACATACACGCAACACCAAAGCTTTTCGAGTTACAACGTGTTGTTTAGGAAAACAAGATGATTTCGCATGATGCAGGACTTCCTTAAAACGTGGTTTTCTGAAAAAATTTTGACGAGAGAAAATTCTCCAGTGGGTTCTCTTTTGAGGCTACACGTTTAGATGTAAACACCACAGCAAATCTTTTCGAGTTACAACGTGTTGTTTAGGAGATACAAGCTAATTTTGTACCATGTGTTATTTCTTCTCGTTAAGTGTTTCCAATATGTAAGAATTTGTCTTTACTCTGCAACACCGTATTTCCTTATAACGTGGTATTCTTACATATTCTTTCGGGAGAAAACTCTCCTGTGCGTTCTCTTTTGAGGCTACATGCTTAGACATACACGTAACACCAAACCTTTTCGAGTTACAACGTGTTGTTTACGAAAAACAAGATAATTTTGCACAATGCGGGATTTCCTAAAAACGTGATTTCTGAAAAATTTTGACGAAAGAAAATTCTCCTGTGGGTTCTCTTTTGAGGCTACGCATTTAGATGTAAACACCACACCAAACAGTTTCAAGTTACAACGTGTTGTTTAGGAGATACAATCTAACTTTGAACGATGCGTTATTTCATCTCTAAAAGTGTTTCCAATAAGTACCTATTTGTCTTTAGTCTGCAACACTGTATTTCCTTCGAACGTGGTATTCTTACATCTTATTTCAAGAGAAAACACTCCTGTGCATTCGCTTTTGAGGATACAGGCTTAGACATACACGCAACAGCAAAGCTTTTCATGTTACAACGTGTTGTTTAGGAAAAACAAGATAATTTCGCACGATGCGGGATTACCATAAAACGTGGTTTTCTGACATATTTTGACGAAAGAAAATTCTCCTGTGGGTTCTCTTTTGAGGCTACACATTTAGACGTACATGCCACACCAACTCTTTTCGAGTTACAACGTGTTGTTTAGGAGATACAAGCTAATTTTGTATGATGCGTTATTTCTTCTCATAAAGTGTTTCCAATACGTACGTATTTGTCTTTATTCTGCAACACTGTATTTCCTTATAACGTGGTATTCTTACATATTCTTTTGAGAGAAAACTTTCCTGTGCATTCTCTTTTGAGGCTACACGCTTAGATATACAAGTAACACCAAAGCTTTTCGAGTTACAACATGTTGTTTAGGAAAAACAAGATAATTTCGCACAATGCGGGATTTCCTAAAAACGTGATTTCTGAAAAATTTTGAAAGAAGAAAAATCTCCTCTGGGTTCTCTTTTGAGGCTACAGGTTTAGTCGTACACCCCACACCAAATCGTTTCGAGTGACAACGTGTTGTTAAGGAGATACAAGCTAATTTTGAACGATGCGTTATTTCATCTCTAAAAGTGTTTCCAGTACGTACGTATTTGTCTTTAGTCTACAACACTGTATTTCCTTACAACGTGGTAGTCTTACATCTTCTTTTGAGAGAAAATTCTCCTGTTGGTTCTCTTTTGAGGCTACACGAGTTACAACGTGTTGTTTAGGAGAGACAAGCTAATTTTTTATAATGCGTTAATTTTTCTCATAAAGTGTTTCCAAGCTAATTTTGAACGATGCATTATTTCTTCGTGTAGCCTCAAAAGAGAACCCTAAAGAACACGTTGTAACTCGAAAAGCTTTGGTGTTGCGTGTATGTCTAAACGTGTGGCCTCAAAAGAGAAGGCACAGGAGAGTTTCTCTCGAAAGAATATGTACGAATACCACGTTATAAGGAAATACAGTGTTGCAGAGTAAAGACAAATACGTATTGGAAACACTTTACGAGAAGAAATAACGCATCATACAAAATTAGCTTGTATCTCCTAAACAACATGTTGTAACTCGAAAATATTTGGTGTGGCGTGTACGTGTAAACATGTAGCCTCAAAAGAGAACCCACAGGATAATTTTCGTTCGTCAATATTTGTCAGAAAACCACGTTTCAAGGAAGTCCCACATCGTGCGAAATTATCTTGTTTTTCCTAAACAACATGTCGTAACTCGAAAAGCTTTGGTGTTGCGTGTATGTCTAAGCGTGTAGCCTCAAAAGAGAAGGCACAGGAGAATTTTCTCTCGAAAGAATATGTAAAAATACCACGTTATAAGGAAAGACAGTGTTGCAGAGTAAAGACAAATACTTATGTATAGGAAACACTTTACGAGAAGAAATAAAGCATCGTACAAAATTAGCTTTTATCTCCTAAACAACACGTTGTAACTCGAAATATTTTGTGTGTCGTGTACGTCTAAACGTGTAGCCTCAAAAGAGAAGGCACAGCAGAGTTTTCTCTCGAAAGAATATGTAAGAATATCACGTTTTAAGGAAATACAGAGTTGCAGAGTAAAGACAAATTTGTACGTATTGGCAACACCTTACGAGAAAAAATAAGGCATCGTACAAAATTAGTCTGTATCTCCTAAACAACACGTTGTAACTGAAAAGGATTTGGTGTGGCGTGTACGTCTAAACGTGTAGCCTCAAAAGAGAACCAACAGGAGAATTTTCTTTGGTCAAAATTTTTCAGAAAACCACGTTTTAAGGAAATCCCGCATCTTGCGAAATTATCTTGTTTTTCCTAAACAACACGTTGTAACTCGAAAAGCTTTGGTGTTGCCTGTATGTCTAAGCGTGTAGCCTCAAGAGAGAAGGCACAGGAGAGTTTTTTCTCGAAAGAATATGTAAGAATACCACGTTTTAAGGAAATACAGTGTTGCAGAGTAAAGACAAATACATTCGTATTGGCAACACTTTACGAGAAGAAATAACGCATCGTACAAAATTAGTCTGTATCTACTAAACAACACGTTGTAACTCGAAAAGATTTGGTGTGGCGTGTACGTCTAAATGTGTAGCCTCAAAAGAGAACCCACAGCAGAATTTTCTTACATCAAAATTGGTCAGAAAACCACGTTTTAAGGAAATCCCGCATCTTGCGAAATTATCTTGTTTTTCCTAAACAACACGTTGTAACTCCAAAAGCTTTGGTGTTGCGTGTATGTCTAAGCGTGTAGCCTCAAAAGAGAAGGCACAGGAGAGTTTTCTCTCGAAAGAATATGTAAGAATACCACGTTATAAGGAAATACAGTGTAGCAGAGTAAAGACAAATACGTACGTATTGGAAACACTTTAGGAGAAGAAGTAATGCTTCGTGCAAAATTAGCTTGTATCTCCTAAACAACACGTTTAACTTGAAAAGATTTGGTGTCACCTGTATGTCTAAACGTGTAGCCTCGAAAGAGAACCCACAGGAGAACTTTCTTTCATCAAATTTTGTCAGAAAACCACATTTTAAAGAAATCCCACATCGTGCGAAATTATCTTCTTTTTCCTAAACAACATGTCGTAACTCGAAAAGCTTTGGTGTTGCGTGTATGTGTAAGTGTGTAGCCTCAAAAGAGAAGGCACAGGAGAATTTTCTCTCGAAAGAATATGTAAAAATACCACGTTATAAGGAAAGACAGTGTTGCAGAGTAAAGACAAATACTTATGTATAGGAAACACTTTATGAGAAGAAATAACGCATCGTACAAAATTAGCTTTTATCTCCTAAACAACACGTTGTAACTCGAAATATTTTGTGTGGCGTGTACATCTAAACGTGTAGCCTCAAAAGAGAAGGCACAGGAGAGTTTTCTCTCGAAAGAATATGTAAGAATACCACGTTTTAAGGAAATACAGAGTTGCAGAGTAAAGATAAATATGTACGTATTGGCAACACCTTACGAGAAAAAATAAGGCATCGTACAAAATTAGTCTGTATCTCCTAAACAACATGTTGTAACTGAAAAAGATTTGGTGTGGCGTGTACGTCTAAACATGTAGCCTCAAAAGAGAACCCACAGGCGAATTTTCTTTCGTCAAAATTTTTCAGAAAACCACGTTTTAAGGAAATCCCGCATCTTGCGAAATTATCTTGTTTTTCCTAAACAACACGTTGTAACTCGAAAAGCTTTGGTGTTGCGTGTATGTCTAAGCGTGTAGCCTCAAAAGAGAAGGCACAGGAGAGTTTTTTCTCGAAAGAATATGTAAGAATACCACGTTTTAAGGAAATATCGTGTTGCAGAATAAAGACAAATACATATGTATTGGCAACACTTTACGAGAAGAAATGACGCATCATACAAAATTAGTCTGTATCTCTGAAACAAAACGTTGTAACTCGAAAAGATTTGGTGTGGCGTGTACGTCTAAACGTGTAGCCTCAAAAGAGAACCCACAGGAGAATTTTCTTAGGTCAAAATTTGTCAGAAAACCACGTTTTATGGAAATCCCGCATCTTGCGAAATTATCTTGTTTTTCCTAAACAACACGTTATAACTCGAAAAGCTTTGGTGTTGCGTGTACGTCTAAGCGTGTAGCCTCAAAAGGGAATGCACAGGAGAGTTTTCTCTCGAAAGAATATGTAAGAATACCACGTTATAAGGAAATACAGTGTTGCTGAGTAAAGACAATTACGTAGGTATTGGAAATACTTTACGAGAAGAAATAACTCTTTGTGCAAAATTAGCTTGTATCCCCTAAACAACACGTTGTAACTCGAAATGATTTGGTGTGGCGTGTACATCTAAACGTGAGGCCTCAAAAGAGAACCCACGGGATAATTTTCTCTTGTCAAAATTTGTCAGAAAACCACGTTTTATGGAAATCCCTCATCGTGCGAAATTATCTAGTTTTTCATAAACAACACGTTATAACTCGAAAAGCTTTGGTGTTGTGTGTATGTCTAAGCCTATAGCCTCAAAAGAGAATGCACAGGAGAGTTTTCTCTCGAAAGAATATGTTAAAATACCACGTTATAAGGAAATACAGAGTTGCAGAGTAAAGACAAATACGTATGTATTGGAAACACTTTACGAGAAGAAATAACGCATTGTACAAAATTAGCTTGTATCTCCTAAACAACACGTTGTAACTCGAAAGGATTTGGTGTGGCCTGTACGTCTAAATGTGTAGCCTCAAAAGAGAACCCACAGGATAATTTTCTTTCGTTAAAATTTTTCAGAAAACCACATTTTATGGAAATCCCGCATCGTGCGAAATTATCTTGTTTTTCCTAAGCAACATATTGTAACTCGAAAATCTTTGGTTTGCGTGTATGTCTAAGGGTGTAGCCTCAAAAGAGAAGGCACAGGAGAGTTTTCTCTCGAAAGAATATGTAAGAATACCACGTTATAAGGAAATACAGTGTTGAAGAGTAAAGACAAATACGTACATATTGGAAACACTTTACGAGAAGAAATAAGGCATCGTACAAAATTAGCTTGTATCTCCTAATCAACACGTTGTAACTCGAACTGATTTGGTGTGCTGTTTACATCTAAACGTGTAGCCTCCAAAGAGAACCCACAGGAGAATTTTGTTTCGTCAAAATTTGTCAGAAAACCACGTTTTAAGGAAATACCGCATCGTGCGAAATTACCTTGTTTTTCCTAAACAACACGTTGTATCTCGAAAAGCTTTGGTGTTGTGTGTAGGTCTAAGCGTGTAGCCTCAAAAGAGAACGCAGAGGAGAGTTTTCTCTCGAAAGAATATGTAGGAATACCACGTTATAAGTAAATACAGTGTTGCAGAGTAAAGATAAATAGGTACGTATTGTAAATACTTTATGAGAAGAATTAATGCATGGTACAAAATTAGCTTGTATCTCCTAAACAACTCCTTGTAACTCGAAAGGATTTGGTGTGGCTCGTACGTATACATGTGTAACCTCAAAAGAGAACCCACAGGAGAACTTTCTTTCGTCAAAATTTGTCCAAAAACCACGTTTTAGGGAAATCTCTCATCGTGCAAAATTATCTTGTTTTTCCTAAACAACACGTTGTAACTCAAAAAGCTTTGGTGTTGCGTGTATGTCTGAGCTTGTAGCCTCTAAAGAGAACGCACAGGAGAGTTGTCTCTCGAAAGAACATGTAAGAATACAACGTTATAAGGAAATACAGTGTTGCAGAGTAAAGACAAATACTTACTTATTGGTAACACTTTACGAGATGAAATAACACATCATACAAAATTAGCTTGTATCTCCTAAACAACACGTGGTAACTCAAAAGGATTCGGTGTGGCATGTACCTCTAAACATGTAGCCTCAAAAGAGAACCCACAGGACAATTTTCTTTCATCAAAATTTGTCAGAAAACCACGTTTTAAGAAAATACCGCATCATGCGAAATCATCTTGTTTTTCATAAACAACACGTTATACCTCGAAAAGCTTTGGTGTTGCCTTTATGTCTAAGTGTGTAGCCTCAAAAGGGAACGCACAGTATAGTTTTCTCTCGAAAGAATGTGTAAGAATACCACGTTATAAGGAAATACAGTGTTGAAGAGTAAAGACAAATACGTACATATTGGAAACACTTTATGAGAAGAATTAACGCATCATACAAAATTAGCTTGTATCTCCTAAACAATACGTTGTATCTCGGAAAGATTTGGTGTGGCGTGTACGTCTAAACATGTAGCCTCAAAAGAGAACCCACAGCAGAATTTTCTTTCGTCAAAATTTGTCAGAAAACCACGTTTTAAGGAAATCCCGCATCGTGGGAAATCATCTTCTTTTTCCTAAACAACATGTTGTAACTCGAAAAGCTTTGGTGTTGCGTGTATGTGTAAGCGTGGAGCCTCAAAAGAGAAGGCACAGGAGAGTTTTCCCTCGAAAGAATATGTAAGAATACCACGTTTTTAGGAAATACAGTTTTGCAGAGTAAAGACAAATAAGTACATATTGGAAACACTTTAGGTTAAGAAATAACGCATCATACAAAATTAGCTTGTATCTCCTAAACAACACGTTGTAAATCGAAAAGATTTGGTGTGACGTGTATGTCTAAACGTGTACCCTCAAAAGAGAACCGACAGGAGAATTTTCTTTCATCAAAATTTGTCAGAAACCACGTTTTAAGGAAATCTCGCATCGTGCGAAATTATCTTGTTTTTCCTTAAAAACACGTTGTAACTCGAAAAGCTTTGGTGTTGCGTGTATGTCTAAGCTTGTAGCCTCACAAGAGAACGCACAGGAGAGTTTTTTCTCGAAAGAATATGGAAGAATACCACGTTATAAGGAAATACAGTGTTGCAGAGTAAAGACAAATACGTACCTATTTGAAACACTTTATGAGAAGAAATAACGCATCGAACAAAATTAGCTTGTATCTCCTAAACAACACGTTTTAACTCGAAATGATTTGGTGTGGCTCGTTCTTCTACACGTGTAGCCTCAAAAGAGAACCCACAGGAGAACTTTCTTTCTTCAAAATTTTTCAGAAAACCACGTTTTATGGAAATCTCGCATCGTGCGAAATTATCTTGTTTTTCCTAAACAACACTTTGTAACTCGAAAAGCTTTGGCGTTGCGTGTTTGTCTAAGCGTGTAGCCTCAAAAGAGAATGCACAGGAGAGTTTTCCCTCGAAAGAATATGTAAGGATACCACGTTATAAGGAAATACAGTGTTGTAGAGTAAAGACAAATAAGTACGTATTGGAAACACTTACTGAGAAGAAATAACTCATAGTACAAAATTTGCTTCTATCTCCTAAACAACACGTTGTAACTTGAAAAGATTTGGTGTGGCTTGTACGTATGCACGTGTAACCTCAAAAGAGAACCCACAGGAGAACTTTCTTTCGTCAAAATTGTCAGAAAACCACGTTTTAAGGAAATCCCGCATCGTGCAAAATTATCTTGTTTTTCCTAAACAACAAGTTGTAACTCAAAAAGCTTTGGTGTTGCGTGTATGTCTAAGCGTGTAGCCTCTAAAGAGAACACACAGGAGAGTTTTCTCTCGAAAGAACATGTAAGAATACAACGTTATAAGGAAATACAGTGTTGCAGAGTACAGGCAAATAAATACGTATTGGAAACACTTTACCAGAAGAAATAACGCATCATATAAATTAGATTGTATCTCCTAAACAACATGTGGTAACTCAAAAGGATTTGGTGTGGCGTGTACGTCTAAACGTGTAGCCTTAAAAGAGAACCCACAGGAGATTTTTCTTTCATCAAAATTTGTTAGAAACCACGTTTTAAGGAAATCCCGCATCGTGCGAAATTACCTTCTTTTTCCTAAACAACACGTTGTAACTTGAAAAGCTTTGGTGTTGCGTGTATGTCTAAGCGTGTAAGCGCAAAAGAGAATGCACAGGAGAGTTTTCTCTCGAAATAATATGTAAGAATACCACGTTATAAGGAAATACAGTGTTGCAGAGTAAAGACAACTATGTACGTATTGGAAACTCTTTATGAGAAGAAATAACCCATTGTACAAAAATAGCTTGTATCTCCTAAACAACATATTGTAACTCGAAAAGATTTTGTGTGGCTCGTACTTCTACATGTGAGACTCAAAAGAGAACCCACAGGAAAACTTTCTTTCTCAAGATATTTCAGAAAACCACGTTTTAAGGAAATCTCGCATTGTGCGAAATTATCTTGTTTTTCCTAAACAACACGTTGTAACTCGAAAAGCTTTGGCGTCGTGTGTTTGTCTAAGCGTGTAGCCTCAAAGGAGAACACACAGGAGAGTTTTCCCTCGAAAGAATATGTAAGAATTCCATGTTATAAGGAAATACAGTGTTGCAGAGTAAAGACAAATAAGTACTTATTGGAAACACTTTACGAGAAGAAATAACGCATCTTACAAAATTTGCTTGTATCTCCTAAACAACACGTTCTAACTTGAAAAGATTTGGTGTGGCTCGTACGTCTACAGGTGTAGCCTCAAAAGAGAACCCACAGAAGAACTTTCTTTCGTCAAATTTGTCAGAAAACAACGTTTTAAGGAAATCCCACATCGTGCAAAATTATCTTGTTTTTCCTAAACAACACGTTGTAACTCAAAAAGCTTTGGTGTTGCGTGTATGTCTAAGCATGTAGCCTCTAAAGAGAACACACTGGAGAGTTTTCTCTCGAAAGAACATGTAAGAATAAAACATTATAAAGAAATACAGTGTTGCAGAGTAAAGACAAATATGTACGTATTGGAAAGACTTTACGAGAAGAAATAACGCATCGTACAAAATTAGCTTGTATCTCCTAAACAACACGTGGTAACTCGAAAGGATTTGGTGTGGTGTGTACTTCTAAACGTGTATCCTCAAAAGAGAACCCACAGGAGAATTTTCTTTCTTCAAAATTTGTCAGAAAACCACGTTTTAATGAAATCCTGCATCGTGCGAAATTATCTTGTTTTTCCTAAACAACACGTTGTAACTCGAAAAGCTTTGGAGTTGCCTGTATGTCTAAGTGTGTAGCCTCAAAAGGGAACGCACAGGATAGTTTTCTCTCGAAATAATATGTAAGAATATCACGTTATAAGGAAATAGAATGTTGCAGAGTAAAGACAAATATTTACGTATTGGAAACACTTTAGGAGAATAATTAACACATTGTACAAAATTAGCTTGTATCTCCTAAACAACATGTTGTAACTTGAAAAGATTTGGTGTGGCATGTACGCCTAAACGTGTAACCTCAAAAGAGAACCCACAGGAGAATTTTCTTTTGTCAAAATTTGTCAGAAAACCACTTTTTAAGTAAATCGCGCATCGTGGGAAATCATTTTCTTTTTCCTAAACAACATGTTGTAACTCGAAAAGCTTTGGTGTTGCGTGTATGTGTAAGCGTTGAGCCTCAAAAGAGAAGGCACAGGAGAGTTTTCTCTGGAAAGAATATGTAAGAATACCATGTTATAAGGAAATACAATTTTGCAGAGTAAAGACAAATAAGTACATATTGGAAACAGTTTATGAGAAGAAATAACGCATCGAACAAAATTAGCTGTCTTTACTCTGCAACACTGTATTTCCTTATAACGTGGTATTCTTACATATTCTTTGGAGAGAAAACTCTCCGGTGCCTTCTCTTTTGAGTCTACACACTTAGACATACACGCAACAGGAAACCTTTTCGAGTTACAACGTGTTGTTTAGGAAAAACAAGATAATTTCGCACGATGCGGGATTTCCTTAAAACGTGATTTTCTGAAAAATTTTGACAAAAGAAAATTCTCCTTTGGGTTCTCTTTTGATGCTACACGTTAAGACGTACACGCCACAACAATTCTTTTCGAGTTACAACGTGTAGTTTTGGAGATACAAGCTAATTTTGTACGATGCGATATTTCTTCTAGTAACGTGTTTCCAATAAGTACGTATTTGTCTTTACTCTGCAAAACTGTATTTCGTTATAACATGGTATTCTTACATATTCTTTCGAGAGAAAACTCTCCTCTGCCTTCTCTTTTGAGGCTACACATTTAGACATACACGCAACATGAAAGCTTTTCGACTTACAACGTGTTGTTTAGGAAAAACAAGATAATTTCGCACGATGCGGGATTTCCTTAAAACGTGATTTTCTGAAAAATTTTGACGAAAGAAAATTCTCCTTTCGGTTCTCTTTTGAGGCTACACGTTTAGACGTTCACGCCACACCAATTCTTTTCGAGTTACAACGTGTAGTTTTGGAGATACAAGCTAATATTGTATGATGCATTATTTCTTCTCGTAAAGTGTTTCCAATACGTACATATATGTCTTTACTCTGCAAAATTGTATTTCCTTATAACGTGGTATTCTTACATATTCTTTCGAGAGAAATCTCTCCTGTGCCTTCTGTTTTGAGGCTACACACTTAGACATACACGCAACACGAAAGCTTTTCGAGTTACAACGTGTTGTTTAGGAAAAACAAGATAATTTCGCATGATGCGGATTTCCTTAAAACGTGAGTTTCTGAAAAATTTTGACGAAAGAAAATTCTCCTTTGGGTTCTCTTAAAATTCTCCTTTGGGTTCTCTTTTGAGGCTACACGTTTAGACGTACACGCCACACCAAATCTTTTCGAATTACAACGTGTTGTTTAGGACATACAAGCTAATTTTGCAAGATGCATTATTTCTCTCATAAAGTGCTTCCAATATGTACGTATTTGTCTTTACTCTGCCACACTGTATTTCCTTATAACGTGGTATTCTTACATATTCTTTTGAGAGAAAACTCTCCTGTGCGTTCTCTTTTGGGGCTACACGCTTAGACATACACGCAACACCAAAGCTTTTCGAGTTAAAACGTGTTGTTTAGGAAGAACAAGATAATTTCTCACGATGCGGGATTTCCTTAAATCGTGGTTTTCTTAAAAATTTTGACGAAGAAAATTGTCATGTCGGTTCTCTTTTGAGGCTACAAGTTTAGACGTACATGCCACACCAAATCTTTTCGAGTTACAACGTGTTGTTTAGGAGATACAAACTAATTTTGTACGATGCTTTATTTCATCTCTTAAAGTTCATGGGTTTCCAAGACATACATATTTGTCTTTACTATGCAACACTGTATTTCCTTATAACGTGGTATTCTTACATATTCTTTCGAGAGAAAACTCTCCTGTGTGTCCTCTTTTGAGGCTACATGCTTAGACATACACGCAACACCAAAGCTTTTCGCGTTACAACGTGTTGTTTAGGAAAAACAAGATAATTTCGCACGATGAGGGATTTCCTCAATACGTGGTTTTCTGACAAATTTTGACCAAAGAAAATTCTCCTATGGGTTCTCTTTTGAGACCATACGTTTAGACATACAGGCCACACCAAATCTTTTTAAGTTACAACGTGTTGTTTAGGAGATACAAGCTAATTTTGTACGATGCGTTATTTCTTCTTGTAAAGTTTTTCCAATAAGTAAGTATTTGTCTTTACTCTGCAACACTGTATTTCCTTATAACGTGGTATTCTTACATATTTTTTCGAGAGAAAACTCTTCTGTGCGTTCTCATTTGAGGCTACAGGCTTAGACATACACGCAACAGCAAAGCTTTTCGAGTTACAACGTGTTGTTTAGGAAGAACAAGATAATTTCTCACAATGCGGGATTTCCTTAAAACGTGGTTTTCTGACAAATGTTGACGTAAGAAAATTCTCCTGTGGGATCTCTTTTGAGGCTACACGTTCAGACGTACACACCACACTAAATCTTTTTGAGTTACCACGTGTTGTTTCGGAGATACAAGCTAATTTTGTATCATGCGTTATTTCTTCTCATAATGTGTTTCCAATACGTACGTATTTGTCATTACTCTGCAGCTATATATTTCCTTATAACATGGTATTCTTACATATTCTTTCGAGAGAAAACTCTCCTGTGCATTCTCTTTTGAGGCTACACGCTCAGACATACATGCAACACCAAAGCTTTTCTAGTTACAACGTGTTGTTTAGGAAAAACAAGATAATATCGCACGATACGGGATTTCCTTAAAACGTGGTTTCTGACAAATTTTGACTAAAGAAAATTCTCCTGTGGGTTCTCTTTTGAAGGCTACACGTTTAGACGTACACGCCACACGAAATCTTTTCGAGTTACAACGTGTTGTTTAGGATATACAAGCTAATTTTGTACTATGTGTTATTTCTTCTCGTAAAGTTTAAGTGTTTCCAATAAGTATGTATTTGTCTTTACTCTGCAACACTGTATTTCCTTATAACGTGGTATTCCTACATATTCTTTCGGGAGAAAACTCTCCTGTGCATTCTCTTTTGAGGCTACACGCTTAGACATACACGCAACACCAAAGCTTTTCGAGTTACAACATGTTGTTTAGGAAAAACAAGATAATTTCGCACGATGCAGTATTTCCTTAAAACGTGGTTTTCTGACAAATTTTGACGAAAGAAATCTCTCCTGTGGGTTCTCTTTTGAGGCTACACGTTTAGACATACACGCCACACCAAATCTTTTCGAGTTACAGTGTGTTGTTTAGGAGATACAAGCTAATTTTGCATGATGCGTTATTTCTTCTCCTAAAGTTTTTCCAATAAGTACATATTTGTCAATACTCTGCAACACTGTATTTCCTTATCACGTGGTATTCTTACATATTCTTTTGAGAGAAAACTATCCCGTGCGTTCTCTTTGGAGGCTACACGCTTAGACATACACGCAACACCAAAGCTTTTCGAGTTACAACGTGTTGATTAGGAAAAACAAGATAATTTCGCACGATGCGGGATTTCCTTAAAATGTGGTTTTCTGACAAATTTTGACGTAAGAAAAATCTCCTGTGGGTTCTCTTTTGAGGCTACCCATTTAGACGTACACGCCACACCAAATCTTTTTGAGTTACCACGTGTTGTTTCGGAGATACAAGCTAATTTTGTACCATGCGTTATTTCTTCTCATAATGTGTTTCCAACACTTTCGTATTTGTCTTTACTCTGCAGCAATATATTTCCTTATAACATGGTATTCTTACATATTCTTTCGAGAGAAAACTCTCCTGTGCATTCTCTTTTGAGGCTGCACACTTAGACATACACGCAACACCAAAGCTTTTCTAGATACAACGTGTTGTTTAGGAAAACAAGATAATTTCTCACGATGCGGGATTTCCTTAAAACGTGGTTTTCTGACAAATTTTGACAAAAGAAAACTCTCCTGTGGGTTCTCTTTTGAGGCTACACGTTTAGACGTAGACACCACACCAAATCTTTTCGAGTTACAACGTGTTGTTTAGGACATACAAGCTAATTTTGCAAGATGCGTTATTTCTCTCATAAAGCGCTTCCAATATGTACATATTTGTCTTTACTCTGCCACACTGTATTTCCTTATAACGTGGTATTCTTACATATTCTTTTGAGAGAAAACTCTCCTGTGCGTTCTCTTTTGTGGCTACATGCTTAGACATACACCCAACACCAAATCTTTTCGAGTTACAACGTGTTGTTTAGGACATACAAGCTAATTTTGCAAGATGCGTTATTTCTCTCATAAAGCGCTTCCAATATGTACATATTTGTCTTTACTCTGCCACACTGTATTTCCTTATAACGTGGTATTCTTACATATTCTTTTGAGAGAAAACTCTCCTGTGCGTTCTCTTTTGGGGCTACATGCTTAGACATACACCCAACACCAAAGCTTTTCGAGTTAAAACGTGTTGTTTAGGAAGAACAAGATAATTTCTCACGATGCGGTATTTCCTTAAAACGTGGTTTTCTGAAAAATTTTGACAAAAGAAAATTGTCCTGTGGGTTCTCTTTTGAGGCTACACGTTTAGACGTACAGGCCACACCAAATCTTTTCGAGTTACAATGTGTTGTTTAGGAGATACAAGCTAATTTTGTACGTTGCTTTATTTCATCTCGTAAAGTTTGTGGGTTTCCAATACATACGTATCTTTCTTTACTCAGCAATACTGTATTTTCTTACAATGTGGTATTCTTACATATTCTTTCGAGAGAAAACTCTCCTGTGCGTTCTCTTTGGAGGCTACACGCTTAGACATACACGCAACACCAAAGCTTTTCGACTTACAACGTGTTGTTTCGGAAAAACAAGATAATTTTGCACGATGCTGGATTTCCTTAAAACGTGGTTTTCTGAAAAATTTTGATGAAAGAAAATTCTCCTGTGGGTTTTCATTTGAGGCTACACGTTTAGATGTACATGCCACACCAAATCTTTTCGAGTTACAACGTGTTGTTTAGGAGAAAAAAGCTAATTTTTTACGATGCTTTATATCTTCTTGTAAAGTTTAAGAGTTTCCAAAAGGTACGTATTTATCTTTAATTTGCCACAATGTATTTCCTTATAACGTGGTATTCTTACATATTCGTTCGAGAGAAATCTCTCCTGTGTGTTCTCTTTTGAGGCTACATGCTTAGACATACACGCAACAGCAAATATTTTCGAGTAACAATGTGTTGTTTAGGAAAACTAGATAGTTTCGCACGATGCAGGATTTCCTTAATAAGTGGTTTTCTGACAAATTTTGACGAAAGAAAATTCTCCTGTGGGTTCTCTTTTAAGGCTACACGTTTAGACGTACACGCCACACCAAATCTTTTCTAGTTACAACGTGTTGTTTAGGAGATACAAGCTAATTTTGTACGATGCGTTATTTGTTCTCGTAAAGTTTTTCCAATACCTATGTATTTGCCTTTAGTCTGCAACACTGTATTTCCTTATAACGTGGTATTCTTACATATTCTTTCGAGAGAAAACTCTCCTGTGCATCCTCTTTTGAGGCTACACGCTTAGACATATAAGCAACACCAAAGCTTTTCGAGTTACAACGTGTTTGTTAGGAAAAACTAGATAATTTCACACGATGAGGGATTTCCTTAATACGTGGTTTTCTGACAAATATTGACCAAAGAAAATTATCCTATGGGTTCTCTTTTGAGACTACACGTTTAGACGTACAGGCCACACCAAATCTTTTTAAGTTACAACGTGTTGTTTAGGAGACACAAGCTAATTTTTTACGATGCGTTATTTCTTCTCGTAAAGTTTTTCCAATAAGTATGTATTTGTCTTTACTCTGCAACACTGTATTTCCTTATAAGGTGGTATTCTTATATATTCTTTCGAGAGAAAACTCTCCTCTGCATACTCTTTTGGGGCTACATGCTTAGACATACGCCCAACACCAAAGCTTTTCAAGTTAAAAGGTGTTGTTTAGGAAGAACAAGATAATTTCTCACGATGCGGGATTTCCTTAAAACGTGGTTTTCTGACAAATTTTGACGAAAGAAAATTGTCCTGTGGGCTCTCTTTTGAGGCTACATGTTTAGACATACAGGCCACACCAAATCTTTTTGAGTTACAAAGTGTTGTTTAGGAGATACAAGCTAATTTTGTACGATGCTTTATTTCATCTCGTAAAGTTTGTGGGTTTCCAATACATACATATCTTTCTTTACTCTGCAACACTGTATTTCCTTAAAACGTGGTATTCTTACATATTCTTTCGAGAGAAAACTCTCCTGTGCGTTCTCTTTGGAGGCTACACGCTTAGACATACACGCAACACCAAAGCTTTTCGACTTACAACGTGTTGTTTCGGAAAAACAAGATAATTTCGCACGATACTGGATTTCCTTAAAACGTGGTTTTCTGAAAAATTTTGATGAAAGAAAATTCTCCTGTGGGTTTTCATTTGAGGCTACACGTTTAGACGTACATGCCACACCAAATCTTTTCGAGTTACAACGTGTTGTTTAGGAGATAAAAGCTAATTTTTTACGATGCTTTATATCTTCTTGTAAAGTTTAAGAGTTTCCAAAAGGTACGTATTTATCTTTAATTTGCCACAATGTATTTCCTTATAACGTGGTATTCTTACATACTCGTTCGAGAGAAATCTCTCCTGTGTGTTCTCTTTTGAGGCTACATGCTTAGACATACACGCAACACCAAAGCTTTTCGCGTTACAACGTGTTGTTTAGGAAAAACAAGATAATTTCGCACGATGAGGGATTTCCTCAATACGTGGTTTTCTGACAAATTTTGACCAAAGAAAATTCTCCTATGGGTTCTCTTTTGAGACCATACGTTTAGACATACAGGCCACACCAAATCTTTTTAAGTTACAACGTGTTGTTTAGGAGATACAAGCTAATTTTGTACGATGCGTTATTTCTTCTTGTAAAGTTTTTCCAATAAGTAAGTATTTGTCTTTACTCTGCAACACTGTATTTCCTTATAACGTGGTATTCTTACATATTTTTTCGAGAGAAAACTCTTCTGTGCGTTCTCATTTGAGGCTACAGGCTTAGACATACACGCAACAGCAAAGCTTTTCGAGTTACAACGTGTTGTTTAGGAAGAACAAGATAATTTCTCACAATGCGGGATTTCCTTAAAACGTGGTTTTCTGACAAATGTTGACGTAAGAAAATTCTCCTGTGGGATCTCTTTTGAGGCTACACGTTCAGACGTACACACCACACTAAATCTTTTTGAGTTACCACGTGTTGTTTCGGAGATACAAGCTAATTTTGTATCATGCGTTATTTCTTCTCATAATGTGTTTCCAATACGTACGTATTTGTCATTACTCTGCAGCTATATATTTCCTTATAACATGGTATTCTTACATATTCTTTCGAGAGAAAACTCTCCTGTGCATTCTCTTTTGAGGCTACACGCTCAGACATACATGCAACACCAAAGCTTTTCTAGTTACAACGTGTTGTTTAGGAAAAACAAGATAATTTCGCACGATACGGGATTTCCTTAAAACGTGGTTTCTGACAAATTTTGACTAAAGAAAATTCTCCTGTGGGTTCTCTTTTGAAGGCTACACGTTTAGACGTACACGCCACACGAAATCTTTTCGAGTTACAACGTGTTGTTTAGGATATACAAGCTAATTTTGTACTATGTGTTATTTCTTCTCGTAAAGTTTAAGTGTTTCCAATAAGTATGTATTTGTCTTTACTCTGCAACACTGTATTTCCTTATAACGTGGTATTCCTACATATTCTTTCGGGAGAAAACTCTCCTGTGCATTCTCTTTTGAGGCTACACGCTTAGACATACACGCAACACCAAAGCTTTTCGAGTTACAACATGTTGTTTAGGAAAAACAAGATAATTTCGCACGATGCAGTATTTCCTTAAAACGTGGTTTTCTGACAAATTTTGACGAAAGAAATCTCTCCTGTGGGTTCTCTTTTGAGGCTACACGTTTAGACATACACGCCACACCAAATCTTTTCGAGTTACAGTGTGTTGTTTAGGAGATACAAGCTAATTTTGCATGATGCGTTATTTCTTCTCCTAAAGTTTTTCCAATAAGTACATATTTGTCAATACTCTGCAACACTGTATTTCCTTATAACGTGGTATTCTTACATATTCTTTTGAGAGAAAACTATCCCGTGCGTTCTCTTTGGAGGCTACACGCTTAGACATACACGCAACACCAAAGCTTTTCGAGTTACAACGTGTTGATTAGGAAAAACAAGATAATTTCGCACGATGCGGGATTTCCTTAAAATGTGGTTTTCTGACAAATTTTGACGTAAGAAAAATCTCCTGTGGGTTCTCTTTTGAGGCTACCCATTTAGACGTACACGCCACACCAAATCTTTTTGAGTTACCACGTGTTGTTTCGGAGATACAAGCTAATTTTGTACCATGCGTTATTTCTTCTCATAATGTGTTTCCAATACTTTCGTATTTGTCTTTACTCTGCAGCAATATATTTCCTTATAACATGGTATTCTTACATATGCTTTCGAGAGAAAACTCTCCTGTGCATTCTCTTTTGAGGCTACACACTTAGACATACACGCAACACCAAAGCTTTTCTAGATACAACGTGTTGTTTAGGAAAAACAAGATAATTTCTCACGATGCGGGATTTCCTTAAAACGTGGTTTTCTGACAAATTTTGACAAAAGAAAACTCTCCTGTGGGTTCTCTTTTGAGGCTACACGTTTAGACGTAGACACCACACCAAATCTTTTCGAGTTGCAACGTGTTGTTTAGGACATACAAGCTAATTTTGCAAGATGCGTTATTTCTCTCATAAAGCGCTTCCAATATGTACATATTTGTCTTTACTCTGCCACACTGTATTTCCTTATAACGTGGTATTCTTACATATTCTTTTGAGAGAAAACTCTCCTGTGCGTTCTCTTTTGGGGCTACATGCTTAGACATACACCCAACACCAAATCTTTTCGAGTTACAACGTGTTGTTTAGGACATACAAGCTAATTTTGCAAGATGCGTTATTTCTCTCATAAAGCGCTTCCAATATGTACATATTTGTCTTTACTCTGCCACACTGTATTTCCTTATAACGTGGTATTCTTACATATTCTTTTGAGAGAAAACTCTCCTGTGCGTTCTCTTTTGGGGCTACATGCTTAGACATACACCCAACACCAAAGCTTTTCGAGTTAAAACGTGTTGTTTAGGAAGAACAAGATAATTTCTCACGATGCGGTATTTCCTTAAAACGTGGTTTTCTGAAAAATTTTGACAAAAGAAAATTGTCCTGTGGGTTCTCTTTTGAGGCTACACGTTTAGACGTACAGGCCACACCAAATCTTTTCGAGTTACAATGTGTTGTTTAGGAGATACAAGCTAATTTTGTACGTTGCTTTATTTCATCTCGTAAAGTTTGTGGGTTTCCAATACATACGTATCTTTCTTTACTCAGCAATACTGTATTTTCTTACAACGTGGTATTCTTACATATTCTTTCGAGAGAAAACTCTCCTGTGCGTTCTCTTTGGAGGCTACACGCTTAGACATACACGCAACACCAAAGCTTTTCGACTTACAACGTGTTGTTTCGGAAAAACAAGATAATTTCGCACGATGCTGGATTTCCTTAAAACGTGGTTTTCTGAAAAATTTTGATAAAAGAAAATTCTCCTGTGGGTTTTCATTTGAGGCTACACGTTTAGACGTACATGCCACACCAAATCTTTTCGAGTTACAACGTGTTGTTTAGGAGATAAAAGCTAATTTTTTACGATGCTTTATATCTTCTTGTAAAGTTTAAGAGTTTCCAAAAGGTACGTATTTATCTTTAATTTGCCACAATGTATTTCCTTATAACGTGGTATTCTTACATACTCGTTCGAGAGAAATCTCTCCTGTGTGTTCTCTTTTGAGGCTACATGCTTAGACATACACGCAACAGCAAATATTTTCGAGTAACAATGTGTTGTTTAGGAAAACTAGATAGTTTCGCACGATGCAGGATTTCCTTAATAAGTGGTTTTCTGACAAATTTTGACGAAAGAAAATTCTCCTGTGGGTTCTCTTTTGAGGCTACACGTTTAGACGTACACGCCACACCAAATCTTTTCTAGTTACAACGTGTTGTTTAGGAGATACAAGCTAATTTTGTACGATGCGTTATTTGTTCTCGTAAAGTTTTTCCAATACGTATGTATTTGCCTTTAGTCTGCAACACTGTATTTCCTTATAACGTGGTATTCTTACATATTCTTTCGAGAGAAAACTCTCCTGTGCATCCTCTTTTGAGGCTACACGCTTAGACATACATGCAACACCAAAGCTTTTCGAGTTACAACGTGTTTGTTAGGAAAAACTAGATAATTTCACACGATGAGGGATTTCCTTAATACGTGGTTTTCTGACAAATATTGACCAAAGAAAATTATCCTATGGGTTCTCTTTTGAGACTACACGTTTAGACGTACAGGCCACACCAAATCTTTTTAAGTTACAACGTGTTGTTTAGGAGACACAAGCTAATTTTTTACGATGCGTTATTTCTTCTCGTAAAGTTTTTCCAATAAGTATGTATTTGTCTTTACTCTGCAACACTGTATTTCCTTATAAGGTGGTATTCTTATATATTATTTCGAGAGAAAACTCTCCTCTGCATACTGTTTTGGGGCTACATGCTTAGACGTACGCCCAACACCAAAGCTTTTCAAGTTAAAACGTGTTGTTTAGGAAGAACAAGATAATTTCTCACGATGCGGGATTTCCTTAAAACGTGGTTTTCTGACAAATTTTGACGAAAGAAAATTGTCCTGTGGGCTCTCTTTTGAGGCTACACGTTTAGACGTACAGGCCACACCAAATCTTTTTGAGTTACAAAGTGTTGTTTAGGAGATACAAGCTAATTTTGTACGATGCTTTATTTCATCTCATAAAGTTTGTGGGTTTCCAATACATACGTATCTTTCTTTACTCTGCAACACTGTATTTCCTTACAACGTGGTATTCTTACATATTCTTTCGAGAGAAAACTCTCCTGTGCGTTCTCTTTGGAGGCTACACGCTTAGACATACACGCAACACCAAAGCTTTTCGACTTACAATGTGTTGCTTAGGAAAAACAAGATAATTTCGCACGATGCTGGATTTCCTTAAAACGTGGTTTTCTGAAAAATTTTGACGAAAAAAAATTCTCCTGTGGGTTTTCATTTGAGGCTACACGTTTAGACGTACATGCCACACCAAATCTTTTCGAGTTACAACGTGTTGTTTAGGAGATAAAAGCTAATTTTTTACGATGCTTTATATCTTCTTGTAAAGTTTAAGAGTTTCCAAAAGGTACGTATTTATCTTTAATTTGCCACAATGTATTTCCTTATATCGTGGTATTGTTACATACTCGTTCGAGAGAAATCTCTCCTGTGCGTTCTCTTTTGAGGCTACATGCTTAGACATACACGCAACAGCAAATATTTTCGAGTAACAATGTGTTGTTTAGGAAAATTGTCCTGTGGGTTCTCTTTTGAGGCTACACGTTTAGAAGTACAGGCCACACCAAATCTTTTCGATTTACAACGTGTTGTTTAGGAGATACAAGCTAATTTTGTACGATGCGTTATTTCTTCTCGTAAAGTGTTTCCAATAGGTACGTATTTGCCTTTAGTCTGCAACACTGTATTTCCTTATAACGTGGTATTCTTACATATTCTTTCGAGAGAAAACTCTCCTGTGTGTTCCCCTTTGAGGCTACACGCTTAGTCATACAGGCAACACCAAAGCTTTTCGCGTTACAACGTGTTGTTTAGGAAAAACCAGATAATTTCGTGCGCTGTGGGATTTCCTTAATAAGTGGTTTTCTGACAAATTTTGACCAAGGAACATTCTCCTATGGGTTCTCTTTTGAGGCTACACGTTTAGATTTACAGGCCACACCTAATCTTTTTAAGTTACAACGTGTTGTTTAGGAGATACAAGCTAATTTTGTACGATAGGTTATTTCTTCTCGTAAAGATTTTCCAATAAGTAAGAATATGTCTTTACTCTGCAACATTGTATTTCCTTATAACGTGGTATTCTTACATATTCTTTCGAGAGAAAACTCTCCTGTGCCTTCTCTTTTGAGGCTACACGCTTAGACATACACACAACACCAAAGCTTTTCGAGTTACGACATTTTGTTTAGGAAAAACAAGATAATTTCGCACGATGAGGGATTTCCTTATAACGTGGTTTTTGGACAAATTTTGACGAAAGAAAATTCTCCTGTGGGTTCTCTTTTGAGGCTACATGTTTAAACGTACACGCCACACCAAATCCTTTCGAGTTACAACGTGTTGTTTAGGAGATACAAGCTAATTTTTTTATGATGCGTTATTTCTTCTCGTAAAGTTTAAGTGTTTCCAATACGTATGTATTTGCCTTTACTCTGCAACACTGTATTTCCTTATAACGTGGTATTCTTACATATTCTTTCGACAGTAAACTCTCCTGTGCGTTCTCTTTGGAGAATACACGCTTCGACATACACGCAACACCAAAGCTTTTCGAGTTACAACGTGTTGTTTAGGAAAAACAAGATAATTTCGCATGATGCGGGATTTCCTTAAAACCTGGTTTTCTGACAAATTTTGATGAAAGAAAATTCTCCCGTGGGTTCTCTTTTGAGGGTACACGTTTAGACATACACGCCACACCAAATCATTTCGAGTTATAACGTGTTGTTTAGGAGATACAAGCTAATTTTGTACTATGTGTTATTTCTTCTCAAAAAGTTTAAGTGTTTCCAATAAGTATGTATTTGTCTTTACTCTGCAACACTGTATTTCCTTATAACGTGGTATTCCTACATATTCTTTTGGGAGAAAACTCTCCTGTCCATTCTCTTTTGAGGCTACACGCTTAGAAATACACGCAACACTAAAGCTTTTCGAGTTACAACATGTTGTTTAGGAAAAACAAGATAATTTCGCACTATGCGGTATTTCCTTAAAACGTGATATTCTGACAAATTTTATCGAAGGAAAACTCTCCTGTGGGTTCTCTTTTCTTCTCGTAAAGTGCTTCCAATACATACGTATTTGTCTTTACTCTGCCACACTGTATTTCCTTATAACGTGGTATTCTTACATATTCTTTCGAGAGAAAACTCTCCTGTGTGTTCTCTTTTGGGGCTACACACTTAGACATACACCCAACACCAAATCTTTTCGAGTTAAAACGTGTTGTTTAGGAAGAACAAGATAATTTCTCACGATGAGGGATTTTCTTAAAACGTGGTTTTCTGACGAATTTTGACGAAAGAAAATTGTCCTGTGGGTTCTCTTTTGAGGCTACACGTTTAGACGTACACGCCACACCAAATCTTTTCGAGTTACCACGTGTTTTTTAGGAGATACAAGCTAATTTTGTACGATGCTTTATTTCATCTCGTAAAGTTTATGGGTTTCCAATACATACGTATTTGTCTTTACTCTGCAACACTGTATTTCCTTATAACGTGGTATTCTTACAAATTCTATCGAGATACAACTCTCCTGTGTGTTCTCTTTTGAGGCTACACGCTTAGACATACACGCAACACCAAAGCTTTTCGAGTTACAACATGTTGTTTAGGAAAAACAAGATAATTTCGCACGATGCGGGATTTCCTTAAAACGTGGTTTTCTGAAAAATTTTGACGAAAGAAAATTCTCCTGTGGGTTCTCTTTTGAGGCTACACGTTTAGACGTACAGGCCACACCAAATCGTTTTAAGTTACAACGTGTTGTTTAGGAGATACAAGCTAATTTTGTACGATGCGTTATTTCTTCTCGTAAAGTTTTTCCAATACGTAAGTATTTGTCTTTACAACACTGTGTTTCCTAATAACGGGGTATTCTTACATATTCTTTCGAGAAAAAAACTCTCCTTTGCATTCTCTTTTGAGGCTACACGCTTAGACATACACGCAACAACAAAGCTTTTCGAGTTACAACGTGTTGTTTCGGAAAAACAAGATAATTTCGCACGATGCGGGATTTCCATAAAACGTGGTTTTCTGACAAATTTTGACTAAAGAAAATTCTCCTGTGGGTTCTCTTTTGAGTTTACACGTTTAGATGTACACGCCACACCAAATATTTTTGAGTTACAATGTGTTGTTTAGGAGATATAAGCTAATTTTTTTACGGTGCGTTATTTCTTCTCCTAATGTTTAAGTGTTTCCAATATGTTTGTATTTGCCTTTACTCTGCAACACTGTATTTCCTTATAACGTGTTGTTCTTACATATTTTTTCGAGAGAAAACTCTCCTGTGCGTTCTCTTTGGAGGCTACACGCTTAGACATACACGCAACACCAAAGCTTTTCGAGTTACAACGTGTTGTTTAGGAAAAACAAGATAATTTCGCATGATGCGGTATTTCCTTAAAACTTGGTTTTCTGACAAATTTTGACGAAAGAAAATTCTCCTGTGGGTTCTCTTTTGAGGATACATGTTTAGACGTACAAGCCACACCAAATCCTTTCGAGTTATATCGTGTTGTTTAGGAGATACAAGCTTATTTTGTACTATGTATTATTTCTACTCGTAAAGTTTAAGTGTTTCCAATAAGTATGTATTTGTCTTTACTCTGCAACACTGTATTTCCTTATAATGTGGTATTCCTACATAATCTTTTGGGAGAAAACTCTCCTGTGCGTTCTCTTTTGAGGCTACACGCTTAGATATACCCGCAACACCAAACCTTTTCGAGTTACATGTTGTTTAGGAAAAACAAGATAATTTCGCACGATGCAGGATTTCTTTAAAACGTGGGTTTTGACAAATTTTGATGAGAGAAAACCCTCCTGTTGGTTCTCTTTTGAGGCTACACGTTTAGACGTACACGCCACACCAAATCTTTTCGAGTTACAGCGTGTTGTTTAGGAGATACAAACTAATTTTGTATGATGCCTTATTTCTTCTCGTAAAGTTTAAGTGTTTCCAATAAGTACGTATTTGTCTTTACTCTGCAACACTGTATTTCCTTATGACGTGGTATTCTTACATATTCTTTCGAGAGAAAACTCTCCTGTGCATTCTCTTTTGAGGCTACACGCTTAGACATACACGCAACACCAAAGCTTTTCGAGTTACAATGTGTTGTTTAGGAAAAACAAGATAATTTCGCACGATGCGGGATTTCCTTAAAACGTGGTTTTCTGACAAATTTTGATGAAAGAAAATACTCCTGTGGGTTCTCTTTTGAGGCTACACGTTTAGACGTACACGCCACACAAAATCCTTTCGAGTTAAAACGTGTTGGTTAGGACATACAAGCTAATTTTTTAAGATGCGTTATTTCTTCTCGTAAAGTTTAAATGTGTCCAATACGTACGTAATTGCCTTTACTCTGCAACACTGTATTTCCTTATAACGTGGTAATCTTGCATATTCTTTCGAGAGAAAAACTCTCCTGTGCGTTCTCTTTAGAGGCTACATGCTTAGACATACACGCAACACCAAAGCATTTCGAATTACAACCTGTTCTTTAGGAAAAACAAGATAATTTCACACGATGCGGGATTTCCTTAAAACGTGGTTTTCTGAAAAATTTTGACGAAAGAAAATTCTCCTGTGGGTTCTCTTTTGAGGCTACATGTTTAGTTGTAAACGCCACACCAAATCTTTTCGAGTTACAACGTTTTGTTTAGGAGATACAAGCTAATTTTGTACGATGCGTTATTACCTCTCGTAAAGTATTTCCAATACGTACTTATTTGTCTTTACTCTGCAGCAATGTATTTCCATATAACGTGGTATTCTTACATATTCTTTCGAGAGAAAACTCTCCTGTGCATTCTCTTTTGAGGCTACACGCTTAGACATACACGCAACACCAAAGCTTTTCGAGTTACAACGTGTTGTTTAGGAAAAACAAGATAATTTCGCAAGATGCAGGATTTCCTTAAAACGTGGTTTTCTGACAAATATTGATGAAAGAAAATTGTCCTGTGGTTCTCCTTTGAGGCTACACGTTAGACGTACACACCACACCAAATCTTTTCGAGTTATAACGTGTTGGTTAGGAGATACAAACTAATTTTGTATGATGCCTTATTTCTTCTCGTAAAGTTTAAGTGTTTCCAATAAGTATGTATTTGTCTTTACTCTGCAACACTGTATTTACTTATAACGTGGTATTCTTACATATTCTTTCGAGAGAAAACTCTCCTGTGCGTTCTCTTTTGAGGCTACACGATTAAACATACACGCAACACCAAAGCTTTTCGAATTACAATTTGTTGTTTAGGAAAAACAAGATAATTTCGCACGATGCGGGATTTCCTTAAAACGTGGTTTTCTGACAAATTTTGACGAAAGAAAATTCTCCTGTGGGTTCTCTTTTGAGGGTACACGTTTAGACGTATAAGCCACACCAAATCCTTTCGAGTTATATCGTGTTGTTTAGGAGATACAAGCTTATTTTGTACTATGTGTTATTTCTACTCATAAAGTTTAAGTGTTTCCAATAAGTATGTATTTGTCTTTACAACACTGTATTTCCTTATAATGTGGTATTACTATATAATCTTTTGGGAGAAAACTCTCCTGTGCGTTCTCTTTTGAGGCTACACGCTTAGATATACCCGCAACACCAAACCTTTTCGTGTTACAACATGTTGTTTAGGAAAAACAAGATAATTTCGCACAATGCGGGATTTCTTTAAAACGTGGGTTTTGACAAATTTTGACGAAAGAAAACTCTCCTGTGGGTCCTCTTTTGAGGCTACACGTTTAGACGTACACGCCACACCAAATCTTTTCGAGTTACAGCGTGTTGTTTAGGAGATACAAACTAATTTTGTACGATGCCTTATTTCTTCTCGTAAAGTTTAAGTGTTTCCAATAAGTACGTATTTGTCTTTACTCTGCAACACTGTATTTCCATATAACGTGGTATTCTTACATATTCTTTCGAGAGAAAACTCTCCTGTGCATTCTCTTTTGAGGCTACACGCGTAGACATACATGCAACACCAAAACTTTTCGAGTTACAATGTGTTGTTTAGAAAAAACAAAATAATTTTGCACGATGCGGGATTTCCTTAAAATGTGGTTTTCTGACAAATTTTGACGAAAGAAAATACTCCTGTGGGTTCTCTTTTGAGGCTACACGTTTAGACGTACACGCCACACAAAATCCTTTCGAGTTAAAACGTGTTGGTTAGGACATACAAGCTAATTTTTTAAGATGCGTTATTTCTTCTCGTAAAGTTTAAATGTGTCCAATATGTACGTAATTGCCTTTACTCTGCAACACTGTATTTCCTTATAACGTGGTAATCTTGCATATTCTTTCGAGAGAAAAACTCTCCTGTGCGTTCTCTTTAGAGGCTACATGCTTAGACATACACTCAACACCAAAGCATTTCGAATTACAACCTGTTGTTTAGGAAAAACAAGATAATTTCACACGATGCGGGATTTCCTTAAAACGTGGTTTTCTGAAAAATTTTGACGAAAGAAAATACTCCTGTGGGTTCTCTTTTGAGGCTACATGTTTAGTTGTAAACGCCACACCAAATCTTTTCGAGTTACAACGTTTTGTTTAGGAGATACAAGCTAATTTTGTACGATGCGTTATTACCTCTCGTAAAGTGTTTCCAATACATACTTATTTGTCTTTACTCTGCAACAATGTATTTCCATATAACGTGGTATTCTTACATATTCTTTCGAGAGAAAACTCTCCTGTGCATTCTCTTTTGAGGCTACACGCTTAGACATACACGCAACACCAAAGCTTTTCGAGTTACAACGTGTTGTTTAGGAAAAACAAGATAATTTCGCACGATGCAGGATTTCCTTAAAACGTGGTTTTCTGACAAATATTGACTAAAGAAAATTGTCCTGTGGCTCTCCTTTGAGGCTACACGTTAGACGTACACACCACACCAAATCTTTCGAGTTATAACGTGTTGTTTAGGAGATACAAACTAATTTTGTATGATGCCTTATTTCTTCTCGTAAAGTTTAAGTGTTTCCAATAAGTATGTATTTGTCTTTACTCTGCAACACTGTATTTACTTATAACGTGGTATTCTTACATATTCTTTCGAGAGAAAACTCTACTGTGCGTTCTCTTTTGAGGCTACACGATTAAACATACACGCAACACCAAAGCTTTTCGAATTACAATTTGTTGTTTAGGAAAAACAAGATAATTTCGCACGATGCGGGATTTCCTTAAAACGTGGTTTTCTGACAAATTTTGACGAATGAAAATACTCCTGTGGGTTCTCTTTTGAGGCTACACGTTTAGATGTACACACCACACCAAATCTTTTCGAGTTACAACGTGTTCTTTAGGAGATACAAGCTAATTTTGTACGATGCGTTATTTCTTCTCATAAAGTTTAAATTATTCCAATACATACGTATTTGCCTTTACTCTGCAACACTGTATTTCCTTATAACGTGGTATTTTTGCATATTCTTTCGAGAGAAAACTCTCCTCTGCATTCTCTTTCGAGGCTACATGCTTAGACATACACGCAACACCAAAGCTTTTCGAATTACAACCTGTTGTTTAGGAAAAACAAGATAATTTCGCACGATGCGGATTTCCTTAAAACGTGGTTTTCTGAAAAATTTTGACGAAAGAAAATTCTCCTGTGGGTTCTCTTTTGAGGCTACATGTTTAGTTGTAAACGCCACACCAAATCATTTCGAGTTACAACGTGTTGTTTAGGAGACACAAGCTAATTTTGTACGATGCATTATTACTTCTTGTAAAGTGTTTCCAATACTTATGTGTTTGTCTTTACTCTGCAACACTGTATTTCCTTATAACGTGGTATTCTTACATATTCTTTCGAGAGAAAACTCTCCTGTGCGTTCTCTTTTGAGGCTACACGCTTAGACATACACGCAACACCAAAGCTTTTCGAATTACAACGTGTTGTTTAGGAAGAACAAGATAATTTCTCACGATGCGGGATTTCCTTAAAACGTGGTTTTCTGACAAATTTTGACGAAAAAAAATTGTCCTGTGGTTCTCTTTTGAGGCTACACGTTTAGACGTACACGCCACACCAAATCTTTTCGAGTTACAACGTGTTGTTTAGGAGATACAAGCTAATTTTGTATGATGTTTTATTTCATCTCGCTAATTTTAAGGGTTTCCAATACGTAAGTATTTGTCTTTATTCTGCAACATTGTACTTCCTTATAACGTGGTATTCTTACATATTCTTTTGAGAGAAAACTCTTCTGTGTGTTCTCTTTTGAGGCTACATGCTTAGACATACACGCAACACCAAAGCTTTTCGAGTTACAACGTGTTGTTTTGGAGATACAAGCTAATTTTGTATGATGCGTTACTTCTTCTCCTAAAGTGTGTCCAGTACATATGTATTTTTGTTGAATCTACAACACTGTATTTCCTTATTACGTGGTATTCTTACCTATTCTTTTGAAAGAAAACTCTCCTGTGCCTTCTCTATTGAGGCTCCACGCTTAGACATACACGCAACACTAAAGCTTTTCGAGTTATAACATGTTGTTTAGGAAAAAGAAGATGATTTCGCACGATGCGGGATTTCCTTAATACGTGGTTTTCTGAAAAATTTTAACGAAAGAAAATTCTCCTGTGGGTTCTCTTTTGAGGCTACACGTTTAGACGTACACGCCACATCAAATCTTTTCGAGTTACAATGTGTTGTTTAGGAGATACAAGCTAATTTTGTTCGATGCGTTAATTCTTCTCATTAAGTGATTCCAATACGTACGTATTTGTCTTTACTCTGCAATACTGTATTTCATTATAATGTGGTATTCTTAGGTATTCTTACTAGAGAAAACTATCCTGGGCATTCCCTTTTGAGGCTACACACTTAGACATACAGGCAACACCAAAGCGTTTCGAGTTACAACGTGTTGTTTACGAAAAAGAAGATAATATTGCACCTTGCGGGATTTCCTTAAATCGTGGTTTTCTGACAAATTTGACGAAAGAAAATTCTCCTGTGGGTTCTCTTTTGAGGCTACACGTTTAGACGTACATACCACACCAAATCCTTTCGAGATACCACGTGTTGTTTAGGAGATACAAGATAATTTTGTAAGATGCATTATTTCTTCTCGTAAAGTGTTTCCAATACATACGTATTTGTCTTTACACTGCAAAACTGTATTTTCTTATAACGTTGTATTCTTACATGTTCTTTCGAGAGAAAACTCTCCTGTGCATTCTCTTTAGAGGCTACACGCTTAGACATACACGCAACACCAAAGCTTTTCGAGTTACAATGTGTTGTTTAGGAAAAACAAGATAATATTGCACGATGCGGGATTTCCTTAAAACGTGGTTTTCTGACAAATTTTGACGAAAGAAAGTTCTCCTGTGGGTTCTCTTTTGAGGCTACACGTGTAGACGTACGAGCCTTACCAAATCTTTTCGAGTTCCAACGTGTTGTTTAGGAGATACAAGCTAATTTTGTACGACACGTTATTTCTTCTCTTAAAGTGTTTCCAATACGTACGTATTTGTCTTTACTCTGCAACACTGTATTTCCTTATAACGTAGTATTCTTACATATTCTTTCGAGAGAAAACTCTCCTGGGTGTTCTCTTTTGAGGCTACATGCTTACACATACACGCAACACCAAAGCTTTTCGAATTACAACGTGTTGTTTAGGAAGAACAAGATAATATCTCACGATGCGGGATTTCCTTAAAACGTGGTTTTCTGACAAATTTTGACGAAAAAAAATTGTCCTGTGGTTCTCTTTTGAGGCTACACGTTTAGACGTACACGCCACACCAAATCTTTTCGAGTTACAACGTGTTGTTTAGGAGATACAAGCTAATTTTGTATGATGCTTTATTTCATCTCGCTAATTTTAAGGGTTTCCAATACGTAAGTATTTGTCTTTATTCTGCAACATTGTACTTCCTTATAACGTGGTATTCTTACATATTCTTTTGAAAGAAAACTCTTCTGTGTGTTCTCTTTTGAGGCTACATGCTTAGACATACACGCAACACCAAAGCTTTTCGAGTTACAACGCGTTGTTTAGGAAAAACAAGATAATTTCGCACGATGCGGGATTTCCTTAATACGTGGTTTTCTGACAAATTTTTACCAAAGAAAATTCTCCTGTGGGTTTTCTTTTGAGGCTACACATTTAGACGTACACGCCACACCAAATGTTTTCGAGTTACAACGTGTTGTTTAGGAGATACAAACTAATTTTTTACAATGCGTTATTTCTTCTCATAAAGTGTTTCCAATAAGTACGTATTTGTCTTTACTCTGCAACACTGTATTTCCTTATAACGTGGTATTCTTACATATTCTTTCGAGAGAAAACTCTCCTGTGCGTTCTCTTTTGAGGCTACACGCTTAGACATACACGCAGCACCAAAGCTTTTCGAATTACAACGTGTTGTTTAGGAAAAACAAGATACTCTCTCACGATAATTTTGCACGATGCAGGATTTCCTTAAAACGTGGTTTTCTGAAAATTTTGACGAAAGAAAATTCTCCTATGGGTTCTCTTTTGAGGCTACACGTTTAGACGTACACTCCACACCAAGTCATTTCAAGTTACAACGTGTTGTTTAGGAGATACGAGCTAATTTTGTACGATGCTTTATTTCATCTCTTAAAGTTTAAGGGTTTCCAATACTTACGTATTTGTCTTTACTCTGCAACACTGTATTTCCTTATAACGTGGTATTCTTACATATTCTTTCGAGAGAAAACTCTCCTGTGTGTTCTCTTTTGAGGCTATACACTGAGACATACACGCAACACAACAGCTTTTCGAGTTACAACGTGTTGTTTAGGAAAAACAAGATAATTTCGCACGATGCAGGATTTCCTTAATACGTAGTTTTCTGACAAATTTGACCAAAGAAAATTCTCCTGTGGGTTCTCTTTTGAGGCTACACGTTTAGACGTACACGCCACATCAAATCTTTTCGAGTTACAACGTGTTGTTTAGGAGATACAAGCTAATTTTGTACAATGCGTTATTTCTTCTCGTAAAGTGTTTCCAATACGTACGTATTTGTCTTTACTCTGCAACACTGTATTTCCTTATAACGTGGTATTCTTACAAATTCTATCGAGAAAATACTCTCCTTTGCGTTCTCTTTTGAGGCTACGCGCTTAGACATACACGCAACACCAAAACTTTTCGAGTTGCAACTTGTTGTTTAGGAAAAAGAAGATAATTTTGCACGATGAGGGATTTCCTTAAAACGTGGTTTTCTCACATATTTTGACGATAGAAAATTCTCCTGTCGGTTCTCTTTTGAGGCTACACGTTTAGACGTACATGCCACACCAAATCCTTTCGAGTTACAACCTGTTGTTTAGGAGATACAAGCTAATTTAGTATGATGCGTTATTTCTTCTTGTAAAGTGTTTCCAATACATACGTTTTTGTCTTTACTCTGCAACACTGTATTTCCTTATAACGTGGTATTCTTACATATTCTTTCGAGAGAAAACTCTCCTGTGCGTTCTCCTTTGAGTCTACACGCTTAGCCATACACGCAACACAGAAGATTTTCGAGTTACAACGTGTTGTTTAGGAAAAACTAGATAATTTCGCACGATGCGAGATTTCGTTAAAACGTGGTTTCTGACAAATTTTGATGTAAGAAAATTCTACTGTCGGTTCTCTTTTGAGGCTGCATGTTTAGACGTACATGTCACACGAAATCTTTTCGAGTTACAACGTGTTGTTTAGGAGATACAAGCCAATTTTGTACAATGTTTTATTTCTGCTCTTAAAGTGTTTCCAATATGTACGTATTTGTCTTCTCTCTGCAACACTGTATTTCCTTATAACGAGGTATTCTTACATATTCTTTCGAGAGAAAAAACTCTCCTGTGCATTCCCTTTTGAGGCTACACACTTAGACATACACGCAACACCAAAGATTTTCGAGTTACAACTTGTTGTTTAGGAAAACAAGATAATTTTGTAGGATGTGGGATTTCGTTAAAACGTGGTTTTCTGACAAATTTTGAAGAAAGAAAATTCTCCAGTGGTTTCTCTTTTGAGGCTTCACTTTTAGACGTACATGCCAAACCAAATGTTTTCGAGTTTCCACTTGTTGTTTAGGAGTTACAAGCTAATATTGTATGATGCGTAATTTCTTCTCGTAAAGTGTTTCCAATATGTACTTTTTGTCTTTACTTTGCAACACTGTATTTCCTTATAACGTTGTATTCTTACATGTTCTTTCGAGAGAAAACTCTCCTGTTCATTCTCTTTTGAAGCTACACGCTTAGACATACACGCAACACCAAAGCTTTTCGAGTTACAACGTGTTGTTTAGGAAAAACAAGATAATTTCGGAGGATGCGGGATTTCCTTAAAACGTGGTTTTCTGACAAATTTTGACGAAAGAAAATTCCCCTTTGTGTTCTCTTTTGAGGCTACACGTTTAGACGTACACGCCAAACCAAAACTTTTCGAGTTACCACGTGTTGTTTAGGAGATACAAGCTAATTTTGTTCGATGCCTTATTTCTTCTCATAAAGTGTTCCCAATATATACTTATTTGTTTTTACTCTGCAAAATTGTATTTCCTAATAAAGTGGTATTCTTACATATTCTTTCGAGAGAAAACCCTCCTGTGCCTTCTCTTTTGAGGCTCCATGCTTACACATACACGCAACACGAAAGCTTTTCGAGTTACAACATGTTGTTTAGGAAAAAGAAGATGATATCGCACGATGCGGGATTTCATTAAAACGTAGTTTTCTGAAAAATTTTGACGAAAGAAAATTCTCCTGTGGGTTCTCTTTCGAGGCTACACGTTTAGACGTACACGCCACACCAAATCTTTTCGAGTTACAACCTGTTGTTTAGGAGATACAAGCTAATTTTGTAAGATGCGTTAATTCTTCTCGTAAGGTGTTTCCAATACGTAAGTATTTGTCTTTACTCTTCAACACTGTATTTCCTTATAACGTGGTATTCTTACATATTCTTTCGAGAGAAAACTATCCTGTGCGTTCCCTTTTGAGGCTACACACTTAGACATACAGGCAACACCAAAGCTTTTCGAGTTACAACGTGTTGTTTATGAATAAAAAGATAATTTCGCACGATGTGAGATTTCCTTAAAACGTGGTTTTCTGACAAATTTTGACAAAAGAATATTCTCCTGTGGGTTCTCTTTTGACGCTAAACGTATAGACGTGCACGCCACACCAAATCCTTTCGAGTTACCACGTGTTGTTTAGGAGATACAAGCTAATTTTGTATGATGTGTTATTTCTTCTCGTAAAGTGTTGCCAAAACGTACGTATTTGTCTTTCTCTGCAACACTGTATTTCCTTATAACGTGGTATTCTTACATATTCTTTCGAGGAAAAACTCTCCTGTGCATTCTCTTTTGAGGCTACACGCTTAGACATACACACAACACCAAGGCTTTTCGAGTTACAACGTGTTGTTTAGGAAAAACAAGATTATTTCGCACGATGCGAGATTTCCATAAAACGTGGTTTTCTGAAAAATTTTGACGAAAAAAGTTTTCCTGTGGGTTCTCTTTTGAGGCTACACGTGTAGAGGTACGAGCCACACCAAATCTTTTCGAGTTACAACGTGTTGTTTAGGAGATACAAGCTAATTTTGTACGATGCGTTATTTCTTCTCTTAAAGTGTTTCCAATACGTACTTAGTTGTCTTTACTCTGCCACACCGTATTTCCTTATAACGTGGTATTCCTACATATTCTTTCGAGAGAAAACTTTTCTGTGCGTTCTCTTTTGAGGCTACACGCTTAGAAATACACGCAACCCCAAAGCTTTTCGATTTACAACGTGTTGTTTGGAAAAACAAGATAATTTCGCACGATGCGCAATTTTCTTAAAACGTGGTTTCTGACAAATTTTGATGAAAGAAAATTCTCCTGTGGGTTCTCTTTTGAGGCTACACGTTTAGACGTACACGTCACACCAAATCTTTTCGAGTTATAACTGTTGTTTAGGAGATACAAGCTAATTTTGTATGATGCGTTACTTCTTCTCCTAAAGTGTTTCCAATACATATGTATTTTTGTTGACTCTACAACACTGTATTTCCTTATAACGTGGTATTCTTACCTATTCTTTTGAAAGAAAACTCTCCTGTGCCTTCTCTATTGAGGCTCCACGCTTAGACATACACGCAACACTAAAGCTTTTCGAGTTACAACATGTTGTTTAGGAAAAAGAAGATGATTTCGCACGATGCGGGATTTCCTTAATACGTGGTTTTCTGAAAAATTTTAACGAAAGAAAATTCTCCTGTGGGTTCTCTTTTGAGGCTACACGTTTAGACGTACACGCCACATCAAATCTTTTCGAGTTACAATGTGTTGTTTAGGAGATACAAGCTAATTTTGTTCGATGCGTTAATTCTTCTCATTAAGTGATTCCAATACGTATGTATTTGTCTTTACTCTGCAATACTGTATTTCATTATAATGTTGTATTCTTAGGTATTCTTACTAGAGAAAACTATCCTGGGCATTCCCTTTTGAGGCTACACACTTAGACATACAGGCAACACCAAAGCGTTTCGAGTTACAACGTGTTGTTTACAAAAAAGAAGATAATATTGCACCTTGCGGGATTTCCTTAAATCGTGGTTTTCTGACAAATTTTGACGAAAGAAAATTCTCCTGTGGGTTCTCTTTTGAGGCTACACGTTTAGACGTACACACCACACCAAATCCTTTCGAGATACCACGTGTTGTTTAGGAGATACAAGATAATTTTGTAAGATGCATTATTTCTTCTCGTAAAGTGTTTCCAATACATACGTATTTGTCTTTACACTGCAAAACTGTATTTTCTTATAACGTTGTATTCTTACATGTTCTTTCGAGAGAAAACTCTCCTGTGCGTTCTCTTTAGAGGCTACACGCTTAGACATACACGCAACACCAAAGCTTTTCGAGTTACAACGTGTTGTTTAGGAAAAACAAGATAATATTGCACGATGCGGGATTTCCTTAAAACGTGGTTTTCTGACAAATTTTGACGAAAGAAAGTTCTCCTGTGGGTTCTCTTTTGAGGCTACACGTGTAGACGTACGAGCCTCACCAAATCTTTTCGAGTTCCAACGTGTTGTTTAGGAGATACAAGCTAATTTTGTACGACACGTTATTTCTTCTCTTAAAGTGTTTCCAATACGTACGTATTTGTCTTTACTCTGCAACACTGTATTTCCTTATAACGTAGTATTCTTACATATTCTTTCGAGAGAAAACTCTGCTGGGTGTTCTCTTTTGAGGCTACATGCCTACACATACACGCAACAGCAAAGGTTTTCGAGTTACAATGTGTTGTTTAGGAAAAATAAGATAATTTCGCACGATGCGAGATTTCCTTAAAACGTGGTTTCTGACAAATTTTGATGAAAGAAAATTCTCCTGTCGGTTCTCTTTTGAGGCTACACGTTTAGACATACACCTCACACCAAATCTTTTCGAGTTACAACGTGTTGTTTAGGAGATACAAGCTAATTTTGTACGATGCGTTATTTCATCCCGTAAAATATTTCCAATTTGTACTTATTTGCCTTTACTCTGCAAAATTTTATTTCCTTACAATGTGGTATTCTTACATATTCTTTCGAGAGAAAACTCTTCTGTGCCTTCTCTTTTCAGGCTCCACACTTAGACATACACACAACACCAAAGCTTTTCGAGTTACAACATGTTGTTTAGGAAAAAGATGATTTCGCACGATGCGGGATTTCCTTAAAACGTGGTTTTCTGAAAAATTTTGACGAAAGAAAATTTTCCTGTGGGTTCTCTTTTGAGGCTACACGTTTAGACGTACACGCTACAGCAAATCTTTTCGAGTAACAATGTGTTGTTTAGGAGATTCAAGCTAATTTTGTACTATGCGTTAATTCTTCTCGTAAAGTTTTTCCAATATGTAAGTATTTGTCTTTACTCTGCAACACTGTATTTCCTTATAACGTGGTATTCTTACATATTCTTTCAAGAGAAAGCTATCCTGTGCGTTCCCTTTTGAGGCTACACACTTAGATATACAGGCAACACCAAAGCTTTTCGAGGTACAACGTGTTGTTTATGAAAAACAAGATAATTTCGCACGATGCGGGATTTCCTTAAAACATGGTTTTCTGACAAATTTTGAAGAAAGAAAATTCTCCTGTGGGTTCTCTTTTGAGGCTGCACGTGTAGACGTACGAGCCTAACCAAATCTTTTCGAGTTCCAACGTGTTGTTTAGGAGATACAAGCTAATTTTGTACGACACGTTATTTCTTCTCTTAAAGTGTTTCCAATACGTACGTATTTGTCTTTACTCTGCAACACTGTATTTCCTTATAACGTAGTATTCTTACATATTCTTTCGAGAGAAAACTCTCCTGGGTGTTCTCTTTTGAGGCTACATGCTTAGACATACACGCAACAGCAAAGGTTTTCGAGTTACAATGTGTTGTTTAGGAAAAATAAGATAATTTCGCACGATGCGAGATTTCCTTAAAACGTGGTTTCTGACAAATTTTGATGAAAGAAAATTCTCCTGTGGGTTCTCTTTTGAGGCTACACGTTTAGACGTACACCTCACACCAAATCTTTTCGAGTTACAACGTGTTGTGTAGGAGATACAAGCTAACTTTGTACGATGCGTTATTTCTTCCTGTAAAATATTTCCAATTTGTACTTATTTGTCTTTACTCTGCAAAATTGTATTTCCTTATAATGTGGTATTCTTACATATTCTTTCGAGAGAAAACTCTTCTGTGCCTTCTCTTTTCAGGCTCCACACTTAGACATACACGCAACACCAAAGCTTTTCGAGTTACAACATGTTGTTTAGGAAAAAGATGATTTCGCACAATGCGGGATTTCCTTAAAACGTGGTTTTCTGAAAAATTTTGACGAAAGAAAATTCTCCTGTGGGTTCTCCTTTGAGGCTACACGTTTAGACGTACACGCTACAGCAAATCTTTTCGAGTAACAATGTGTTGTTTAGGAGATTCAAGCTAATTTTGTACTATGCGTTAATTCTTCTCGTAAAGTTTTTCCAATATGTGAGTATTTGTCTTTACTCTGCAACACTGTATTTCCTTATAACGTGGTATTCTTACATATTCTTTCGAGAGAAAACTATCCTGTGCGTTCCCTTTTGAGGCTACACACTTAGATATACAGGCAACACCAAAGCTTTTTGAGGTACAACGTGTTGTTTATGAAAAACAAGATAATTTCGCACGATGCGGGATTTCCTTAAAACATGGTTTTCTGACAAATTTTGAAGAAAGAAAATTCTCCTGTGGGTTCTCTTTTGAGGCTGCACGTGTAGACGTACGAGCCTCACCAAATCTTTTCGAGTTCCAACGTGTTGTTTAGGAGATACAAGCTAATTTTGTACGACACGTTATTTCTTCTCTTAAAGTGTTTCCAATACGTACGTATTTGTCTTTACTCTGCAACACTGTATTTCCTTATAACGTAGTATTCTTACATATTCTTTCGAGAGAAAACTCTCCTGGGTGTTCTCTTTTGAGGCTACATGCTTAGACATACACGCAACAGCAAAGGTTTTCGAGTTACAATGTGTTGTTTAGGAAAAATAAGATAATTTCGCACGATGCGAGATTTCCTTAAAACGTGGTTTCTGACAAATTTTGATGAAAGAAAATTCTCCTGTGGGTTCTCTTTTGAGGCTACACGTTTAGACGTACACCTCACACCAAATCTTTTCGAGTTACAACGTGTTGTTTAGGAGATACAAGCTAATTTTATACGATGCGTTATTTCTTCCCGTAAAATATTTCCAATTTGTACTTATTTGTCTTTACTCTGCAAAATTATATTTCCTTATAATGTGGTATTCTTACATATTCTTTTGAGAGAAAACTCTTCTGTGCCTTCTCTTTTCAGGCTCCACCCTTAGACATACACGCAACACCTAAGCTTTTCGAGTTACAACATGTTGTTTAGGAAAAAGATGATTTCGCACAATGCGGGATTTCCTTAAAACGTGGTTTTCTGAAAAATTTTGACGAAAGAAAATTCTCCTGTGGGTTCTCTTTTGAGGCTACACGTTTAGACGTGCACGCTACAGCAAATCTTTTCGAGTAACAATGTGTTGTTTCGGAGATTCAAGCTAATTTTGTACTATGCGTTAATTCTTCTCGTAAAGTTTTTCCAATATGTAAGTATTTGTCTTTACTCTGCCACACTGTATTTCCTTATAACGTGGTATTCTTACATATTCTTTCGAGAGAAATCTATCCTGTGCGTTCCCTTTTGAGGCTACACACTTAGATATACAGGCAACACCAAAGCTTTTCGAGGTACAACGTGTTGTTTATGAAAAACAAGATAATTTCGCAAGATGCGGGATTTCCTTAAAACGTGGTTTTCTGACAAATTTTGAAGAAAGAAAATTCTCCTGTGCTTTCTCTTTTGAGGCTACACGTTTAGACGTACACACCACACCAAATCCTTTCGAATTACCACATGTTGTTTAGGAGATACAAGCAAATTTTGTACGATGCAATATTTCTTCTCGTAAATTTTTCCAATACTTACGTATTTGTCTTTACTCTGCAACACTGTATTTCCTTATAACGTTGTATTCTTACATGTTCTTTCGAGAGAAAACTCTCCTGTGCGTTCTCTTTAGAGGCTCCATGCTTACACATACACGCAACACCAAAGCTTTTCGAGGTATAACGTTTTGTTTAGCAAAAAGAAGATGATTTCGCACGATACGGGATTTCCTTAAAACGTGGTTTTCTGACAAATTTTGAAGAAAGAAAATTCTCCTGTGGGTTCTCTTTTGAGGCTACATGTTTAAATGAACACGCCACACCAAATCTTTTCGAGTTACAATGTGTTGTTTTGGAGATACAAGCTAATTTTGTACGATGCGTTATTTCTTCTGGTAAAGTGTTTCCAATATGTACTTATTTGTCTTTACTCTGCAAAATTGTATTTCCTTATAACGTGGTATTCTTACATATTCTCTCAAGAGAAAACTCTCCTGTGCCTTCTCTTTTGAGGCTCCACGCTTACACATACACGCAACACCAATGCTTTTCTAGTTACAACATGTTGTTTAGGAAAAAGAAGGTGATTTCGCACGATGCGGAATTTCCTTAAAACGTGGTTTTCTGAAAAATTTTGAAGAAAGAAAATTCTCCTGTGGGTTCTCTTTTGAGGCTACACGTTTAGACGTACACACCACACCAAAAGTTTCGAGTTACAACTTGTTGTTTAGGAGATACAACCTAATTTTGTACTATGCATTAATTATTCTCGTAAAGTGTTTCCAATACGTACGTGTTTCTCTTTACTCTGCAACACTGTATTTCCTTATAACGTGGTATTCTTACATATTCTTTCGAGAGAAACTCTCCTGTGTGTTCTCTTTTGAGGCTACATGCTTAGACAAACACGCAACACCAGAGCTTTTCGAGTTAAAACGTGTTGTTTAGGAAAAAATAGATAATTTCGCTCGATGCGAGATTTCCATAAAACGTGGTTTCTGACAAATTTTGATGAAAGAAAATTCTCCTGTGGGTTCTCTTTTGGGGCTACACGTTTAGACGTACACGTCACACCAAATCTTTTCGAGTTACAACGTGTTGTTTAGGAGATACAAGCTATTTTGTACGATGCGTTATTACTTCTCGTAAAGTGATTCCAATATGTACTTAATTGCCTTTACTCTGCAAAATTGTATTTCTTTATAACGTGGTATTCTTACAAATTCTTTCGAGAGAAAACTCTCCTGTGCGTTCTCTTTTGAGGCTCCATGCTTAGACATACAGGCAACACCAAAGCTTTTCGAGTTACAACATGTTGTTTAGGAAAAAGAAGATGATTTGGCACCATGCGGGATTTCCTTAAAACGTGGTTTTCTGAAAAATTTTAACGAAAGAAAATTCTCCTGTGGGTTCTCTTTTGAGGGTACACGTTTAGACGTACACGCCACACCAAATCTTTTCGAGTTACAACGTGTTGTTTAGGAAATACAAGCTAATTTTGTACTGTGCTTTAATTCTTCTCGTAAAGTGTTTCCAATACGTACGTGTTTGTCTTTACTCTGCAACACTGAATTTCCTTATAACTTGGTATTCTTACATATTCTTTTGAGAGAAAACTCTCCTGTGCATTCTCCTTTGAGGCTACAAGCTTAGACATACACATAACGCCAGAGCTTTTCGAGTTACAACGTGTTGTTTAGGGAAAACAAGATAGTTTCGTACGATGCGAGATTTCCTTAAAACGTGGTTTCTGACAAATTTTGATGAAAGAAAATTCTCCTGTCGGTTCTCTTTTGAGGGCTACACGTTTAGACGTACACGTCACACCAAATCTTTTCGAGTTACAACGTGTTGTTTAGGAGATACAAGCTAATTTTGTACGATGCGTTATTTCTTCTTGCAAAGTGTTTCCAATACATATGTATTTGTCTTTACTCTTCAACACTGTATTTCCTTATAACGTTGAATTCTTACGTGTTCTTTCGAGAGAAAACTCTCCTGTGCCTTCTCTTTTGAGGTTCCACGCTTAGACCTACACGCAACACCAAAGCTTTTCGAGTTAAAACATGTTGTTTAGGAAAAAGAAGATGATTTGGCATGATGCGGGATTTCCTTAAAACGTGGTTTTCTGAAAAATTTTGACGAAAGAAATTCTCCTGTGGGTTCTCATTTGAGGCTACACGTTTAGATATACATGCCACACCAAATCTTTTCGAGTTACAACGTGTTGTTAAGGAGATACATGCTTATTTTGTAAGACGGCGTTAATTCTTCTAGTAAAGTGTTTCATATACGTACGTATTTGTCTTTACTCTGCAACACTGTATTTCCTTATTCGTGGTATTCTTACATATTCTTTCGAGAGAAAACTATCCTGTGTGTTCCCTTTTGAGGCTACACACTAAGACATACATGCAACACCAAAGCTCTTCGAGTTACAACGTGTTGTTTAGGAAAAACAAGATAATTTCGCACGATGCGGGATTTCCTTAAAACGTGATTTTCTGAAAAATTTTGATGAAAGAAAATTCTCCTATGGGATCTCTTCTGAGGCTACACCTTTAGACATACATGCCACACACCAATTCTTTTCGAGTTACAACGTGTTGTTTAGGAGATACAAGCTAATTTTGTACGATGCATTATTTCTTCTCATAAAGTGTTTCCAATACTTATGTATTTGTCTTTACTCTGCAACATTCGGTATTTCTTCTCGCATGGTAAAAAATTAGCTTGTATCTCCTAAACAACACGTTGTAACTCGAAAAGATTTGTTGTGGCGTTTACATATAAACGTGTAGCCTCAAAAGTGAACCCACAGGAGAATTTTCTTTCGTCAAAATTTTCCAGAAAACCACGTTTTATGGAAATCCCGCATCGTGCGAAATTATCTTGTTTTTCCTAAACAATACCTTGTACCTCGAAAAGTTTTGGTGTTGCGTGTATGTCTAAGCATGTAGCCTCAAAAGAGAACGCACAGGGGAGTTTTCTCTCGAAAGAATATATAAGAATACCACGTTATATGGAAATACAGTGTTGCAGAGTAAAGACAAATATGTACGTATGGAAACACTTTACGAGAGGAAAAAACTCATGGTAAAAAATTAGCTTGTACCTCCTCAACAACACGTTGTAACTCGAAAAGATTTGGTGTGGTTTTTACATCTAAACGTGTAGCCTCAAAAAAGAACCCACAGGAGAATTTTCTTTCGTCAAAATTTGTCAGAAAACCACCTTTTAAGGAAATCCCGCATCGTGCAAAATTATCTTGTTTTTCCTAAACAACACGTTGTAACTCAAAAAGCTTTTGTGTTGCGTGTATGTCTAAGCGTGTAGCCTCAGAAGAGAACGCACAGAAGAGTTTTCTCTTGAAAGAATATGTAAGAATACCACGTTATAAGGAAATACAGTGTTGCAGAGTAAAGACAAATAGGTACTTATTGGAAACACTTTACGAGAAGAAATAATGTATCGTACAAAATTAGCTTGTATCTCCTAAACAACACGTTGTAACTCGAAAAGATTTGGGTGTGGCGTGTACGTCTAAACATGTAGCCCCCAAAAGGGAACCCACAGGAGAATTTCTTTCGTCAAAATTTGTCAGAAAAACCACGTTTTAAGGAAATCCCTCATCGTGCGAAATTATCTTGTTATTCCTAAACAACACGTTCTTACTCGAAAAGCTTTGGTGTTGCGTGTATGTCTAAGCATGTAGCCTCAGAAGAGAATGCACAGGAGAGTTTTCTCTCGAAAGAATATGTAAGAATACCACGTTATTTGGAAATACAGTGTTGCAGAGTAAAGACCAATATGTATATATTGGAAACACTTTATGAGAAGAAATAACGCATGGTAAAAAATTAGCTTGTATCTCCTAAACAACACGTTGTAACTCGAAAAGGTTTGGTGTGGTGTTTACATCTAAACGTGTAGCCTCAAAAGAGAACCCACAGGAGAATTTTCTTTCGTCAAAATTTTTTGAGAAAACCACGTTTTAAGGAAATCCTGCATCATGCGAAATTATCTTGTTTTTCCTAAACAACACGTTGTAACTCGAAAAGCTTTTGGGTTGCGTGTATGTCTAAACGTGTGGCCTCTAAAGAGAATGCACAGGAGAGTTTTCTCTCGAAAGAATATGTAAGAATACCACGTTATAAGGTAATACAGTGTTGCAGAGTAAAGACAAATACATACGTATTGGAAACACTTAACGAGAAGAAATAACGCATCTACAAAATTAGCTTGTATCTCCTAAACAACACGTTGTAACTGGAAAAGATTTCATGTGGCGTGTACGTCTAAACATGTAGCCTCAAAAGAGAACCCACAGGAGAATTTTCTTTCGTCAAAATTTGTCAGACAACCACGTTTTAAGGAAATCCCGCATCGTGCGAAATTATTTTGTTTTTCCAAAACAACACGTTGTAACTCGACAAGCTTTGGTGTTGCGTGTATGTCTAAGCACTGTAGCCTCAAAAGAGAACGCACAGGAGAGGTTTCTCTCGAAAGAATATGTAAGAAAACCACGATATATGGAAATACAGTGTTGCAGAGTAAAGACAAATATGTACGTATTGGAAACACTTAACGAGAAGAAATAACGCATCTACAAAATTAGCTTGTATCTCCTAAACAACACGTTGTGACTCAAAGGATTTCGTGTGGCGTGTACGTCTAAACGTGTAGCCTCAAAAGAGATCCCACAGGAGTATTTTCTTTCGTCAAAAATTTTTCAGAAAACCACGTTTTAAGGAAATCCCGCATCGTGAGAAATTATTTTGTTTTTCCAAAACAACACGTTGTAACTCGAAAAGCTTTGGTGTTGCGTGTATGTCTAAGCATGTAGCCTCAAAAGAGAACGCACAGGAGAGGTTTCTCTCGAAAGAATATGTAAGAAAACCACGATATATGGAAATACAGTGTTGCAGAGTAAAGACAAATATGTACGTATTGGAAACACTTTACGAGAAGAAATAACGCATGGTATAAAATTAGCTTGTATCTCCTAAACAACACGTTGTGACTCAAAAGGATTTGATGTGGTGTTTACATCTAAACGTGTAGCCTCAAAAGAGAACCCACAGGAGTATTTTCTTTCATCAAAATTTTTTCAGAAAACCACGTTTTAAGGAAATCCCGCATCGTGCGAAATTATTTTGTTTTTGCTAAACAACACGTTGTAACTCGAAAAGCTTTGGTGTTGCGTGTATGTCTAAGCGTGTAGCCTCAAAAGAGAATGCACAGTAGAGTATTCTCTCGAAAGAATATGTAAGAATACCACGTTATAAGGAAATACAGTGTTGCAGAGTAAAGACAGATACATACGTATTGGAAACACTTTACGAGAAGGAATAATACATCGTACAAAATTAGCTTGTATTTCCTAAATAACACGCTGTAACTCGAAAAGATTTGGTGTGGCGTGTACGTTGAAATGTGTAGCCTCAAAAGAGAACCCACAGGAGAATTTTCTTTCGTCAAAATTTGTCAGAAAACCACGTTTTAAGGAAATCCCGCATCGTGCAAAATTATCTTGTGTTTCCCTAACAACACGTTTTAACTCGAAAAGCTTTGGTGTTGCGTGTATGTCTAAACGTGTCAGCTCAAAGAGAAAGCACAGGAGAGTTTTCTCTCGAAAGAATATATAAGAATACCACGTTATAAGGAAATACAGTGTTGCAGAGTAAAGACAAATAGTATTGGAAACACTTTACGAGAAGAAATAACGCATCGTACAAAATTAGCTTGTATCTCCTAAACAACGCGTTGTAACCTCGAAAAAGATCTGGTGTGGCGTGTAGCCTCAAAAGAGAACCCACAGGAGAATTTTCTTTCATCAAAATTTGTCAGAAAACCACGTATTAAGGAAATCCCCCATCGTGCGAAATTATCTTGTTTTTCCTAAACAACACGTTGTGACTCAAATAGCTTTGGTTCTGCGTGTATGTCGAAGCGTGTAGCCTCAAAAGAGAACGCACAGGAGAGTTTTCTCTAGAAAGAATATGAAAGAATACCACGTTATAAGGAAATACAGTGTTGCAGAGTAAAGACAGATGCATACATATTGGAAACACTTTACGAGAAGAAATAATGCATCGTACAAAATTAGATTGTATTTACTAAAAAGCACGTTGTAACTCGAAAAGATTTGGTGTGGCATGTACCTCTAAACGTGTAGCATCTAAAGAGAATACACTGGAGAATTTTCTTTGGTCAAAATTTGTCAGAAAACCACATTTTAAGGTAATCCCGCATCGTGCGAAATTATCTTGTTTTTCCTAAACAACAAGTTGTAACTCGAAAAGCTTTGGTGTAGCGTGTAAGTCTAAGCGTGTAGCCTCAAAAGAGAATGCACAGGAGAGTTTTCTCTCGAAAGAATATGTAAGAATACCAAGTTATAAGGAAATACAGTGTTGCAGAATAAAGACAATTACATATGTATTGGAAACACTTTACCAGACGAAATATTGCATCGTACAAAATTAGCTTGTTTCTCCTAAACAACACGTCGTAACTCGAAAAGATTTGGTGTGGCGTGTACGTCTAAAAGTGTAGCCTTATAAGAGAACCCACAGTAGAATTTTCTTTGGTCAAAATTTGTCAGAAAACCACGTTTTAAGGAAATCCCACATCGTGCGAAATTATCTTGTTTTTCCTAAACAACACGTTGTAACTCAAAAAGCTTTGGTATTGGGTGTATGTCTAAGAATGTAGCCTCAAAAGAGAACGCACAGGAGAGTTTTCTCTCGAAAGAATATGTAGGAATACTACGTTATATGGAAAAACAGTGTTACAGAGTAAAGACAATTATGTACGTATTTGAAACACTTTACGAGAAGAAATAATGCATGGGAAAAAATTAGCTTGTATCTCCTAAACAACACGTAGTAACTCGAAAGGATTTGGTGTGGTGTTTACATCTAAAGGTGTAGCCTCAAAAGAGAACCCACAGGAGAATTTTCTTTCGTCAAAAATTTTTCAGAAAACCACGTTTTAAGGAAATCCGGCATCGTGTGAAATTATCTGGTTTTTCCTAAACAACACGTTGTAACTCGAAAAGCTTTGGTTTTGCATGTATGTCGAAGCGTGTAGCCTCAAAAGAGAACGCACAAGAGAGTATTCTCTCGAAAGAATATGTAAGAATACCACGTTATAAGGACATACAGTGTTGCAGAGTAATGACAGATACATACATATTGGAAACACTTTACGAGAAGGAATGATACATCGTACAAAATTAGCTTGTATTTCCTAAACAACACGTTGTAACGCGAAAAGATTTTGTGTGGCATGTACGTTGAAACGTGTAGCCTCAAAAGAGAACCTACAGGAGAATTTTCTTTCGTCAAAATATGTCAGAAAACCACGTTTTAAGGAAATCCCGCATCGTGCGAAATTATCTTGTTTTTCCTAAACAACACGTTGTAACTCGAAAAGCTTTGGTGTAAACAACACGTTGTAACTCGAAAAGATTTGGTGTGGTGTTTACATCTAAACGTGTAGCATCAAAAGAGAACCCACAGGAGAATTTTCTTTGGTCAAAATTTTTTCAGAAAACCACGTTTTAAGGAAGTCCTGCATTGTGCGAAATTATCTTGTTTTTCCTAAACAACACGTTGTAACTCGAAAAGCTTTGGTGCTGCGTGTATGTCTAAGCGTGTAGCCCAAAAGAGAACGCACAGGAGAGTTTTTCCTCGAAAGAATATGTAAGAATATCACGTTATAAGGAAATACAGTGTTGCAGAGTAAAGACAATTAAGTACATATTGGACACACTTTACAAGAAGAAATAACGCATCGAACAAAATTTGCTTGTATCTCCTAAACAACAAGTTGTAACTCGAAAAGATTTGGTGTGGCGTGTACGTCTAAACCTGTAGCCTCAAAAGACAACGCACAGGAGAACTTTCTTTCGTCAAAATTTGTCAGAAAACCACGTTTTAAGGATATCCCACATCGTGCAAAATTATCCTGTTTTTCCTAAACAACACGTTGTAACTCGAAAAGCTTTGGTGTTGCGTGTATGTCTAAGCGTGTAGCCTCTAAAGAGAACGCACCGGAGAGTTTTCTCTCGAAAGAACATGTAAGAATACAATGTTATTAGGAAATACAGTGTTGCAGAGTAAAGACAAATACGTAAATATTGGAAACACTTTACGAGAATAAATAATGCATCGTACAAAATTAGCTTGTATCTCCTAAACAACACGTGGTAATTCAAAAGGATATGGTGTGGCGTGCACATCTAAACGTGTAGCCTCAAAAGAGAACCCACAGGAGAATTTTCTTTCGTCAAAATTTGTCAGAACACCAAGTTTTAAGGAAATCACGCATCGTGCGAAATTATCTTCTTTTTCATAAACAACACGTTGTAACTTGACAAGCTTTGGTGTTGCCTGTATGTCTAAGTGTGTAGCCTCAAAAGGGAACGCACAGGATAGTTTTCTCTCGAAAGAATGTGCAAGAATACCACGTTATAAGGAAATACAGTGTTGCAGAGTAAAGACAAATACGTACGTATTGGAAACACTTTACGAGAAGAAATAAAGCATCGTACAAAATTAGCTTGTATGTCCTAAACAACACGTGGTAACTCGAAAGGATTAGGTGTGACGTGCACGTCGAAACGTGAAGCCTCAAAAGAGAACCAAAAGAATAATTTTCTTTCGTCAAAATTTGTCAGAAAACCATGTTTTAAGGAAATCCGGCATCGTGCGAAAGTATCTTGTTTTTTATAAACAACACGTTGTAACTCAAAAAGCTTTGGTGTTGCCTGTATGTCTAAGTGTTTAGCCTCAAAGGGGAATGCACAGGATAGTTTTCTCTCGAAAGAATATGTAAGAATACCACATTATAAGGAAATACAGTGTTGCAGAGTAAAGACAAATACGTACGTATTGGAAACACTTTACGAGAATTAACGCATTATAAAAAATTAGCTTGTATCTCCTAAACAACACAATGTAACTCGAAAAGATTTGGTGTGACGTGTACGTCTAAATATGTAGCCTCAAAAGTGAACCCACAGGAGAATTTTCTTTCGTCAAAATTTTTCAGAAAACCAGGTTTTTAGGAAATACCGCATCATGCGAAATCATGTTCTTTTTCCTAAACAACACGTTGTAACTCGAAAAGCTTTGGTGTTGCGTGTTTGTCTAATCGTGTAGCCTCAAAAGAGAATGCACAGGAGAGTTTTCCCTCGAAAAAATATGTAAGAATACCAAGTTATAAGGAAATACAGTGTTGCAGAGTAAAGACAAATATGTACGTATTGGAAACACTTTACGAGAAGAAATAACGCATCATACAATATTTGCTTGTGTCTCCTAAACAACACGTTGTAACTGAAAAATATTTGGTGTGGCTCGTACGTCTACACGTGTAGCCTCAAAAGAGAACCTACAGGAGAACTTTCTTTCGTCAAAATTTCTCAGAAAACCACGTTTTAAGGAAATACCGCTTCGTGCAAAATTATCTTGTTTTTCCTAAACAACACGTTGTACCTCGAAAAGCTTTGGTGTTGCGTGTATGTCTGAGCATGTAGCCTCTAAAGAGAATGCACAGGAGAGTTTTCTCTCGAAAGAACATGTAAGAATACAACGTTATAAGGAAATACAGTGTTGCAGAGTAAAGACAAATACATATGTATTGGAACCACTTTACGAAAAGAAATAACGCATCATACAAAATTAGCTTGTATCTCTTAAACAACATGTTGTAACTCGGAAGGATTTGGTGTGGCGTGCACGTCTAAACGTGTAGCCTCAAAACAGAAGCCACAGGAGAATTTTCTTTCATCAAAATTTGTCAGAAAACCACGTTTTAAGGAAATCCCGCATCGTACAAAATTATATTGTTTTCCATAAACAACACGTTGTAACTCGAAAAGCTTTGGTGTTGCCTGTATGTCTAAGTGTGTAGCCTCAAAAGGGAACGCACAGGATAGTTTTCTCTCGAAGGAATATGTAAGAATACCACGTTATAAGGAAATATAATGCTGCAGTGTAAAGACAAATATGTACTTATTGGAAACACTTTATGAGAAGAATTAACGCATCGTAAAAAATTAGCTTATATCTCCTAAACAACACGTTGTAATTCGAAAAGATTTGGTGTGGCTCGTACCTCTACACGTGTAGCCTCAAAAGAGAACCCACAGGAGAACTTTCTTTCGTCAAAATTTTTCAGAAAACCACGTTTTATGGAAATCTCGCATCGTGCTAAATTATCTTGTTTTTCCTAAACAACACATTGTAACTCGAAAAGCTTTGGCGTTGCATGTTTGTCTAAGCGTGTCCCCTCAAAAGAGAACGCACAGGAGAGTTTTCCCTCGAAATAATATGTAAGAATACCATGTTATAAGGAAATACAGTGTAGCAGATTAAAGACAAATAAGTACGTATTGGAAACACTTTACGAGAAGAAATAATGCTTCGTACAAAATTAGCTTGTATCTCCTAAACAACACGTGGTAACTTGAAAGGATTTGGTGTGGCGTGTACGTCTAAACGTGTAGCCTCAAAAGAGAACCCACAGGAGAATTTTCTTTATTCAAAATTTTTCAGAAAACCACATTTTAAGGAAATCCCGCATCGTGCGAAATCATCTTCTTTTTCCTAAACAACATGTTGTAACTCGAAAAGCTATGGTGTTGCGTGTATGTGTAAGCGTGGAGCCTCAAAGGAGAAGGCACTGGAGAGTTTTCACTCCAAAGAATATGTAAGAATACCACGTTATAAGGAAATACAATTTTGCAGAGTAAAGACAAATAAGTACATATTGGAAACACTTTACGAGAAGAAATAACACATCTTACAAAATTATCTTGTATCTCCTAAACAACACGTTGTAACTCGAAAGGATTTGGTGTGACGTGTACGTCTAAAAGTGTAGCCTCAAACGAGAACACACAGGAGAATTTTCTTTCATCAAAATTTGTCAGAAACCACGTTTTAAGGAAATCTCGCATCGTGCGAAATTATCTTGTTTTTCCTAAACAACACGTTGTAACTCGAAAAGCTTTGGTGTTGCGTGTATGTCTAAGCGTGTAGCCTCTAAAGAGAACGCACAGGAGAGTTTTCTCTCGAAAGAATATGTAAGAATACAACGTTATAAGGAAATACACTGTTGTAGAGTTAAGACAAATAAGTACTTATTGGAAAACTTTACGAGCAGAAGTAACACATCTTACAAAATTAGCTTGTATCTCCGAAACAACACGTGGTAACTCGAAAAGATTTGGTGTGCCGTGTACGTCTAAACGTGTAGCCTCAAAAGAGAACCCACAGGAGAATTTTCTTTCGTCAAAATTTTTCAGAAAACCACGTTTTAAGGAAATCCTGCATCGTGCGAAATCATCTTCTTTTTCCTAAACAACATGTTGTAACTCGAAAAGCTTTGGTGTTGCGTGTATGTGTAAGCATGAAGCCTCAAAAGAGAAGGCACAGGAGAGTTTTCTCTCGAAAGATTATATAAGAATACCACGTTATAAGGAAATACAATTTTGCAGAGTAAAGACAAATAAGTACATATTGGAATGACTTTACAAGAAGAAATAACGCATCGTAAAAAAGTAGCTTGTATCTCCTAAACAACACGTTGTAACTCGAAAAGATTTGGTGTGACGTGTATGTCTAAGCGTGTAGCCTCAAAAGGGAACCCACAAGAGACTTTTCTTTCATCAAAATTTGTCAGAAACCACGTTTTAAGGAAATCTCGCATCGTGCGAAATTATCTTGTTTTTCCTAAATAACACGTTATAACTCAAAAAGCTTTGATGTTGCCTGTATGTCTAAGTGTGTAACCTCAAAAGAGAATGCACAGGATAGTTTTCTCTTGAAAGAATATGTAAGAATACCACGTTATAAGGAAATACAATGTTGCAGAGTAAAGACAAATACGTACGTATTGGAAACACTTTACGAGAAGAATTAACGCATCTTAAAAAATTAGCTTGTATCTCCTAAACAACACGTTGTAACTCGAAAAGATTTGGTGTGGCATGTACGTCTAAACGTGTAGCCTCAAAAGAGAACCTACAGGAGAATTTTCTTTCTTCAAAATTTTTCAAAAAACCACGTTTTAAGGAAATCCCGCATCGTGTGAAATCATCTTCTTTTTCCTAAACATGTTGTAACTTGAAAAGCATTGGTGTTTCGTGTATGTGTAAGCGTGGAGCCTCAAAAGAAAAGGCACAGGAGAATTTTCTCTCGAAAGAATATGTAAGAATACCACGTTATACGGAAATACAATTTCCAGAGTATAGACAAATAAGTACATATTGGAAACACTTACAAGAAGAAATAATGCATCGTACAAAATTAGCTTGTATCTCCTAAACAACACGTTGTAACTCGAAAAGATTTGGTGTGGCGTGTACGTCTAAAAGTGTAGCCTCAAAAGAGAACCCACAGGAGAATTTTATTTCATCAAAATTTGTCAGAAACCAGGTTTTAAGGAAATCTCGCATCGTGCGAAATTATCTTGTTTTTCCTAAACAACACGTTGTAACTCGAAAAGCTTTGGTGTTGCGTGTATGTCTAAGCGTGTAGCCTCAAAAGAGAACGCACAGGATAAAATTCTCCTGTGGGTTCTCTTTTGAGGGTACACGTTTAGACGTACACGCGACAACAAATCCTTTTGAGTTATAACGTGTTGTTTAGGAGATACAAGCTAATTTTGTACTATGTGTTATTTCATCTCGTAAAGTTTAAGTGTTTCCAATAAGTATGTATTTGTCTTTACTCTGCAACACTGTATTTCCTTAAAACGTGGTATTCCTACATATTCTTTCGGGAGAAAACTCTCCTGTGCATTCTCTTTTGAGGCTACACGATTAGAAATACACACAACACCAAATCCTTTCGAGTTACAAAGTGTTGTTTAAGAAAAACAAGATATTTTCGCACGGTGCGGGATTTCCGTAAAAAGTGGTTTTTGACAAATTTTGACCAAAGAAAAGTCTCCTGTGGGTTCTCGTTTGAGGCTACACGTTTAGACGTACACACCACACCAAATCTTTTCCAGTTACAACGTGTTCTTTAGGAGATACAAGCTAATTTTGCATGATGCTTTATTTCTTCTCGTAAAGTGTTTCCAATAAGTACGTATTTGTCTATATTCTGCTTCACTGTATTTCCTTATAACGCGGTATTCTTACATATTCTTTCGAGAGAAAACTCTCCTGTGCGTTCCCCTTTGAGGCTACGCACTTAGACATACACGCAACACCAAAGCTTTTCAAGTTACAACGTGTTGTTTAGGAAAAACAAGATAATTACGCACGATGCGGGATTTCCTTAATAAGTGGTTTTCTGACAAATTTTGACCAAGGAAAATTCCTCTATGGGTTCTCTTTTGAGGCTACACGTTTAGACGTACAGGCCACACCAAATCTTTTTAAGTTACACCGTGTTGTTTAGGAGATACAAGCTAATTTTGTACGATGCGTTATTTCTTCTCCTAAAGTGTTTCCAATAAGTAAGTATATGTCTTTATTCTGCAACACTGTATTTCCTTATAATGTGGTATTCTTACATATTCTTTCAAGAAAAAACTCTCCTGTGCGTTCACATTTGAGGCTACACGCTTAGACATATTCCCAACACCAAAGCTTTTCGAGTTACACCGTGTTGTTTAGGAAGAACAAGATAATTTTGCAAGATGCGGGATTTCCAAAAAACTTGGTTTTCTGACAAATTTTGACGAAAGAAAATTCTCCTGTGGGTTCTCTTTTGAGGCTACACATTTAGATGTCCACGCCACACCAAATCTTTTTGAGTTTCAACGTGTTATTTAGGAGATACAAGCTAATTTTTTAAGATGCGTTATTTCTTCTCGTAAAGTGTGTCCAATACGTACTTATTTGTCTTTACTCTGCAACACTGTATTTCCTTATAACGTGGTATTCTTACATATTCTTTCGAGAGAAAACTCTCTTGTGTGTTCTCTTTTGAGGCTACACGCTTAGACATACACGCAGCACCAAAGCTTTTCGAGTTACAACGTGTTGTTCAGGGAAAACAAGATAATTTCCACGATGCGGGATTTCCATAAAACGTGGTTTTCTGACAAATTTTGACGAAAGAAAATTCTCCTGTGAGTTCTCTTTTGAGGCTGTACGTTTAGACGTACACGCCACACCAAATCTTTTCGAGTTACATCGTGTTGTTTAGGAGATACAAGCTAATTTTTACGATGCGTTATTTCTTCTCATAAAGTGTTTCCAATACATACGTAATTGTCTTTACTCTGCAACACTGTATTTCCTTATAACGTGGTATTCTTATATATTCTTTCGAGAGAAAACTCTCCTGTGCGTTCTCTTTTGAGGCCACACGTTTAGACATACATGCAACACCAAAGCTTTTCGAGTTACAATGTGTTGTGTAGGAAAAACAAGATAATTTCGCACAATGCGGGATTTACTTAAAACAGGTTGTAATTCGAAAAGCTTTGGTGTTGCGTGTATGTCTAAGCATGTAGCCTCTAAAGAGAACGCACAGGAGAGTTTTTCTCTCGAAAGAATATGCAAGATTACCACGTTATAAGGAAATACAGTGTTGCAGAGTAAAGGCAAATACATACGTATTGGAAACATTTAACCTTTACGAGAAGAAATAACGCATCTTAAAAAATTAGCTTGTATCTCCTAACCAACACGTTGTAACTCGAAAGGATTTGGTGTGGCGTGTAAGTCTAAATGTGTAGCCTCAAAAGAGAACCCACAGGAGAATTTTCTTTCTTCAAAATTTGTCAGAAAACCACGTTTTATGGAAATCCCTCATCGTGCGAAATTATCTTGTTTTTTCGAAACAACACGTTGTAACTCAAAAAGCTTTGTTGTTGCGTGTATGTCTAAGCGTGTAGCCTCAAAAGAGAATGCAAAGGAGAGCTTTTTCTCGAAAGAATATGTAAGAATACCACGTTATTATGAAACACAGTGTTGTAGAGTAAAGACAAATACGTATTGGAAAAACTTTAGGAGAAGAAATAACGCATCGTAAAAAATTAGCTTGTATCTCCTAAACAACACGTTGTAACTTAAAAAGATTTGGTGTGTAGCCTGTACATCTAAACGTGTAGCCTCAAAAGAGAACCCACAGGAGAATTTTCTTTCGTCAAAATTTTCCAGAAAACCACGTTTTAAGGAAATCCCGCATCGTGCGCAATTATCTTGTTTTTCCTAAACAACACGTTGTAACTCGAAAAGCTTTGGTGTTTGGTGTATGTCTAAGCGTGTAGCCCCAAAAGAGAACGCACAGGAGAGTTTTCTCTCGAAAGAATATGTAAGAATACCACGTTATAAGGAAATACAGTGTGGCAGAGTAAAGACAAATACGTACGTATTGGAAGCACTTTATGAGAGAAATAACGCATCTTGCAAAATTAGCTTGTATGTCCTAAACAACACGTTGTAACTCAAAAAGATTTAGTGTGGCGTGTTCGTCTAAAAGTGTAGCCTCAAAAGAGAACCCACAGGAGAGTATTCTTTCTTCAAAATTTGTCAGAAAACCACGTTTTAAGGAAATCCCGCATCGTGCGAAATTATCTTGTTTTTCCTAAACAACACGTTGTAACTAGAAAAGCTTTGGTGTTGCATGTATGTCTAAGCATGCAGCCTCAAAAGAGAATGCACAGGAGAGTTTTCTCTCGAAAGAATATGTAAGAATGCCACGTTATAAGGAAATATATTGCTGCAGAGTAAAGACATACACGTACTTAATGGAAACACATTATGAGAAGAAATAACGCATGGTACAAAATTAGCTTGTATCTCCGAAACAACACGTGGTAACTCAAAAAGATTTGGTGTGGCATGTACGTCTGAGAGTGTAGCCTCAGAAGAGAACCCACAGGAGAATTTTCTAACCTCAAAATTTGTCAGAAAACCACGTTTTAAGGAAATCCCGCATCGTGCGTAATTATCTTGTTTTTCCTAATCAACACGTTGTAACTCGAAAAGCTTTGGTGTTGCGTGTATGTCTAAGCGTGTAGCCTCCAAAGAGAACGCACAGGATAGTTTTCTCTCAAAAGAATATGTAAGAAAACCATGTTATAAGGAAATAAAGTGTTGCAGAGTAAAGACAAATACGTACTTATGGGAAACACTTTACTAGAAGAAATAACGCATCATGTAAAATTAGCTTGTATCTCCTAAACAACACGCTGTAACTCGAAAAGATTTGGTGTGGCGTGTAGGTCTAAACGTGTAGCCTCAAAAGAGAACCCACAGGAGAGTTTTCTTTTGTCAAAATTTGTCAAAAACCACGTTTTAAGGAAATCCCGCATCGTGCGAAATTATCTTGTTTTTCCTAAACAACATGTTGTAACTCGAAAAGCATTGGTGTTGCGTGTATGTCTAAGCGTGTAGCCTCAAAAGAGAACGCACAGGAGAGTTTTCTCCCGAAAGAATATGTAGGAATACCACATTATAAGGAAATACAGTGTTGCAGAGTAAAGACAAATACATACTTATTGGAAACACTTAAACTTAACGAGTAGAAATAACACATAGTACAAAATTAGCTTGTATCTCCTAAACAACACGTTATAACTCGAAAGGATTTGGTGTGGCTTGTACGTCTAAATGTGTACCCTCAAAAGAGAACCCACGGGAGAATTTTCTTTCGTTCAAAATTTGTCAGAAAACCAAGTTTTAAGGAAATCGCGCATCATGCGAAATTATCTTGTTTTTCCTAAACAACACGTTGTAACTCGAAAAGCTTTGGTGTTGCGTGTATGTCTATGCGTGTAACCACTTAAGAGAACGCACAGGAGATTTTTCTCTCCAAAGAACATGTAAGAATACCACGTTATAAGGAAATACAGTGTTTCAGAGTAAAGGCAAATACTTACTTATTGGAAACACTTTACGAGAAGAAATAACGCATCGTAAAAAATTAGCTTGTATCTCCTAACAACACGTGGTAACTCGAAAGGATTTGGTGTGGCATGCACTTCTAAACGTGAAGCCTCAAAAGAGAACCCACAGGAGAATTTTCTTTCGTCAAAATTTGTCAGAAAAACCACGTTTTAAGAGAAATCCCGCATCGTGTGAAATTATCTTCTTTTTCATAAACAACACGTTGTAACTCGAAAAGCTTTGGGTGTTGTGTGTATGTCTAAGACTGTAGCCCAAATGAGAACGCACAGGAGACGTTTCCCTCAAAAGAATTATATAAGAATACCATGTTATAAGGAAATACAGTGTTGCAGAGTAAAGACAAATAAGTACGTATTGGGAAACTTTACGAGCAGAAGTAACACATCTTACAAAATTAGCTTGTATCTCCAAAACAACATGTTGTAACTCGAAAAGATTTGGTGTTCCGTGTACGTCTAAATGTGTAGCCTCAAAAGAGAACCCACAGGAGAATTTTCTTTCTTCAAAATTTTTCAGAAAACTACGTTTTAAGGAAATCCCGCATCGTGCGAAATCATCTTCTTTTTCCTAAGCAACATGTTGTAACTCGAAAAGCTTTGGTGTTGCGTGTATGTGTAAGCGTGGAGCCTCAATAGAGAAGGCACAGGAGAGTTCTCTCTTGAAAGAATATGTAAGAATACCACGTTATAAGGAAATACAATTTTGCAGAGTAAAGACAAATAAGTACATATTGGAAACACTTTACAAGAAGAAATAACGCATCGTAAAAAATTAGCTTGTATCTCCTAAACAAACACGTTGTAACTCAAAAAGATTTGGTGTGACGTGTACGTCTAAGCGTGTAGCCTCAAAAGGGAACACACAAGAAAATTTTCTTTCATCAAAATTTGTCAGTAACCACGTTTTAAGGATATATCGCATCGTGCGAAATTATCTTGTTTTTCCTAAATAACATGTTATAAACTCAAAAATCTTTGGTGTTGCGTGTATGTCTAAGTGTGTAACCTCAAAAGAGAACGCACAGGATAGTTTTCTCTAGAAAGAATATGTAAGAATACCACGTTATAAGGAAATACAATGTTGCAGAGTAAAGACAAATACGTACGTATTGGAAACACTTCACGAGAAGAATTAACGCATCGTAAAAAATTAGCTTGAATCTCCTAAACAACACGTTGTAACTCGAAAAGATTTGGTGTGGCATGTACGTCTAAACGTGTAGCCTCAAAAGAGAACCCACAGGAGAATTTCATTTCTTCAAAAATTTTCAGAAAATCACGTTTTAAGGAAATCCCGCATCGTGCGAAATCATCTTCTTTTTCCTAAACATGTTGTAACTCGAAAAGTTTTGGTGTTGCGTGTATGTGTAAGCGTGGAGCCTCAAAAGAGAAGGCAAAGGAGAGTTTTCTCTCGAAAGAGTATGTAAGAATACCACGTTATAAGGAAATACAATTTTGCAGAGTAAAGACAAATAAATACATATTGGAAACACTTTACGAGAAGAAATAACGCATCGTTCAAAATTACCTTGTATCTCCTAAACAAAACGTTGTAACTTGAAAAGATTTGGTGTGACGTGTACGTCTAAAAGTGTAGCCTCAAAAGAGAACCCACAGGAGAATTTTATTTCATCAAAATTTGTCAGAAACCACGTTTTAAGGAAATTTCGCATCGTGCGAAATTATCTTGTTTTTCCTAAACAACACGTTTTAACTCGAAAACCTTTGGTGTTGCATGTATGTCTAAGCGTGTAGCCTCAAAAGAGAACTCACAGGAGAGTTTTCTCTCGAAAGAATATGTAAAAAATACCACGTTATAAGGAAATACAGTGTTGCAGAGTAAAGACAAATAGTATTGGAAACACTTTAAGAGAAGAAATAATGCATCGTACAAAATTAGCTTGTATCTCCTAAACAACACGTTGTTACTCGAAAAGATTTGGTGTGGCTCGTACCTCTACATGTGTAGCCTCAAAAGAAAATCCACAGGAGAACTTTCTTTCGTCAACATTTTTCAGACAACCACGTTTTATGGAAATCTCACATCGTGCGAAATTATCTTGTTTTTCCTAAACAGCACATTGTAACTCGAAAAGCTTTGGCGTTGCGTGTATGTCTAAGTGTGTAGCCTCTAAAGAGAACGCACAGTAGAGTTTTCTCTCCAAAGAATATGTAAGAATACCACGTTATAAGGAAATAAAGTGTTGCAGAGTAAAGACAAATACGTACATATTGGAAACACTTTACGAGAAGAAATAACGCATCATACAAAATTAGCTTGTATCTCCTAAACAACACGTGGTAACTTGAAAGGAATTGGTGTGGCGTGTACGTCTAAACATGTAGCCTCAAAAGAAAACCCACTGAAGAATTTTCTTTCGTCAAATTTTTCAGAAAACTAAGTTTTAAGGAAATCCTGCATCGTGCGAAATTATCTTGTTTTTCATAAACAACACATTGTAACTCGAAAAGGTTTGGTGTTGCCTCTTTGTCTAAGTGTGTAGCCGCAAAAGTGAAAGCCCGGGATAGTTTTCTCTCGAAAGAATATGTAAGAATACCACGTTATAAGGAAATACAGTGTTGCAGGGTAAAGACAAATATGTAAGTCTTGGAAACACTTTATGAGAATAATTAACACATCCTACAAAATTAGCTTGTATCTCCGAAACAACACGTTGTAACTCGAAAAGATTTGGTGTGGCATGTTCGTCTAAACATGTAGCCTCAAAAGAGAACCCACAGGAGAATTTTCTTTCGTCAAAATTTTTCAGAAAACCACACTTCAAGGAAATCCCGCATCGTGCGAAATCATCTTCTTTTTCCTAAACAACATGTTGTAACTCGAAAAGCTTTGGTGTTGCGTGTATGTGTAAGCGTGTAGCCTCAAAAGAGAAGGCACAGGAGAGTTTTCTCTTGAAAGATTATGTAAGAATACCACGTTATAAGGAAATACAATTTTGCAGAGTAAAGACAAATAAGTACATATTGGAAACCCTTTACGAGAAGAAATAACACATCGTACAAAATTAGCTTGTATCTCCTAAACAACACGTTGTAACTCGAAAAGATTTGGTGTGACATGTACGTCTAAAGGTGTAGCCTCAACAGAGAACCCACAAGAGAATTTTCTTTCATCAAAATTTGTCAGAAACCAGGTTTTAAGGAAATCTTGCATCGTGCGAAATTATCTTGTTTTTCCTAAACAACACATTGTAACTCGAAAAGCTTTGGTGTTGCGTGTGTGTCTAAGCGTGTAACCTCAAAAGAGAACGCACAGGATAGTTTTATTTCGAAAGAATATGTAAGAATACCACGTTATAAGGAAATACAATGTTGCAGAGTAAAGACAAATACGTACTGGAAACACTTTACGAGACGAATTAACGCATCGAAAAAATTAGCTTGTATCTCCTAAACAACACATTGTAACTCGAAAAGATTTGGTATGGCATGTACGTCTAAACGTGTAGCCTCGAAAGAGAACCCACAGGAGAATTTTCTTTCTTCAAAATTTTTCAGAAAACCACGTTTTAAGGAAATCCCGCATCATGCGAAATCATCTTCTTTTTCCTAAATAACAGGTTGTAACTCGAAAAGCTTTGGTGTTGCGTGTATGTGTAAGTGAGGAGCCTCAAAAGAGAAGGCACAGGAAAGTTTTCTCTCGAAAGAATATGCAAGAATACCACGTTATAAGGAAATACAATTTTGCAGAGTAAAGACAAATAAGTACTTATTGGAAACACTTTAGGAGAAGAAATAACGCATCGTACAAAATTAGCTTGTATCTCCTAAACAACACGTTGTAACTTGAAAGGATTTGGTGTGACGTGTATGTCTCAACGTGTAGCCTCAAAAGAGAACCCATGAAGATCCAGAAATGAAACCACACACCTATGGCCACTTGATCCTCGACAAAGAGGCTGAAAACATCCAATGGAAAAAAGATAGCCTTTTCAACAAATGGTGCTGGTTCAACTGGAGGTCAGCATGCAGAAGAATGCGACTTGATCCATCCTTGTCTCCTTGTACTAAGCTCAAATCCAAATGGATCAAGGACCTCCACATAAAGCCAGACACTCTGAAGCTAATAGAAAAGAAACTGGGGAAGACCCTTGAGGACATCGGTACAGGGAGAAAGTTTCTGAACAGAACACCAATAGCGTATGCTCTAAGAGCAAGAATTGACAAATGGGACCTCATAAAGATACAAAGTTTCTGTAAGACAAAGGACACCATCAAGAGGACAAATCGGCAACCAACAAATTGGGAAAAGATCTTCACCAATCCTACATCAGATAGAGGGCTAATATCCAATATATATAAAGAACTCAAGAAGTTAGACTCCAGAAAACCGAACAATCCTATTAAAAAATGGGGTACAGAGTTAAACAAAGAATTCACACCTGAAGAACTTTGGATGGCGGAGAAGCATCTTAAAAAATGCTCAACTTCATTAGTCATTAGGGAAATGCAAATCAAAACAACCCTGAGATTTCATCTTACACCAGTCAGAATGGCTAAGATTAAAAATTCAGGAGACAGCAGGTGTTGGAGAGGGTGTGGAGAAAGAGGAACACTCCTCCACTGCTGGTGGGGCTGCAAATTGGTACAACCACTCTGGAAATCAGTCTGGCGGTTCCTCCGAAAACTGGGCACCTCACTTCCAGAAGATCCTGCTATACCACTCCTGGGCATATACCCAGAGGATTCCCCACCATATAATAAGGATACATGCTCTACTATGTTCATAGCAGCCCTATTTATAATTGCCAGATGCTGGAAAGAACCCAGGTATCCCTCAACAGAAGAGTGGATACAAAAAATGTGGTATATCTACACAATGGAGTACTATTCAGCCATTAGAAACAATGAATTCATGAAATTCTTAGGCAAATGGATGGAGCTAGAGAACATCATACTAAGTGAGGTAACCCAGACTCAAAAGGTGAATCATGGTATGCACTCACTAATATGTTAACCTAGAAAAGTGGAATACCCGAAACATAATCCACACATCAAATGAGGTACAAGGAGAAAGGAGGACTGGCCCCTGGTTCTGGAGAGACTCAGTGAAGCAGTATTCGGCAAAACCAGAACAGGGAAATGGGAAGGGGTGGGTGGGAGGACAGGGAAAGAGAAGGGGACTTAAGGGACTTTCAGGGAGTGGGGGGCTAGAAAAGGGGAAATCATTTGAAATGTAAATAAATTATATCGAATAAAAAAAAAAGAAAAAAAAAAAGAGAACCCACAGGAGAACTTTCTTTCGTCAAATTTTTTCAGAAAACCACGTTTTATGGAAATCTCGCATCGTGCGAAATTATCTTGTTTTTCCTAAACAACACGTTGTAACTCGAAAAGCTTTGGCGTTGCGTGTATGTCTAAGCGTGTAGCCCAAAAGAGAATGCACAGGAGAGTTTTCCCTCGAAAGAATATGTAAGAATACCACGTTATAAGGAAATACAGTGTTGCAGAGTAAAGACAATTAAGTACATATTGGAAACACTTTATGAGAAGAAATAACGCATCGTACAAAATTAACTTGTATCTCCTAAACAACACGTTGTAACTCGAAAAGCTTTGGTGTTGCGTGTATGTCTAAGCGTGTAGCATCAAAAGAGAACTCACAGGAGAGTTTTCTCTTGAAAGAATATGTAAGAATACCACGTTATAAGGAAATACAGTGTTGTAGAGTAAAGACAAATACTTATGTATTGGAAACACTTTACAAGAAGAAATAACGCATCGTAAAAAATTTGCTTGTATCTCCTAAACAACAGGTTGTAACTCAAAAAGATTTGGTGTGGCATGTATGTCTAAACCTGTAGCCTCAAAAGACAATGCACAGGAGAACTTTCTTTCGTCAAAATTTGTCAGAAAACCACGTTTTAAGGATATCTGCATCGTGCAAAATTATCTTGTTTTTCCTAAACAACACGTTGTACCTCGAAAAGCTTTGGTGTTGCGTGTATGTGTGAGCATGTAGCCTCTAAAGAGAATGCACAGGAAAGTTTTCTCTCGCAAGAATATGTAAGAATTCAACATTATAAGGAAATACAGTGTTGCAGAGTAAAGACAAATACGTAAGTTTGGAAACACTTTACGAGAAGAAATAAAGCATCATACAAAATTAGCTTGTATCTCCTAAACAACACGTAGTAACTCGATAGGATTTGGTGTGGCGTGTACCTCTAAACGTGTAGCGTCAAAAGAGTACCCACAGGAGAATTTTCTTTCGTCAAAATTTGTCAGAACACTATGTTTTAAGGAAATCCCGCATCGTGCGAAATTATCTTGTTTTTCATAAACAACACGTTGTAACTCGAAAAGCTTTGATGTTGCCTGTATGTCTAAGTGTGTAGCCTCAAAAGGGAACGGACAGGATAGTTTTCTATTGAAAGAATATGTAAGAATACCACGTTATAAGGATATACAATGTTGCAGAGTAAAGACAAATACGTATGTGTTGGAAACACTTTACGAGAAGAATAAACACATCGTAAAAAATTAGCTTGTATCTCCTAAACAACACGTTGTAACTCAACAAGATTTGGTGTGGCATGTACGTCTAAACGTGTAGCCTCAAAAGAGAACCCACAGGAGAATTTTCTTTTGTCAAAATTTTTCAGAAAACCACGTTTTAAGGAAATACCGCATCATGCGAAATCATCTTCTTTTTCCTAAACAACATGTTGTAACTCGAAAAGCTTTGGTGTTGCGTGTATGTGTAAGTGTGGAGCCTCAAAACAGAAGGCACAGGAGAGTTTTCTCTCGAAAGAATATGCAAGAATACCACGTTATAAGGAAATACAATTTTGCAGAGTAAAGACAAATAAGTACTTATTGGAAACACTTTATGAGAAAAAATAACGCATCGTAAAAAATTAGCTTGTATCTCCTAAACAACACGTTGTAACTCGAAAAGATTTGGTGTGACGTGTACGTCTAAACATGTAGCCTCAAAAGAGAATCCACAGGAGAACTTTCTTTCCTCAAAATTTTTCAGAAAACCACGTTTTATGGAAATCTCGCATCGTGCGAAATTATCTTGTTTTTCCTAAACAACATGTTGTAACTAGAAAAGCTTTGGCGTTGCGTGTATGTCTAAGCGTGTAGCCCAAAAGAGAACGCACAGGAGAGTTTTCCCTCGAAAGAATATGTAAGAATACCACGTTATAAGGAAATACAGTGTTGCAGAGTAAAGACAATTAATTACGTATTCGACACACTTTACAAGAAGAAATAACGCATCAAAAATAATTGCTTGTATCTCCTAAACAACAAGTTGTAACTCGAAAAGATTTGGTGTGGCGTGTACGTCTAAACCTGTAGCCTCAAAAGACAATGCACAGGAGAACTTTCTTTAGTCAAAATTTGTCAGAAAACCACGTTTTAATGATATCCCGCATCGTGCAAAATTATCTTGTTTTTCCTAAACAACACGTTGTAACTCGAAAAGCTTTGGTGTTGCGTGTATATCTAAGCGTGTAGCTTCTAAAGAGAATGCACAGGAGAGTTTTCTCTCGAAAGAACAGGTAAGAATACAATGTTATAAGGAAATACAGTGTTGCAGAGTAAAGACAAATATGTACATATTGGAAACTCTTTACAAGAAGAAATAACGCATCTTAGAAAATTAGCTTTTATCTCCTAAACAACAATGGTAATTCAAAAGGATTTGGTGTGGCGTGCACGTCTAAACGTGTAGCCTCATAAGAGAACGCACAGGAGAATTTTCTTTAGTCAAAATTTGTCAGAACACCAAGTTTTAAGGAAATCCCGCATCGTGCGAAATTATCATGTTTTTCATAAACAACACGTTGTAACTTGAAAAGCTTTGGTGTTGCCTGTATGTCTAAGTGTGTAGCCTCAAAAGGGAAGGCACAGGATAGTTTTCTCTCGAAAGAATGTGTAAGAATAGCACATTATAAGGAAATACAGTGTTGCAGAGTAAAGACAAATACGTACGTATTGGAAACAGTTTAGGAGAAGAAATAAAGCATCTTACAAAATTAGCTTGTATCTCCTAAACAACACGTGGCAACTCGAAAGGATTAGGTGTGGCGTGCACGTCTAAACGTGAAGCTTCAAAAGAGAACCAACAGAATAATTTTCGTTCATCAAAATTTGTCAGAAGACCATGTTTTAAGGAAATCAGGCATCGTGCGAAATTATCTTGTTTTTTATAAACAACACGTTGTAACTCAAAAAGCTTTGGTGTTGCCTGTATGTCTAAGTGTTTAGCCTCAAAAGGGAATGCACAGAATAGTTTTCTCTCGAAAGAATATGTAAGAATACCACGTTATAAGGAAATACAGTGTTGCAGAGTAAAGACAAATACGTACGTATTGGAAACACTTTACGAGAATTAACGCATTATGAAAAAATTAGCTTGTATGCCCTAAACAACACGTTGTAACTCGAAAAGATTTGGTGTGACGTGTACGTCTAAATATGTAGCCTCAAAAGAGAACCCACAGGAGAATTTTCTTTCGTCAAAATTTTTCAGAAAACCAGGTTTTTAGGAAATCCCGCATCGTGCGAAATCATCTTCATTTTCCTAAACAACATGTTGTAACTCGAAAAGCTTTGGTGTTGTGTGTTTGTCTAATCGTGTAGCCTCAAAAGAGAATGCACAGGAGAATTATCCCTTGAAAGAATATGTAAGAATACCATGTTATAAGGAAATACAGTGGTGCAGAGTATAGACAAATATGTATGTATTGGAAACACATTATGAGAAGAAATAGCGCATCGTACAATATTTGCTTGTATCTCATAAAGAACACGTTGTATCTCAAAATTATTTGGTGTGGCTCGTACGGCTACACGTGTAGCCTCAAAAGAGAACCCACAGGAGAACTTTCTTTCGTCAAAATTTGTCAGAAAACCATGTTTTAAGGAAATCCCGCATCGTGCAAAATTATCTTGTTTTTCCTAAACAACACGTTGTAACTCGAAAAGCTTTGGTGTTGCGTGTATGTCTGAGCATGTAGCCTCTAAAGAGAATGCACAGGAGAGTTTTCTCTCGAAAGAACATGTAAGAATACAACGTTATAAGGAAATACACTGTTGCAGAGTAAAGACAAATACATACGTATTGGAACCACTTTACGAAAAGAAATAACGCATCATACAAAATTAGCTTGTATCTCTTAAACAACACGTGGTTACTCGAAAGGATTTGGTGTGGCGTGCACGTCTAAACGTGTAGCCTCAAAAGAGAAGCCACAGGAGAATTTTCTTTCATCAAAATTTGTCAGAAAACCACGTTTTAAGGAAATCCCGCATCGTGCAAAATTATCTTGTTTTCCATAAACAACACGTTGTAACTCGAAAAGCTTTGGTGTTGCCTGTATGTCTAAGTGTGTAGCCTCAAAAGGGAACGCACAGGATAGTTTTCCCTCGAAGGAATATGTAAGAATACCACGTTATAAGGAAATATAATGTTGCAGTGTAAAGACAAATATGTACTTATTGGAAACACTTTACGAGAAGAATTAACGCATCGTAAAAAATTAGCTTATATCTCCTAAACAACACGTTGTAATTCGAAAAGATTTGGTGTGGCTCGTACCTCTACACGAGTAGCCACAAAAGAGAACCCACAGGAGAACTTTCTATCGTCAAAATTTTTCAGAAAACCACATTTTATGTAAATCTCGCATCGTGCTAAATTATCTTGTTTTTCCTAAACAACACATTGTAACTCGAAAAGCTTTGGCGTTGCGTGTTTGTCTAAGCGTGTCCCCTCAAAAGAGAACGCACAGGAGAGTTTTCCCTCGAAATAATATGTAAGAATACTATGTTATAAGGAAATACAGTGTCGCAGATTAAAGACAAATAAGTACGTATTGGAAACACTTTACGAGAAGAAATAATGCATCGTACAAAATTAGCTTGTATCTCCTAAACAACACGTGGTAACTCGAAAGGATTTGGTGTGGCGTGTACGTCTAAACGTGTAGCCTCAAAAGAGAACCCACAGGAGAATTTTCTTTATTCAAAATTTTTCAGAAAACCACGTTTTAAGGAAATCCCGCATCGTGCGAAATCATCTTCTTTTTCCTAAACAACATGTTGTAACTCGAAAAGCTATGGTGTTGCGTGTATGTGTAAGCGTGGAGCCTCAAAAGAGAAGGCACTGGAGAGTATTCTCTCGAAAGAATATGTAAGAATACCACATTATAAGGAAATACAATTTTGCAGAGTAAAGACCAATAAGTACATATTGGAAACACTTTACGAGAAGAAATAACGCATCTTACAAAATTATCTTGTATCTCCTAAACAACACGTTGTAACTCAAAAAGATTAGTTGTGACGTGTACGTCTAAAAGTGTAGCCTCAAAAGAGAACCCACAGGAGAATTTTCTTTCATCAAAATTTTTCAGAAACCACGTTTTAAGGAAGTCTCGCATCGTGCGAAATTATCGTGTTTTTCCTAAACAACACGTTGTAACTCGAAAAGCTTTGGTGTTGCGTGGATGTCTACGCGTGTAGCCTCAAAGGAGAACGCACAGGAGAGGTTTCTCTCGAAAGAATATGTAAGAATACCACGTTATAAGGAAATACAGTGTTGCAGAGTAAAGACAACTACGTACGTATTAGAAACACTTTAAGAGAAGAAATATCGCATCCTAGAAAATTAGCTTGTATCTCCTAAACAACACGTAGTAACTCGAAAAGATTTGGTGTGGCTCGTACCTCTACACGTGCAGCCTCAATAGAGAACCCACAGGAGAACTTTGTTTCGTCAAAATTTTTCAGAAAACCACGTTTAATGGAAATCTCGTATCGTGCGAAATTATCTTGTTTTTCCTAAACAACACGTTGTAACTCCAAAAGCTTTGGCGTTGCGTGTTTGTCTAAGCGTGTAACCTCAAAAGAGAATGCACAGGATTGTTTTCCCTCGAAAGAATATGTAAGAATACCACGTTATAAGGAAATACAGTGTTGCAGAGTAAAGACAAATAAGTACGTATTGGAAACACTATATGAGAAGAAATAACGCATTGTACAATATTTGCTTGTATCTCCTAAACAACACGTTGTAACTCAAAAATATTTCGTGTGGCTCGTATGTCTACACGTTTAGCCTCAAAAGAGAACCCACAGGAGAACATTCTTTCTTCAAAATTTGTCAGAAAACCACGTTTAAGGAAATCCCGTATCGTGCAAAATTATCTTGCTTTTCCTAAACAACACGTTGTAACTCGAAAAGCTTTGGTGTTGCGTGTATGTCTGAGCATGTAGCCTCTAAAGAGAATGCACAGGAGAGTTTTCTCTCGAAAGAACATGTAAGAATGCAAAGTTATAAGGAAATACAGTGTTGCAGAGTAAAGACAAATACGTACATATTGGAAACACTTTACGAGAAGAAATAACGCATCATACAAAATTAGCTTGTATCTCCTAAACAACACGTGGTAACTCGAAAGGATTTGGTGTGGCGTGTACATCTAAACGTGTAGCCTCAAAAGAGAACCCACAGGAGAATTTTCTTTCGTCAAAATTTGTCAGAAAACCACGTTTTATGGAAATCTCGCATCATGCCAAATTATCTTGTTTTTCCTAAACAACACATTGTAACTCGAAAAACTTTGGCGTTGCATGTTTGTCTAAGCGTGTAACCTCAAAAGAGAACGCACAGGAGAGTTTTCCCTCAAAATAATATGTAAGAATACCACGTTATAAGGAAATACAGTGTTGCAGAATAAAGACAAATAAGTACGTATCGGAAACACTTTACAAGAAGAAATAACGCATCGTACAAAATTAGCTTGTATCTCCTAAACAACACGTGGTAACTCGAAAGGATTTGGTGTGGCATGTATGTCTAAATGTGTATCCTCAAAAGAGAACCCACAGGAGAATTTTCTTACTTCAAAATTTTTCAGAACACCTCGTTTTAAGGAAATGCCGCATCGTGCGAAATCATCTTCTTTTTCCTAAACAACATGTTGTAACTCGAAAAGCTTTGGTGTTGCGTGTATGTGTAAACGTGTAGCCTCAAAAGAGAAGGCACAGGAGAATTTTCTCTCGAAAGAATATGTAAGAATATCACGTTATAAGGAAATACAATTTTGCAGAGTAAAGACAAATAAGTACATATTGGAAACACTTTACGAGAAGAAATAACACATCGTACAAAATTAGCTTGTATCTCCTAAACAACACGTTGTAACTCGAAAAGATTTGGTGTGACCTGTAAGTCTAAAAGTGTAGCCTCAAACGAGAACAGACAGGAGAATCTTCTTTCATCAAAATTTGTCAGAAACCACGTTTTAAGGAAATCTCACATCGTACGAAATTATCTTGTTTTTCCTAAACAACACGTTGTAACTCGAAAAGCTTTTGTGTTGCGTGTATGTGTAAGCGTGTAGCCTCAAAAGAGAAGGCACAGGAGAATTTTCTCTCGAAAGAAGATGTAAGAATATCACGTTATAAGGAAATACAAATTTGCAGAGTAAAGACAAATAAGTACATATTGGAAACACTTTACGCGAAGAAATAACGCATCATACAAAATTAGCTTGTATCTCCTAAACAACACGTTGTAACTGGAAAAGATTTGGTGTGATGTGTAAGTCTAAAAGTGTAGCCTCAAACGAGAACCCACAGGAGAATCTTCTTTCATCAAAATTTGTCAGAAACCAAGTTTTAAGGAAATCTCGCATCGTACGAAATTATCTTGTTTTTCCTAAACAACACGTTGTAACTCGAAAAGCTTTGGTGTTGCGTGTATGTCTAAGCGTGTAGCCTCAAAAGAGAGCACACAGGAGAGTTTTCGCTCAAAAGAATATGTAAGAATACCACGTTATAAGGAAATACTGTGTTGCAGAGTAAAGACAAACACTATTGGAAACACTTTAAGAGAAGAAATAAGGCAACGAAAAAATTAGCTTGTATCTCCTAAACAACAAGTTGTAACTCGAAAAGATTTGGTGTGACTCGTACCTCTACACGTGTAGTCTCAAAAGAGAACCCACAGGAGAACTTTGTTTCGTCAAAATTTTTCAGAAAACCACGTTTTATGGAAATCTCGCATCCTGTGAAATTATCTTGTTTTTCCTAAACAACACATTGTAACTCGAAAAGCTTTGGCGTTGCGTGTATGTCTAAGCGTATGGCCTCTAAAGAGAACGCACAGGAGAGTTTTCTCTTGAAAGAATATGTAAGAATACAACGTTATAAGGAAATACAGTGTTGCAGAGTAAAGACAAATACGTACTTATTGGAAACACTTTACGAGAAGAAATAACGAATCATACAAAATTAGCTTGTATCTCCTAAACAACACGTGGTAAATCGAAAGAATTTGGTGTGGCGTGTACGTCTAAACGTGTAGCCTCAAAAGAGAACCCACTGAAGAATTTTCTTTCGTCAAAATGTTTCAGAAAACTACGTTTTAAGGAAATCCCGCATCGTGCGAAATTATCTTGTTTTTCATAAACAACACGTTGTAACTCGAAAAGCTTTGGTGTTGCCTGTATGTCTAAGTGTGTAGCCTAAAAAGGGAACGCACAGGATAGTTTTCTCTTGAAAGAATATATAAGAATACCACGTTATAAGGAAATACAGTGTTGCAGAGTAAAGACAAGTACTTACATATTGGAAACACTTTACGAGAAGAAGTAACGCATCTTACAAAATTATGCTTGTATCTCCGAAACAACATGTTGTAACTCGAAAAGATTTGGTGTGGCATGTACGTCTAAACGTGTAGCCTCAAAAGAGAACCCACAGGAGAATTTTCTTTCGTCAAAATTTTACAGAAAACCTCGTTTTAAGGAAATCCTGCATCGTGCGAAATCATCTTCTTTTTCCTAAACAACATGTTGTAACTCGAAAAGATTTGGTGTTGCGTGTATGGGTAAGCGTGGATCCTCAAAAGAGAAGGCACAGGAGAGTTTTCTCTCGAAAGAATATATAAGAATACCACGTTATAAGGAAATACAATACGTGTTGTTTAAGAGATACAAGCTAATTTTGTATGATGCGTTATTTCTTTTCGTAAAGTGGTTCCAATACGTATGTATTTGTCTTTACTCTGCAACAGTGTATTTCCTTATAACGTGGTATTCTTACATATTTTTTCGAGAGAAAACTCTCCTGTGCATTCTCTTTTGAGGCTACAAGCTTAGACATTCACGCAACACCAAAGCTTTTCGAGTTACAACGTGTTGTTTAGGAAAAACAAGATAATTTCGCACGATGCGGGATTTCCTTAAAACGTGATTTTCTGAAAAATTTTGACAAAAGAAAATTCTCCTTTGGGTTCTCTTTTGATGCTACACGTTAAGACGTACACGCCACAACAATTCTTTTCGAGTTACAACGTGTAGTTTTGGAGATACAAGCTAATTTTGTACGATGCGTTATTTCTTCTAGTAAAGTGTTTCCAATAAGTACGTATTTGTCTTTACTCTGCAAAACTGTATTTCGTTATAACATGGTATTCTTACATATTCTTTCGAGAGAAAACTCTCCTCTGCCTTCTCTTTTGAGGCTACACATTTAGACATATATGCAACATCAAAGCTTTTCGAGTTACAACATGTTGTTTAGGAAAAACAAGATAATTTCGCACGATGCAGGATTTCCTTAAAACGTGGTTTTCTGACAAATTTTGACGAAAGAAAACCCTCCTGTGGGTTCTCCTTTGAGGCTACACGTTTAGTCGTACACACCACAACAAATCTTTTCGAGTTGCAACGTGTTGTTTAGGAGATACAAGCTAATTTTGCATGATGCGTTATTTCTTCTCGTAAAGTGTTTCCAATAAGTACATATTTGTCTATACTCTGCAACATTGTATTTCCTTATAACATAGTATTCTTACATATTCTTTCGAGAGAAAACTATCCTGTGCGTTCTCTTTGGAGGCTACACGCTTAGACATACACGCACCACCAAAGCTTTTCGAGTTACAACGTGTTGATTAGGAAAAACAGGATAATTTCGCAAGATGCGGGATTTCCTTAAAATGTGGTTTTCTGACAAATTTTGACGTAAGAAAATTCTCCTGTGGGTTCTCTTTTGAGGCTACACATTTAGACGTGCACGCCACACCAAATCTTTTTGAGTTACCACGTGTTGTTTAGGAGATACAAGCAAATTTTGTACCATGCATTATTTCTTCTCATAATATGTTTCCAATACGTATGTATTTGTCTTTACTCTGCAGCAATATATTTCCTTATAACGTGGTATTCTTACATATTCTTTCGAGAGAAAACTCTCCTGTGCATTCTCTTTTGAGGCTACACGCTTACACATACACCCAACACCAAAGCTTTTCGAGTTACAATGTTTTGTTTATGAAAAACAAGATAATTGCGCACAATGCGGGATTTCCTTAAAACGTGGTTTTCTGAAAAATTTTGACGAAAGAAAATTCTCCTGTGTGTTCTCTTTTGAGGCTACATGTTTAGACGTACACGCCACACCAAATCTTTTTGAGTTAAAACGTGTTGTTTAGGAGATACAAGCTAATTTTGTACGATGCGTTATTTCTTCTCCTAAAGTGTTTCCAATACGTACGTATTTGTCTTTACTCTACAACACTGTATTTCCTTATAACATGGTATTCGTACATATTCTTTCGAGAGAAAACTCTCCTGTGCATTCTCATTTGAGGCTACACGCTAAGACATACACGCAACACCAAAGCATTTCGAGTTAGAACGTGTTGTTTAGGAAAAACAAGATAATTTCGCACGATGCGGGAATTCCTTAAAACGTGGTTTTCTGACAAATTTTGAGGAAATAAAATTCTCCTGTGGGTTTTCATTTGAGGCTAAACGTTTAGACGTACACGCCACACCAAATGTTTTCGAGTTACAACGTGTTCTTTAGGAGATACAAGCTAATTTTTTACGATGCTTTATATCTTCTTGTAAAGTTTAAGTGTTTCCAAAAGGAACGTATTTATCTTTAATTTGCCACAATGTATTTCCATATAACGTGGTATTCTTACATACTCGTTCGAGAGAAATCTCTCCTGTGCGTTCTCTTTTGAGGCTACATGCTTAGACATACACGCAACACCAAAGATTTTCGAGTTACAATGTGTTGTTTAGGAAAAACAAGATAGTTTCGCATGATGCGGGATTTCCTTAATAAGTGGTTTTCTGACAAATTTTGACGAAAGAAAATTCTCCTGAGGGTTCTCTTTTGAGGCTACACGTTTAGACGTACATGCCATACCAAACCTTTTCGAGTTACAACGTGTTGTTTAGGAGATACAAACTAATTTTTTACGATGCGTTATTTCTTCTCATAGAGTGTTTCAAATACATACGTATTTGTATTTACTCTGCAAAACTGTATTTCCTTATAATGTGGTATTCTTACATGTTCTTTCGAGAGAAAACTCTCCTGTGCGTTCTCTTTTGAGGCTACACGCTTAGACATACACGCAACATCAAAGCTTTTCGAGTTACAACGTGTTGTTTAGGAAAAACAAGATAATTTCGCACGATGAGTGATTTCCTTAAAACATGGATTTCTGACAAATTTTACAAACAAAAATTCTCCTGTGGGTTCTCTTTTGAGGCTACACGTTTAGACGTACACGCCACACCAAATCTTTTCGAATTACAATGTGTTGTTTAGGAGATACAAGCTAATTTTGTACGATGCGTTCTTTCTTCTCATAAAGTTTTTCAATAAGTAAGTATTTGTCTTTACTCTGCAACACTGTATTTCCTTATAACATGGTACTCTTACATATTTTTTCGAGAGAAAACTCTCCTGTGCGTTCTCATTTGAGGCTACACGCTGAGACATACACGCAACAGCAAAGCTTTTCGAGTTACGTGTTGTTTAGGAAGAACAAGATAATTTCTCACGATGGGGGATTTCCTTAAAACGTGGTTTTCTGACAAATTTTGACGAAAGAAAATTCTCCTGTCGGTTCTCTTTTGAGGCTAAACGTTTAGACGTACACGCCACACCAAATCTCTTTGAGTTGCAACTTGTTGTTTAGGAGATACAAGCTAATTTTTTTTGCAATGAATTATTTCTTCTCGTAAAGTTTAAATGTTTACAATACGTATGTATTTGCCTCTACTCTACAACACTGTATTTCCTTATAACGTTGTATTCTTACATATTCTTTCGAGAGAAAACTCTCCTGTGCGTTCTCTTTTGAGGCTACACATTTAGACGTACACGCCACACCAAATCTTTTTGAGTTACAACTTGTTGTTTAGGAGATACAAGCTAATTTTTTTACGATGAATTATTTCTTCTCGTAAAGTTTAAGTGTTTCCAATACGTATGTATTTGCCTCTACTCTGCAACAATGTATTTCCTTATAACGTGATATTCTTACATATTCTTTCGAGAGAAAACTCTCCTGTGCGTTCTCTTTGGAGGCTACACACTTAGACATTCACGCAACACCAAAGCTTTTCGAGTTACAACGTGTTGTTTAGGAAAAACAAGATAATTTCGCATGATGCGGGATTTCCTTAAAACGGGGTTTTCTGACAAATTTTGATGAAAGAAAATTCTCCTGTGGGTTCTCTTTTGAGGCTGCACGTTTAGACGTACACGCCACACCAAATCCTTTCGAGATATAACGTGTTGTTTAGGATATACAAGCTAATTTTGTACTATGTGTTATTTCTTCTCGTAAAGCTTAAGTGTTTCCAATAAGTATGTATTTGTCTTTACTCTGCAACACTGTATTTCCTTATAACGTGGTATTCCTACATATTCTTTCAGAAGAAAACTCTCCTGTGCGTTCTCTTTTGAGGCTACACGCTTAGACATACACGCACCACCAAAGCTTTTCGAGTTGCAACATGTTGTTTAGGAAAAACAAGATAGTTTCGCACGATGCGGTATTTCCTTAAAACGTGGCTTTCTGACAAATTTTGACGAAAGAAAACTCTCCTGTGGGTTCTCTTTTGAGGCTACACCTTTAGACATACACGCCACACCAAATCTTGTCGAGTTGCAACGTGTTGTTTAGGAGATACAAGCTAATTTTACATGATGCGTTATTTCTTCTCCTACAGTGTTTCCAATAAATACAAATTTGTCTATACTCTGCCACACTGTATTTCCTTATAACGTGATATTCTTACATATTCTTTCGAGAGAAAACTCTCCTGTGCGTTCTCTTTGGAGGCTACACGCTTAGACATTCACCCAACACCAAAGCTTTTCGAGTTACAACGTGTTGTTTAGGAAAAACAAGATAATTTCGCATGATGCGGGATTTCCTTAAACATGGTTTTCTGACAAATTTTGACGAAAGAAAATTCTCCTGTGGGTTCTCTTTTGAGGCTACACGTTTAGATGTACAAGCCACACCAAATCTTTTTGAGTAACCATGTGTTGTTTCGGAGATGCAAGCTAATTTTGTACCATGCGTTATTTCTTCTCATAATGTGTTTCCAAAACGTATGTATTTGTCTTTACTCTGCAGCAATATGTTTCCTTATAACGTGGTATTCTTACATATTCTTTTGAGAGAAAACTCTCCTGTGCATTCTCTTTTGAGGCTACATGCTTAGACATACACGCAACACCAAATCCTTTCGAGTTATAACGTGTTGTTTAGGATATACAAGCTAATTTTGTACTGTTTTATTTCTTTTTTTTTTCATTCTTTTTTTTATTCGATATAATTTATTTACATTTCAAATGATTTCCCCTTTTCTAGCCCCCCCCACTCCCCGAAAGTCCCGTAAGCCCCCTTCTCTTCCCCTGTCCTCCCTCCCACCCCTTCCCAGTTCCCCGTTCTGGTTTTGCCAAATACTGTTTCACTGAGTCTTTCCAGAAGCAGGGACCACTCCTGCTTTCTTCTTGTATCTCATTTGATGTGTGGATTATGTTTTGGGTATTCCAGTTTTCTAGGTTAATAACCACTTATTAGTTAGTGCATACCATGATTCGCCTTTTGAGTCTGGGTTACCTCACTTAGTATGATGTTCTCTAGCTCGATCCATTTGCCTAAGAATTTCATGAATTCATTGTTTCTAATGGCTGAATAGTACTCCATTGTGTAGATATACCACATTTTTTGTATCCACTCTTCTGTTGAGGGATACCTGGGTTCTTTCCAGCATCTGGCAATTATAAATAGGGCTGCTATGAACATAGTAGAGCATGAATCCTTATTCCATGGTGGGGAATCCTCTGGGTATATGCCCAGGAGTGGTACAGCAGGATCTTCTGGAAGTGAGGTGCCCAGTTTTCGGAGGAACCGCCAGACTGCTTTCCAGAGTGGTTGTACCAATTTGCAACCCCACCAGCAGTGGAGGAGTGTTCCTCTTTCTCCGCACCCTCTCCAACACCTGCTGTCTCCTGAATTTTTAATCTATGTTTTATTTCTTCTCGTAAAGTTTAAGTGTTTCCAATAAGTATTTATTTGTCTTTACTCTGCAACACTGTATTTCCTTATAACGTGGTATTCCTACATATTCTTTCGGGAGAAAACTCTCCTGTGCGTTCTCTTTTGAGGCTACATGCTTAGACATATACGCAACACCAAAGCTTTTCGAGTTACAACATGTTGTTTAGGAAAAACAAGATAATTTCGCAGGATGCAGGATTTCCTTAAAATGTGGTTTTCTGACAAATTTTGATGAAAGAAAACTCTCCTGTGGGTTCTCCTTTGAGGGTACACGTTTAGTCGTTCACGCCACACCAAATCTTTTCGAGTTACAACGTGTTGTTTAGGAGATACAAGGTAAGTTTGCATGATGTGTTATTTCTTTTCGTAAAGTGTTTCCAATAAGTACACTCTGCAACACTGTATTTCCTTATAACGTGGTATTCTTACATATTCTTTCGAGAGAAAACTATCCCTTGCGTTCTCTTTGGAGGCTACATGCTTAGACATACACGCACCACCAAAACTTTTCGAGTTACAACGTGTTGATTAGGAAAAACAAGATAATTTCCCACGATGCGGGATTTCCTTAAAAAGTGGTTTTCTGACAAATTTTGACGTAAGAAAATTCTCCTGTGGGTTCTCTTTTGAGGCTACACATTTAGACGTGCACGCCACACCAAATCTTTTTGAGTTAAAACGTGTTGTTTAGGAGATACAAGCAAATTTTGTACCATGCATTATTTCTTCTCATAATATGTTTCTAATACGTATGTATTTGTCTTTACTCTTTAGCAATATATTTCCTTTAACGTGGTATTCTTACATATTCTTTCGAGAGAAAACTCTCCTGTGCATTCTCTTTTGAGGCTACACGCTTAGACATACACCCAACACCAAAGCTTTTCGAGTTACAATGTTTTGTTTATGAAAAACAAGATAATTGCGCACAATGCTGGATTTCCTTAAAACGTGGTTTTCTGACAAATTTTGACGAAAGAAAATTCTCCTGTGGGTTCTCTTTTGAGGCTACATGTTTAGACGTATACGCCACACCAAATCTTTTCGAGTTACAACGTGTTGTTTAGGAGATACAAGCTAATTTTGTACGATGCGTTATTTCTTCTCCTAAAGTGTTTCCAATATGTACGTATTTGTCTTTACTCTACAACACTGTATTTCCTTATAACATGGTATTCGTACATATTCTTTCGAGAGAAAACTCTCCTGTGCATTCTCTTTTGAGGCTACACGCTTAGACATACACGCAACACCAAAGCATTTCGAGTTAGAACGTGTTGTTTAGGAAAAACAAGATAATTTCGCACGATGCGGGAATTCCTTAAAACGTGGTTTTCTGACAAATTTTGGGGAAATAAAATTCTCCTGTGGGTTTTCATTTGAGGCTAAACGTTTAGACGTACACGCCACACCAAATGTTTTCGAGTTACAACGTGTTCTTTAGGAGATACAAACTAATTTTTTACGATGCTTTATATCTTCTTGTAAAGTTTAAGTGTTTCCAAAAGGAATGTATTTATCTTTAATTTGCCACAATGAATTTCCTTATAACGTGGTATTCTTACATACTCGTTCGAGAGAAATCTTTCCTATGCGTTCTCTTTTGAGGCTACATGCTTAGACATACACGCAACACCAAAGATTTTCGAGTTACAATGTGTTGTTTAGGAAAAACAAGATAGTTTCGCATGATGCGGGATTTCCTTAATAAGTGGTTTTCTGACAAATTTTGACGAAAGAAAATTCTCCTGTGGGTTCTCTTTGGAGGCTACACGTTTAGACGTACATGCCACACGAAATCTTTTCGAGTTACAACGTGTTGTTTAGGAGATACAAACTAATTTTTTACGATGCGTTATTTCTTCTCATAGAGTGTTTCAAATACATATGTATTTGTCTTTACTCTGCAAAACTGTATTTCCTTATAATGTGGTAATCTTACATGTTCTTTCGAGAGAAAACTCTCCTGTGCGTTCTCTTTTGAGGCTACACGCTTAGACATACACGCAACATCAAAGCTTTTTGAGTTACAACGTGTTGTTTAGGAAAAACAAGATAATTTCGCACGATGAGTGATTTCCTTAAAACATGGATTTCTGACAAATTTTACGAACAAAAATTCTCCTGTGGGTTCTCCTTTGAGGCTACACGTTTAGACGTACACGCCACACCAAATCTTTTCGAGTTACAATGTGTTGTTTAGGAGATACAAGCTAATTTTGTACGATGCGTTATTTCTTCTCATAAAGTTTTTCCAATAAGTATTTGTCTTTACTCAGCAACACTGTATTTCCTTATAACGTGGTATTCTTACATATTTTTTCGAGAGAAAAATCTCCTGTGCGTTCTCATTTGAGGCTACACGCTGAGACATACACGCAACAGCAAAGCTTTTCGAGTTACAACGTGTTGTTTAGGAAGAACAAGATAATTTCTCACGATGCGGGATTTCCATAAAACGTGGTTTTTTGACAAATTTTGACGAAAGAAAATTCTCCTGTGGGTTCTCTTTTGAGGCTAAACGTTTAGACGTACACGCCACACCAAATCTTTTTGAGTTGCAACTTGTTGTTTAGGAGATACAAGCTAATTTTTTTACAATGAATTATTTCTTCTTGTAAAGTTTAAGTGTTTCCAATACGTATGCATTTGCCTCTACTCTGCAACAGTGTATTTCCTTATAACGTGGTATTCTTACATATTCTTTCGAGAGAAAACTCTCCTGTGCGTTCTTTTTGGAGGCTACACACTTAGACATTCACGCAACACGAAAGCTTTTCGAGGTACAACGTGTTGTTTAGGAAAAACAAGATAATTTCGCATGATGCGGGATTTCCTTAAAACGTGGTTTTCTGACAAATTTGATGAAAGAAAATTCTCCTGTGGGTTCTCTTTTGAGGATTCACGTTTAGACGTACACACCACACCAAATCCTTTTGAGTTCTAACGTGTTGTTTAGGATATACAAGCTAATTTTGTACTATGTGTTATTTCTTCTCGTAAAGCTTAAGTGTTTACAATATGTATGTATTTGTCTTTACTCTGCAACACTGTATTTCCTTATAACGTAGTATTCCTACTTTTCTTTCGGGAGAAAACTCTCCCGTGCGTTCTCTTTTGAGGCTACACGTTTAGACGTACACGCCACACCAAATCTTTTTGAGTTACAACTTGTTGTTTAGGAGATACAAGCTAATTTTTTAACGATGAATTATTTCTTCTCGTAAAGTTTAAGTGTTTCCAATATGTATATATTTGCCACTACGCTGCAACACTGTATTTCCTTATAACGTGGTATTCTTACATATTCTTTCGAGAGAAAACTCTCCTGTGCGTTCTCTTTGGAGGCTACACGCTTAGACATATACGCAACACCAAAGCTTTTCGAGTTACAACATGTTTTTTAGGAAAAACAAGATAATTTCGCATGATGCGGGATTTCCTTAAAACGTGGTTTTCTGACAAATTTTGATGAAAGAAAATTCTCCTGTGGGTTCTCTTTTGAGGCTACACGTTTAGACATACACGCCACACCAAATCTTGTCGAGTTACAACGTGTTGTTTAGGAGATACAAGATAATTTTGCATGATGCGTTATTTCTTCTCCTAAAGTGTTTCCAATAAGTACATATTTGTCTAAATTCTGCAACACTGTATTTCCTTATAACGTGGTATTCTTACATATTCTTTGGAGAGAAAACTATCCTGTGCATTCTCTTTGGAGGCTACACGCTTAGACATACACGCAACACCAAAGCATTTCGAGTTAGAACGTGTTGTTTAGGAAAAACAAGATAATTTCTCATGATGCGGGAATTCCTTAAAACGTGGTTTTCTGACAAATTTTGAGGAAATAAAATTCTCCTGTGCGTTTTCATTTGAGGCTAAACGTTTAGACGTACACGCCACACCAAATGTTTTCGAGTTACAACGTGTTCTTTAGGAGATACAAGCTAATTTTTTACGATGCTTTATATCTTCTTGTAAAGTTTAAGTGTTTCCAAAAGGAATGTATTTATCTTTAATTTGCCACAATGTATTTCCTTATAACGTGGTATTCTTACATACTCGTTCGAGAGAAATCTCTCCTGTGCGTTCTCTTTTGAGGCTACATGCTTAGACATACACGCAACACCAAAGATTTTCGAGTTACAATGTGTTGTTTAGGAAAAACAAGATAGTTTCGCATGATGCGGGATTTCCTTAATAAGTGGTTTTCTGACAAATTTTGACGAAAGAAAATTCTCCTGTGGGTTCTCTTTGGAGGCTACACGTTTAGACGTACATGCCACACCAAATCTTTTCGAGTTACAACGTGTTGTTTAGGAGATACAAACTAATTTTTTACGATGCTTTATTTCTTCTCATAGAGTGTTTCAAATACATATGTATTTGTCTTTACTCTGCAAAACTGTATTTCCTTATAATGTGGTATTCTTACATGTTCTTTCGAGAGAAAACTCTCCTGTGCATTCTCTTTTGAGGCTACACGCTTAGACATACACGCAACATCAAAGCTTTTCTAGTTACAACGTGTTGTTTAGGAAAAACAAGATAATTTCGCACGATGAGTGATTTCCTTAAAACATGGATTTCTGACAAATTTTACGAACAAAAATTCTCCTGTGGGTTCTCTTTTGAGGCTTCACGTTTAGACGTACACGCCACACCAAATCTTTTCGAGTTACAATGTGTTGTTTAGGAGATACAAGCTAATTTTGTACGATGCGTTATTTCTTCTCATAAAGTTTTTCCAATAAGTATTTGTCTTTACTCTGCAACACTGTATTTCCTTATAACGTGGTATTCTTACATATTTTTTCGAGAGAAAACTCTCCTGTGCATTCTCATTTGAGGCTACACGCTGAGACATACACGCAACAGCAAAGCTTTTCGAGTTACAACGTGTTGTTTAGGAAGAACAAGATAATTTCTCACGATGCGAGATTTCCTTAAAACGTGGTTTTCTGACAAATTTTGACGAAAGAAAATTCTCCTGTGGGTTCTCTTTTGAGGCTAAACGTTTAGACGTACACGCCACACCAAATCTTTTTGAGTTGCAACTCGTTGTTTAGGAGATACAAGCTAATTTTTTTACAATGAATTATTTCTTCTCGTAAAGTTTAAGTGTTTCCAATACGTATGTATTTGCCTCTACTCTGCAACACTGTATTTCCTTATAACGTGGTATTCTTACATATTCTTTCGAGAGAAAACTCTCCTGTGCGTTCTTTTTGGAGGCTACACACTTAGACATTCACACAACACGAAAGCTTTTCGAGGTACAACGTGTTGTTTAGGAAAAACAAGATAATTTCGCATGATGCGGGATTTCCTTAAAACGTGGTTTTCTGACAAATTTGACGAAAGAAAATTCTCCTGTGGGTTCTCTTTTGAGGATTCACATTTAGACGTACATGCCACACCAAATCCTTTTGAGTTCTAACGTGTTGTTTAGGATATACAAGCTAATTTTGTACTATGTGTTATTTCTTCTCGTAAAGCTTAAGTGTTTCCAATATGTATGTATTTGTCTTTACTCTGCAACACTGTATTTCCTTATAACTTAGTATTCCTACTTTTCTTTCGGGAGAAAACTCTCCCGTGCGTTCTCTTTTGAGGCTACACGTTTAGACGTACACGCCACACCAAATCTTTTTGAGTTACAACTTGTTGTTTAGGAGATACAAGCTAATTTTTTAACGATGAATTATTTCTTCTCGTAAAGTTTAAGTGTTCCAATATGTATATATTTGCCTCTACTCTGCAACACTGTATTTCCTTATAACGTGGTATTCTTACATATTCTTTCGAGAGTAAACTCTCCTGTGCGTTCTCTTTGGAGGCTACACGCTTAGACATATACGCAACACCAAAGCTTTTTGAGTTACAACGTGTTGTTTAGGAAAAACAAGATAATTTCGCATGATGCGGGATTTCCTTAAAACGTGGTTTTCTGACAAATTTTGATGAAAGAAAATTCTCCTGTGGGTTCTCTTTTGAGGCTACACGTTTAGACGTACATGCCACATCAAATCCTTTCGAGTTATAACGTGTTGTTTAGGGTATACAAACTAATTTTTACTATGTGTTATTTCTTCTCGTAAAGCTTAAGTGTTTCCAATAAGTATGCATTTGTCTTTACTCTGCAACACTGTATTTCCTTATAACGTGGTATTCCTACATATACTTTCGGAAGAAAACTCTCCTGTGCGTTCTCTTTTGAGGCTACACGCTTAGACATACACGCACCACCAAAGCTTTTCGAGTTACATGTTGTTTAGGAAAAACAAGATAATTTCGCACGATGCGGTATTTCCTTAAAACGTGGTTTTCTGACAAATTTTGACGAAAGAAAACTCTCCTGTGGGTTCTCTTTTGAGGCTACACGTTTAGACATACACGCCACACCAAATCTTGTCGAGTTACAATGTGTTGTTTAGGAGATACAAGCTAATTTTGCATGATGCGTTATTTCTTCTCCTAACGTGTTTCCAATAAGTACATATTTGTCTAAAATCTGGAACACTGTATTTCCTTATAACGTGGTATTCTTACATATTCTTTCGAGAGAAAACCATCCTGTGCATTCTCTTTGGAGGCTACACGCTTAGAAATACATGCACCACCAAAGATTTTCGAGTTACAACGTGTTGATTAGGAAAAACAAGATAATTTCGCACGATGAGGGATTTCCTTAAAACGTGGTTTTCTAACAAATTTTGACGAAAGAAAACTCTCCTGTGGGTTCTCTTTTGAGGCTACACTTTTAGACGTACACGCCACACCAAATCTTTTCGAGTTACAACGTGTTGTTTAGGACATACAAGCTAGTTTTGCAAGATGCGTTATTTCTTTCATAAAGTGCTCCCATTACATACGTATTTTCTTTACTCTGCCACACTGTATTTCTTTATAACGTGGTATTCTTACATATTCTTTCGAGAGAAAACTCTCCTGTGCGTTCTCTTTGGAGGCTACACGCTTAGACATTCATGCAACACCAAAGCTTTTCGAGTTACAACGTGTTGTTTAGGAAAAACAAGATAATTTCACATGATGCGGGATTCCCTTAAAACGTGGTTTTCTGAAAAGTGTTGACGAAAGAAAATTCTCCTGTGCGTTCTCTTTTGAGGCTACACGTTTAGATGTACACGCCACACCAAATCCTATCGAGTTATAACCTGTTGTTTAGGATATACAAGCTAATTTTGTACTATGTGTTATTTCTTCTCGTAAAGCTTAACTGTTTCCAATAAGTATGTATTTGTCTTTACTCTGCAACACTGTATTTCCTTATAACGTGGTATTCCTACATATTCTTTCGGGAGAAAACTCCCCTGTGCGTTCTCTTTTGAGGCTACACTTTTAGACGTACACGCCACACCAAATCTTTTTGAGTTACAACTTGTTGTTTAGGAGATACAAGCTAATTTTTTTACGATGAATTATTTCTTCTCGTAAATTTTAAGTGTTTCCAATACATATGTACTTGCCTCTACTCTGCCACACTGTATTTCCTTATAACGTGATATTCTTACATATTCTTTCGAGAGAAAACGCTCCTGTGCGTTCTCTTTGGAGGCTACACGCTTAGCCATTCACCCAACACCAAAGCTTTTCGAGTTACAACGTGTTGTTTAGGAAAAACAAGATAATTTCGCATGATGCGGGATTTCCTTAAAACGTGGTTTTCTGACAAATTTTGACGAAAGAAAATTCTCCTGTGGGTTCTCTTTTGAGGCTACACGTTTAGACGTACACGCCACACCAAATCCTTTCGAGTTATAACGTGTTGTTTAGGATATAGAAGCTAATTTTGTACTATGTGTTATTTCTTCTCGTAAAGCTTAAGTGTTTCCAATAAGTATGTATTTGTCTTTACTCTGCAACACTGTATTTCCTTATAACGTGGTACTCTTACATATTCTTTCGAGAGAAAACTCTCCTGTGCGTTCTCTTTTGAGGCTACACGCTTAGACATACACGCACCACCAAAGCTTTTCGAGTTACAACATGTTGTTTAGGATAAACAAGATAATTTCGCACGATGCGGTATTTCCTTAAAACGTGGTTTTCTGACAAATTTTGATGAAAGAAAACTCTCCTGTGGATTCTCTTTTGAGGCTACACGTTTAGACATACACGCCACACCAAATCTTGTCGAGTTACAACGTGTTGTTTAGGAGATACAAGCTAATTTTACATGATGCGTTATTTCTTCTCCTAAAGTGTTTCCAATAAGTACATATTTGTCTATACTCTGCAACACTGTATTTCCTTATAACGTGGTATTCTTACATATTCTTTCGAGAGAAAATTATCCTGTGCGTTCTCTTTGGAGGCTACACGCTTAGACATACACGCACCAGCAAAGCTTTTCGAGTTACAACGTGTTGATTAGGAAAAACAAGATAATTTCGCACGATGCGGGATTTCCTTAAAACGTGGTTTTCTGACAAATTTTGACGTAAGAAAATTCTCCTGTGGGTTCTCTTTTGAGGCTACACGTTTAGATGTACAAGCCACACCAAATCTTTTTGAGTAACCACGTGTTGTTTGGGAGATACAAGCTAATTTTGTACCATGCGTTATTTCTTCTCATAATGTGTTTCCAAACGTATGTATTTGTCTTTACTCTGCAGCAATATGTTTCCTTATAGCGTGGTATTCTTACATATTCTTTCGAGAGAAAACTCTCCTGTGCATTCTCTTTTGAGGCTACATGCTTAGACATACACGCAACACCAAATCCTTTCGAGTTATAACGTGTTGTTTAGGATATACAAGCTAATTTTTTACTATGTTTTATTTCTTCTCGTAAAGTTTAAGTGTTTCCAATAAGTATTTATTTGTCTTTACTCTGCAACACTGTATTTCCTTATAACGTGGTATTCCTACATATTCTTTCGGGAGAAAACTCTCCTGTGCGCTCTCTTTTGAGGCTACACGCTTAGACATACACGCAACACCAAACCTTTTCGAGTTACAACGTGTTGTTTAGGAAGAACAAGATAATTTCTCACGATGCGGGATTTCCTTAAAACGTGGTTTTCTGACAAATTTTGACGAAAGAAAATTCTCCTGTGGGTTCTTTTTTGAGGCTACACGTTTAGACGTACACGCCACACCAAATCTTTTCGAGATACAACGTGTTGTTTAGGAGATACAAGCTAATTTTTTATGATGCGTTATTTCTTCTCGTAAAGTGTTTCCAATAAGTACATATTTGTCTATACTCTGCAACACTGTATTTCCTTATATCGTGGTATTCCTACATATTCTTTCGAGAGAAAACTACCCTGTGCGTTCTCTTTGGAGGCTACACGCTTAGACATACATGCAACAACAAAGCTTTTCGAGTTACAACGTGTTGATTAGGAAAAACAGGATAATTTCTCACGATGCGGGATTTCCTTAAAATGTGGTTTTCTGACAAATTTTGACGTAAGAAAATTCTCCTGTGGGTTCTCTTTTGAGGCTACACATTTAGACGTACACGCCACACCAAATCTTTTTGAGTTACCACGTGTTGTTTAGGAGATACAAGCTAATTTTGTACCATGCGTTATTTTTTCTCAAAATATGTTTCCAATACGTATGTATTTGTCTTTACTCTGCAGCAATATATTACCTTATAACGTGGTATTCTTACATATTCTTTCGAGAGAAAGCTCTCCTGTGCATTCTCTTTTGAGGCTACACGCTTACACATACACCCAACACCAAAGCTTTTCGAGTTACAATGTTTTGTTTATGAAAAACAAGATAATTGCGCACAATGCGGGATTTCCTTAAAACGTGGTTTTCTGACAAATTTTGACGAAAGAAAATTCTCCTGTGGGTTCTCTTTTGAGGCTACATGTTTAGACGTACACGCCACACCAAATCTTTTCGAGTTACAACGTGTTGTTTAGGAGATACAAGCTAATTTTGTACGATGCATTATTTCTTCTCCTAAAGTGTTTCCAATACTTACATATTTGTCTTTACTCTACAACACTGTATTTCCTTATAACATGGTATTCGTACATATTCTTTCGAGAGAAAACTCTCCTGTGCATTCTCTTTTGAGGCTACACGCTTAGACATACACGCAACACCAAAGCATTTCGAGTTAGAACGTGTTGTTTAGGAGAAACAAGATAATTTCGCACGATGCGGGAATTCCTTAAAACGTGGTTTTCTGACAAATTTTGAGGAAAGAAAATTCTCCTGTGGGTTTTCATTTGCGGCTAAACGTTTAGACGTACACGCCACACCAAATGTTTTCGAGTTACAACGTGTTGTTTAGGAGATACAAGCTAATTTTTTACGATGCTTTATATCTTCTTGTAAAGTTTAAGTGTTTCCAAAAGGAACTAATTTATTTTTAATTTGTCACAATGTATTTCCTTATAACGTGGTATTCTTACATACTCGTTCGAGAGAAAGCTCTCCGGTGCTTTCTCTTTTGAGGCTACATGCTTAGACATACACGCAACACCAAAGATTTTCGAGTTACAATGTGTTGTTTAGGAAAAACAAGATAGTTTCGCACGATGCGGGATTTCCTTAATAAGTGGTTTTCTGACAAATTTTGACCAAGGAAAATTCTCCTATGGGTTCTCTTTTGAGGCTACACGTTTAGACGTACAGGCCACACCTAATCTTTTTAAGGTACAACGTGTTGTTTAGGAGATACAAGCTAATTTTGTACGATAGGTTATTTCTTCTCGGAAAGTTTTTCTAATAAGTAAAAATATGTCTTTACTCTGCAACACTGTATTTCCTTATAACGTGGTATTCTTACATATTCTTTCGAGAGAAAACTCTCCTGTGCGTTCTCATTTGAGGCTACACGCTTAGACATACACGCAACACCAAAGCTTTTCGAGTTACAATGTGTTGTTTAGGAAGAACAAGATAATTTCCCACGATGCGGGATTTCCTTAAAACGTGGTTTTCTGACAAATTTTGATGAAAGAAAATTCTCCTGTGGGTTCTCTATTAAGGCTACACGTTTAGACGTACACACCACACCAAATCTTTTTGAGTTACAACGTGTTGTTTAGGAAAAACAAGATAGTTTCGCACGATGCGGGATTTCCTTAATAAGTGGTTTTCTGACAAATTTTGACGAAAGAAAATTCTCTTGTGGGTTCTCTTTTGAGGCTACACATTTAGACGTACATGCCACACCAAATCTTTTCGAGTTACAACGTGTTGTTTAGGAGATACAAACTAATTTTTTACGATGCGTTATTTCTTCTCATAAAGTGTTTCAAATACATACGTATTTGTCTTTACTCTGCAAAACTGTATTTCCTTATAATGTGGTATTCTTACATGTTCTTTCGAGAGAAAACTCTTCTGTGCATTCTCTTTTGAGGCTACACGCTTAGACATTCACACAACACCAAAGCTTTTTGAGGTACAACGTGTTGTTTAGGAAAAACAAGATAATTTAACATGATGCGGGATTTCCATAAAACATGTTTTTCTGACAAATTTGGCGAAAGAAAATTCTCCTGTGTGTTCTCTTTTGAGGCTACACGTTTAGACGTACATGCCAAACCAAATCTTTTTGAGTTACAACGTGTTGTTTAGGAGATACAAGCTAATTTTTTATGATGCGTTATTTCTTCTCGTAAAGTTTTTCCAATAAATAAGTATTTGTCTTTACTCTGCAAAACTGTATTTCCTTATAACATGGTATCTTACATATTCTTTCGAGAGAAAACTATCCTGTGCGTTCTCTTTGGAGGCTACACGCTTAGACATACACACAACACCAAAGCTTTTCGAGTTACAACGTGTTGATTAGGAAAAACAAGATAATTTTGCACGATGCAGGATTTCCTTAAAATGTGGTTTTCTGACAAATTTTGACGTAAGAAAATTCTCCTGTGGTTTCTCTTTTGAGGCTACACATTTAGACGTACACACCACACCAAATATTTTTGAGTTACCACGTGTTGTTTAGGAGATACAAGCTAATTTTGTACCATGCATTATTTCTTCTCATAATATGTTTCCAATACGTATGTATTTGCCTCTACTCTGCAGCAATGTATTTCCTTATAACGTGGTATTCTTACATATTCTTTTGAGAGAAAACTCTCCTGTGCATTCTCTTTTGAGGCCACACACTTGCACATACACCCAACACCAAAGCTTTTAGAGTTACAATGTTTTGTTTATGAAAAACAAGATAATTGCGCACAATGCGGGATTTCCTTAAAACGTGGATTTCTGACAAATTTTGATGAAAGAAAATTCTCCTGTGGGTTCTCTTTTGAGGCTACATGCTTAGACGTACACGCCACAACAAATCTTTTCGAGTTACAACGTGTTGTGTAGGAGATACAAGCTCATTTTGTACGATGATTTATTTCATCTCGTAAAGTTTATGGGTTTCCAATACATACGTATTTGTCTTTATTCTGCAACACTGTATTTCCTTATAACGTGGTATCCTTACAAATTCTATCGAGAAAAAACTCCCCTGTGCATTCTCTTTTGAGGCTACACGCTTAGACATACACGCAACACCAAAGCTTTCGAGTTACAACGTGTTGTTTAGGAAAAACAAGATAATTTCGCACGATGCGGGATTTACTTAAAACATGGTTTCTGAAAAATTTTGACGAAAGAAAATTCTCCTGTGGGTTCTCTTTTGAGGCTACACGTTTAGACGTACACGCCACACCAAATCTTTTCGAGTTACAACGTGTTGTTTAGGAGATACAAGCTAATTTTGTACGATACGTTATTTCTTCTAGTAAAGTGTTTCCAATACGTACGTATTTGGCTTTAGTCTGCAACACTGTATTTCCTTATAACGTGGTATTCTTACATATTCTTTCGAGAAAAAACTCTCCTGTGCATCCTTTTTTGAGGCTACACGCTTAGACATACACGCAACACCAAAGCTTTTCGCGTTACAATGTGTTGTTTAGGAAAAACCAGATAATTTCGCACAATGAGGGATTTCCTTAATACGTGGTTTTCTGACATATTTTGACCAAAGAAAATTCTCCTATGGGTTCTCTTTTGAGACTACACGTTTAGACGTACAGGCCAGTCCAAATCTTTTTTAAGTTACAACGTGTTGTTTAGGCGATACAAGCTAATTTTGTACGATGCGTTATTTCTTCTTGTAAAGTTTTTCCAATAAATAAGTATTTGTCTTTACTCTGCAACACTGTATTTCCTTATAACGTGTCATTCTTACATATTCTTTCGAGAAAAAACTCTCCTCTGCCTTCTCTTTTGGGGCTACATGCTTAGACATACACCCAACACCAAAGCTTTTCGAGTTAAAACGTGTTGTTTAGGAAGATCTAGATAATTTCTCACGATGCGTGATTTCCTTAAAACGTGGTTTTCTGACAAAATTTGATGAAAGAAAATTGTCCTTTGTGTTCTCTTTTGAGACTACATGTTTAGACGTACACTCCACACCAAATCTTTTCGAGTTACAACGTGTTGTTTAGGAGATACAAGCTAATTTTTTACGATGCTTTATTTCATCTCGTAAAGTTTATGGGTTTCCAATACATACGTATTTGTCTTTACTCTGCAACACTGTATTCCCTTATAACGTGGTATTCTTACATATTCTTTCGAGAGAAAACTCTCCTGTGTGTTCTCTTTTGAGGCTACACGCTTAGACATACACGCAATACCAAAGCTTTTCGAGTTACAATGTGTTGTTTAGGAAAAACAACATAATTTCGCACGATGCGGGATTTCCTTAAAACGTGGATTTCTGAAAATTTTTGACGAAAGAAAATTGTCCTGTGTGTTCTCTTTTGAGGCTACACGTTTAGACGTACACGCCACACCAAATCCTTTCGAGTTACAACGTGTTGTTTAGGAGATACAAGCTAATTTTCTACGATGCGTTATTTCTTCTCGTAACGTGTTTCCAATACGTACATATTTGCCTTTAGTCTGCAACACTGTATTTCCTTATAACGTGGTATTCTTACATATTCTTTCGAGAGAAAACTCTCCTGTGTGTTCCCCTTTGAGGCTACACGCTTAGACATACAGGCAATACCAAAGCTTTTCGCGTTACAACGTGTTGATTAGGAAAAACAATATAATTTCGCGCGATGCGGGATTTCCTTAATAAGTGGTTTTCTGACAAATTTTGACCAAGGAAAATTCTCCTATGGGTTCTCTTTTGAGGCTACACGTTTAGACGTACAGGCCACACCTAATCTTTTTAAGGTACAACGTGTTGTTTAGGAGATACAAGCTAATTTTGTACGATAGGTTATTTCTTCTCGGAAAGTTTTTCTAATAAGTAAAAATATGTCTTTACTCTGCAACACTGTATTTCCTTATAACGTGGTATTCTTACATATTCTTTCGAGAGAAAACTCTCCTGTGCGTTCTCATTTGAGGCTACACGCTTAGACATACACGCAACACCAAAGCTTTTCGAGTTACAATGTGTTGTTTAGGAAGAACAAGATAATTTCCCACGATGCGGGATTTCCTTAAAACGTGGTTTTCTGACAAATTTTGATGAAAGAAAATTCTCCTGTGGGTTCTCTATTAAGGCTACACGTTTAGACGTACACACCACACCAAATCTTTTTGAGTTACAACGTGTTGTTTAGGAAAAACAAGATAGTTTCGCACGATGCGGGATTTCCTTAATAAGTGGTTTTCTGACAAATTTTGACGAAAGAAAATTCTCTTGTGGGTTCTCTTTTGAGGCTACACATTTAGACGTACATGCCACACCAAATCTTTTCGAGTTACAACGTGTTGTTTAGGAGATACAAACTAATTTTTTACGATGCGTTATTTCTTCTCATAAAGTGTTTCAAATACATACGTATTTGTCTTTACTCTGCAAAACTGTATTTCCTTATAATGTGGTATTCTTACATGTTGTTTCGAGAGAAAACTCTTCTGTGCATTCTCTTTTGAGGCTACACGCTTAGACATTCACACAACACCAAAGCTTTTCGAGGTACAACGTGTTGTTTAGGAAAAACAAGATAATTGAACATGATGCGGGATTTCCATAAAACATGGTTTTCTGACAAATTTGGCGAAAGAAAATTCTCCTGTGGGTTCTCTTTTGAGGCTACACGTTTAGACGTACATGCCAAACCAAATCTTTTTGAGTTACAACGTGTTGTTTAGGAGATACAAGCTAATTTTTTATGATGCGTTATTTCATCTCGTAAAGTTTTTCCAATAAATAAGTATTTGTCTTTACTCTGCAAAACTGTATTTCCTTATAACATGGTATCTTACATATTCTTTCGAGAGAAAACTATCCTGTGCGTTCTCTTTGGAGGCTACACGCTTAGACATACACACAACACCAAAGCTTTTCGAGTTACAACGTGTTGATTAGGAAAAACAAGATAATTTCACACGATGCGGGATTTCCTTTAAATGTGGTTTTCTGACAAATTTTGACGTAAGAAAATTCTCCTGTGGGTTCTCTTTTGAGGCTACACATTTAGACGTACACGCCACACCAAATATTTTTGAGTTACCACGTGTTGTTTAGGAGATACAAGCTAATTTTGTACCATGCATTATTTCTTCTCATATTATGTTTCCAATACGTATGTATTTGCCTCTACTCTGCAGCAATGTATTTCCTTATAACGTGGTATTCTTACATATTCTTTCGAGAGAAAACTCTCCTGTGCATTCTCTTTTGAGGCCACACACTTGCACATACACCCGACACCAAAGCTTTTAGAGTTACAATGTTTTGTTTATGAAAAACAAGATAATTGCGCCCAATGCGGGATTTCCTTAAAAGGTGGATTTCTGACAAATTTTGATGAATGAAAATTCTCCTGTGGGTTCTCTTTTGAGGCTACATGTTTAGACGTACACGCCACAACAAATCTTTTCGAGTTACAACGTGTTGTGTAGGAGATACAAGCTCATTTTGTACGATGATTTATTTCATCTCGTAAAGTTTATGGGTTTCCAATACATACGTATTTGTCTTTATTCTGCAACACTGTATTTCCTTATAACGTGGTATCCTTACAAATTCTATCGAGAAAAAACTCTCCTGTGCATTCTCTTTTGAGGCTACACGCTTAGACATACACGCAACACCAAAGCTTTCGAGTTACAACGTGTTGTTTAGGAAAAACAAGATAATTTCGCACGATGCGGGATTTACTTAAAACGTGGTTTCTGAAAAATTTTGACGAAAGAAAATTCTCCTGTGGGTTCTCTTTTGAGGCTACACGTTTAGACGTACACGCCACACCAAATCTTTTTGAGTTACAACGTGTTGTTTAGGAGATACAAGCTAATTTTGTACGATGCGTTATTTCTTCTAGTAAAGTGTTTCCAATACGTACGTATTTGGCTTTAGTCTGCAACACTGTATTTCCTTATAACGTGGTATTCTTACATATTCTTTCGAGAAAAAACTCTCCTGTGCATCCTTTTTTGAGGCTACACGCTTAGACATACACGCAACACCAAAGCTTTTCGCGTTACAATGTGTTGTTTAGGAAAAACCAGATAATTTCGCACAATGAGGGATTTCCTTAATACGTGGTTTTCTGACATATTTTGACCAAAGAAAATTCTCCTATGGGTTCTCTTTTGAGACTACACGTTTAGACGTACAGGCCAGTCCAAATCTTTTTTAAGTTACAACGTGTTGTTTAGGCGATACAAGCTAATTTTGTACGATGCGTTATTTCTTCTTGTAAAGTTTTTCCAATAAATAAGTATTTGTCTTTACTCTGCAACACTGTATTTCCTTATAACGTGGTATTCCTACAAATTCTTTCGGGAGAAAACTCCCCTGTGCATTCTCTTTTGAGGCTACACGTTTAGACGTACACACCACACTAAATCTTTTTGAGTTACAACGTGTTGTTTAGGAGATACAAGCTAATTTTTTTTATGATGCCTTATTTCTTCTCGTAAAGTTTAAGTGTTTCCAATACGTATGTATTTGCCTTTACTCTGCAACACTGTATTTCCTTATTACGTGGTATTCTTACATATTCTTTCGACAGTAAACTCTCCTGTGCGTTCTCTTTGGAGGCTACACGCCTAGACATACACGCCTAGACATACACGCAACAGCAAAGCTTTTCGAGTTACAACGTGTTGTTTAGGAAAAACAAGATAATTTCGCATGATGCGGGATTTCCTTAAAACGTGGTTTTCTGACAAATTTTGAAGAAAGAAAATTCTCCTGTGGGTTCTTTTTTGAGGGTACACGTTTAGACATACACGCCACACCAAATCCTTTCGAGTTATAACGTGTTGTTTAGGAGATACAAATTAATTTTTTACTATGTGTTATTTCTTCTCGTAAAGTTTAAGTGTTTCCAATAAGTATGTATTTGTCTTTACTCTGCAACACTATATTTCCTTATAACGTGGTATTCTTACATATTCTTTCGGGAGAAAACTCTCCTGTGCGTTCTCTTTTGAGGCTACAGGCTTAGAAATACACGCAACACCAAAGCTTTTCGAGTTACAATGTGTTGTTTAGGAAAAACAAGATATTTTCGCACGATGCGGGATTTCCGTAAAACGTGGTTTTTGACAAATTTTGACCAAAGAAAACTCTCCTGTAGATTCTCTTTTGAGGCTACACGTTTAGACGTACACACCACACCAAATCTTTTCCAGTTACAACGTGTTGTTTAGGAGATACAAGCTAATTTTGCATGATGCTTTATTTCTTCTCGTAAAGTGTTTCCAATAAGTATGTATTTGTCTATACTCTGCAACACTGTATTTCCTTATAACGTGGTATTCTTACATATTCTTTCGAGAGAAAACTCTCCTGGGCATTCCCCTTTGAGGCTACGCACTTAGACATACACGCAACACCAAAGCTTTTCGAGTTACAACGTGTTGTTTAGGAAAAACAAGATAATTACGCACGATGCGGGATTTCCTTAATAAGTAGTTTTCTGACAAATTTTGACCAAGGAAAATTCCTCTATGGGTTCTCTTTTGAGGCTACACGTTTAGACGTACAGGCCACACCAAATCTTTTTAAGTTACAACGTGTTGTTTAGGAGATACAAGCTAATTTTGTATGATGCGTTATTTCTTCTCCTAAAGTTTTTTCCAATAAGTAAGTATATGTCTTTATTCTACAACGTGGTATTCTTTCATATTCTTTCAAGAGAAAACTCTCCTGTGCGTTCTCATTTGAGGCTACACGCTTAGACATATACGCAACACCAACGCTTTTCGAGTTACAACGTGTTGTTTAGGAAGAACAAGATAATTTCGCATGATGCGGGATTTATGCGTTTCCAATACATACGTATTTGTCTTTATTCTGCAACACTGTATTTCCTTATAACGTGGTATCCTTACAAATTCTATCGAGAAAAAACTCTCCTGTGCGTTCTCTTTTGAGGCTACACGCTTAAACATACAAGCAACACCAAAGCTTTTCGAGTTACAACGTGTTGTTTAGGATTTCCTTAAAGCGGGATTTCCTTAAAACGTGGTTTTCTGAAAAATTTTGACGAAAGAAAATTCTCCTGTGGGTTCTCTTTTGAGGCTACACGTTTAGACGTACAGGCCACACCAAATCTTTTCGAGTTACAACGTGTTGTTTAGGAGATACAAGCTAATTTTGTACGTTGCGTTATTTTTTCTCGTAAAGTGTTTCCAATACGTATGTATTTGCCTTTACTCTGCGACACTGTATTTCCTTATAAAGTGGTATTCTTACATACTCTTTCGAGAGAAAACTCTCCTGTGCGTTCTCTTTTGAGGCTACACGCTTAGACATACACGCAACACCAAAGCTTTTCGAGTTAAAACGTGTTGTTTAGGAAAAAGAAGATAATTGCGCACGATGCGGGATTTCCTTAAAACGTGGGTTCTCTTTTGAGGGTACACGTTTAGACGTACAAGCCACACCAAATCCTTTCGAGTTATAACGTGTTGTTTAGGAGATACAAGCTAATTTTTTACTATTTGTTATTCCACGTTATATGGAAAAACAGTGTTGCAGAGTAAAGACAAATATGTACGTATTGGAAACACTTTACGAGAAGAAATAACACATGGTAAAAAATTAGCTTGTATCTCCTAAACAACACGTTGTAACTCAAAAGGATTTGGTGTGGTGTTTATCTAAAGGTGTAGCCTCAAAAGAGAACCCACAGGAGAATTTTCGTTGGTCAAAATTTTTTCAGAAAACCACGTTTTCTGGAAATCCCGCATCGTGCGAAATTATCTTGTTTTTCCTAAACAACACGTTGTAACTCGAAAAGCTTTGGTTTTGCATGTATGTCTAAGCGTGTAGCCTCAAAAGAGAACGCACAGGAGAGTATTCTCTTGAAAGAATATGTAAGAATACCACCTTATAAGGACATACAGTGTTGCACAGTAAAGACAGATACATACATATTGGAAACACTTTACGAGAAGGAATAATACATCATACAAAATTAGCTTGTATTTCCTAAACAACACGGTGTAACGCGAAAAGATTTTGTGTGGCGTGTACGTTGAAACGTGTAGCCTCAAAAGAGAACCCACAGGAGAATTTTCTTTCGTCAAAATATGTCGGAAAACCACGTTTTAAGGAAATCCCGCATCGTGCGAAATTATCTTGTTTTTCCTAAACAACATGTTGTAACTCGAAAAGCTTTGGTGTAAACAACACGTTGTAACTCGAAAATATTTGGTGTTGTGTTTACATCTAAATGCGTAGCCTCAAAAGAGAAGCCACAGGAGAATTTTCTTTGGTCAAAATTTTTTCAGAAAACCACGTTTTAAGGAAGTCCTGCATAATGCGAAATTATCTTGTTTTTCCTAAACAACACGTTGTAACTCGAAAAGCTTTGGTGTTGCGTGTATGTCTAAGCATGTAGCCTCAAAAGAGAATGCACAGTAGAGTATTCTCTCGAAAGAATATGTAAGAATACCACGTTATAAGGAAATACAGTGTTGCAGAGTAAAGAGAGATACTTACTTATTGGAAACACTTTACGAGAAGGAATAATACATCGTACAAAATTAGCTTGTATTTCCTAAACAACACGTTGTAACTTGAAGGATTTGGTGTGACGTGTAAGTTGAAACGTGTAGCCTCAAAAGAGAACCCACAGGAGAATTTTCTTTCGTCAAAATTTGTCAGAAAACCACGTTTTAAGGAAATCCCGCATTGTGCGAAATTATCTTGTTTTTCCTAAACAACACATTGTAAATCGAAAGCTTTGGTGTTGCATGTATGTCTACACGTGTGGCCTCAAAACATAACGCACAGGAGAGTTTTCTCTCGAAAGAATATATAAGAATACCACGTTATAAGGAAATACAGTGTTGCAGAGTAAAGACAAATACGTAGGTATTGGAAACACTTTACAAGAAGAAATAACGCATCGTACAGAATTAGCTTGTATCTCCTAAACAACACGATGTAACTCGAAAAGATTTGGTGTGGCGTGTACGTCTAAACGTGTAGCCTCAAAAGTGAACTTACAGGAGTATTTTCGTTCCTCAATATTTGTCAGAAAACCACGTTTTATGGAAATCCCGCATCGTGGAAATTATCTTGTTTTTCCTAAACAACACGTTGTAACTCTAAAAGCTTTGGTGCTGCGTGTATGTCTAAGCGTGTAGCCTCAAAAGAGAACGCACAGGAGAGTTTTCTCTCGAAAGAATATGTAAGAATACCACGCTATAAGGAAATACAATGTTGCAGTGTAAATACAAATACTTATGTATAGGAAACACTTTACGAGAAGAAATAAAACATCGTACAAAATTAGCTTTTATCTCCTAAACAACACGTTGTAACTCGAAATATTTTGTGTGTCGTGTACGTCTAAACGTGTAGCCTCAAAAGAGAAGGCACAGGAGAGTTTTCTCTCGAAAGAATATGTAAGAATACCACGTTTTAAGGAAATACAGAGTTGCAGAGTAAAGACAAATATGTACGTATTGGCAACACCTTACGAGAAAAAATAAGGCATCGTACAAAATTAGTCTGTATCTCCTAAACAACACGTTGTAACTGAAAAGCATTTGGTGTGGCGTGTACGTCTAAACGTGTAGCCTCAAAAGAAAACCAACAGGAGAATTTTCTTTGGTCAAAATTTTTCAGAAAACCACGTTTTAAGGAAATCCCGCATCTTGCGAAATTATCTTGTTTTTCCTAAACAACACGTTGTAACTCGAAAAGCTTTGGTGTTGCCTGTATGTCTAAGCATGTAGCCTCAAGAGAGAAGGCACAGGAGAGTTTTTTCTCGAAAGAATATGTAAGAATACCACGTTTTAAGGAAATACAGTGTTGCAGAGTAAAGACAAATACATTCGTATTGGCAACACTTTACGAGAAGAAATAACGCATCGTACAAAATTAGCTTGTATCTCCTAAACAACACGATGTAACTCGAAAAGATTTGGTGTGGCGTGTACGTCTAAACGTGTAGCCTCAAAAGTGAACTTACAGGAGTATTTTCTTTCGTCAAAATTTGTCAGAAAACCACGTTTTATGGAAATCCCGCATCGTGGAAATTATCTTGTTTTTCCTAAACAACACGTTGTAACTCGAAAAGCTTTGGTGCTGCGTGTATGTCTAAGCGTGTAGCCTCAAAAGAGAACGCACAGGAGAGTTTTCTCCCGAAAGAATATGTAAGAATACCACGTTATAAGGAAATATAGTGTTGCAGAGTAAAGACAAATACATACTTATTGGAAACACTTAAACTTTACGAGAAGAAATAACACATAGTAAAAAATTAATTTGTATCTCCTAAACAACACGTTATAACTCGAAAGGATTTGGTGTGGCGTGTATGTCTAAACGTGTACCCTCAAAAAAGAACCCACAGGAGAATTTTCTTTCTTCAAAATTTGTCAGAAAACCACGTTTTAAGGAAATCCCGCATCATGCGAAATTATCTTGTTTTTCCTAAACAACACGTTGTAACTCGAAAAGCTTTGCTGTTGCGTGTATGTCTAGGCGTGTATGTCTAGGCGTGTAGCCTCCAAAGAGAACGCACAGGAGAGTTTACTGTCGAAAGAATATGTAAGAATACCACGTAATAAGGAAATACAGTGTTGCAGAGTAAAGGCAAATACATACGTATTGGAAACACTTAAACTTTACGAGAAGAAATAAGGCATCATAAAAAAAATTAGCTTGTATCTCCTAAACAACACGTTGTAACTCAAAAAGATTTAGTGTGGTGTGTACGTCTAAACGTGTAGCCTCAAAAGAGAATGCACAGGGGAGTTTTCTCCCGAAAGAATTTGTAGGAATACCACGTTATAAGGAAATACAGTGTTGCAGAGTAAAGACAAATACTTATTTATTGGAAAAACTTTACAAGAAGAAATAACGCATCGTACAAAATTAGCTTGTATCGCCTAAACAACACGTTGTAACTTAAAAAAGATTTGGACTGGCCTGTACGTCTAAACGTGTAGTCTCAAAAGAGAACCCATAGGAGAATTTTCTTTGGTCAAAATATGTCAGAAAACCACGTATTAAGGAAATCCCTCATTGTGCGAAATTATCTGGTTTTTCCTAAACAACACATTGTAACGCGAAAAGCTTTGGTGTTGCGTGTATGTCTAAGCGTGTAGCCTCAAAAAAGGATGCACAGGAGAGTTTTTTCTCGAAAGAATATGTAAGAATACCACGTTATAAGGAAATACAGTGTTGCAGACTAAAGCCAAATACGTACGTATTGGAAACACTTTACTAGAAGAAATAACGCATCGTACAAAATTAGCTTGTATCTCCTAAACAACACGTTGTAACTCGAAAAGATTTGGTGTGGCGTGTACGTCTAAACGTGTAGCCTCAAAAGAGAACCCACAGGAGAATTTTCTTTCGTCAAAATTTTTCAGAAACCACGTTTTAAGTAAATCCCGCATCGTGCGAAATTATCTTGTTTTTCCTAAACAACACGTTGTAACTCGAAAGCTTTGGTGTTGCGTGTATGTCTAAGCGTGTAGCCTCAAAAGAGAATGCACAGGAGAGTTTTTTCTCGATAGAATTTGTAAGGATACCACGTTATAAGGAAATACAGTGTTGCAGAATAAAGACAAATACGTATGTATTGGAAACCCATAAACTTTACGAGATGAAATAAATCATCGTACAAAATGAGCTTGTATCTCCTACACAACACGTTGTAACTCGAAAAGATTTGTTGTGGCGTGTACGTCTAAACATGTAGCCTCAAAAGAGAACCCACAGGAGAATTTTCATTCATCAAAATTTGTCAGAAATCCACCTTTTAAGGAAATCCCGCATTGGGCGCAATTATCTTGTTTTTCATAAACAAAACATTGTAACTCTAAAAGCTTTGGTGTTGGGTGTATGTGCAAGTGTGTGGCCTCAAAAGAGAATGCACAGGAGAGTTTTCTCTCGAAAGAATATGTAAGAATACCACGTTATAAGGAAATACATTGCTGCAGAGTAGAGGCAAATACATACGTATTGGAAACATAATATGAGAAGAAATAATGCATGGTACAAAATTAGCTTGTATCTCCTAAACAACACGTGGTAACTCAAAAATATTTGGTGTGGCGTGTACGTCTAAATGTGTAGCCTCAAAAGAGAACCCACAGGAGAATTTTCTTACGTCAAAATTTGTCAGAAAACCACATTTAAAGGAAATCCCGCATCGTGTGAAATTATCTTGTTTTTCCTAATCAACACGTTGTAACTCGAAAAGCTTTGGTGTTGTGTGTATGTCTAAGCGTGTAGCCTCCAAAGAGAACGCACAGGATAGTTTTCTCTCGAAAGAATATGTAAGATACCATGTTATAAGGAAATACAGTTTTGCAGAGTAAAGACAAATACTTATTTATTGGAAAAACTTTACGAGATGAAATAACGCATCATAAAAAATTAGCTTGTATCTCCTAAACAACACGTTGTAACTCAAAAAGATTTGGTTTGGCATGTACGTCTAAACGTGTAGCCTCAAAAGAGAACCCACAGGAGAATTTTCTTTCGCCAAATTTGTCAGAAAACCATGTTTTATGGAAATCCCGCATCATGTTCAATTATCTTGTTTTTCCTAAACAACACGTTGTACCTCGAAAAGCTTTGGTGTTGTGTGAATGTCTAAGCGTGTAGCCTCAAAAGAGAATGCACAGAAGAGTTTTCTCTCGAAACAACATGTAAGAATACCACATTATAAGGAAATACAGTTTTGCAGAGTAAAGACAAATACGTATGTATTTGAAACACTTTATGAGAAGAAATAACGCATCGTAAAAAATTAGTTTGTATCTCCTAAACAACACGTTGTAACTCGAAAAGATTTGGTGTGGCATGTACGTCTAAATGTGTAGCCTCAAAAGAGAACCCACAAGAGAATTTTCTTTCGTCAAAATTTGTCAGAAAACCACTTATTAAGGAAATCCCGCATCGTGCGAAACTATCTTGTTTTTCCTAAACAACACGTTGTAACTCAAAAAGATTTGGTGTGGTGTGTACGTCTAAACGTGTAGCCTTAATAGAGAACCCACAGGAGAATTTTCTTTCATCAAAATTTGTCAGAAAACCACGTTTTAAGGAAATCCCGCATCGTGGGAAATTATCTTGTTCTTCCTAAACAACACATTGTAACTCGAAAAGCTTTGGTGTTGCGTGTATGTCTAAGCGTGTAGCCTCAAATGAGAACGCACAGGAGAGTTTTCTCTCGAAAGAATATGTAAGAATACCACGTTATAAGGAAATACAGTGTTGCAGAGTAAAGACATATTTTTACTTATTAGAAAAACTTTCCGAGAAGAAATAACCTATCGTACAAAATTAGCTTGTATCTCCTAAACAACACGTTGTACCTTAAAAAGATTAGGTGTGGCCTGTACGTCTAAACGTGTAGCCTCAAAAGAGAACCCATAGGAGAATTTTCCTTGGTCAAAATTTGTCAGAAAACCACTTATTAAGGAAATCCCGCATCGCGCGAAATTATATTGTTTTTCCTAATCAACACGTTGTAACGCGAAAAGCTTTGGTGTTGCCTGTATGTCTAAGCGTGTAGCCTCAAAGGGGAACACACAGGAGAGTTTTCTCTCGAAAGAATATGTAAGAATACCACGTTATAAGGAAATACAGTGTTGCAGACTAAAGGCAAATATGTACGTATTGGAAACACGTTACGAGAAGAAATAACGCATCGTAGAAAATTAGCTTGTATCTCCTAAACAACACGTTGTAACTCGAAAGGATTTGGTGTGGCGTGTACGTCTAAACGTGTAGCCTCAAAAGAGAACACACAGGACAATTTTCTTTCGTCAAAAATTTTCAGAAATCCACGTTTTAAGGAAATCCCGCATCGTGCGAAATTATGTTGTTTTTCCTAAACAACACATTGTAACTCGAAAAGCTTTGGTATTGCGTGTATGTCTAAGCGTGTAGCCTCAAAAGAGAACACACAGGAGAGTTTTCTCTCGAAAGAATATGTAAGAATACCACGTTATAAGGGAATACAGTGTTGCAGAGTAAAGACAAATACGTATGTATTGGAAACCCATAAACTTTACGAGATGAAATAAAGCATCGTAAAAAATTAGCTTGTATCTCCTAAACAACACGTTGTAACTCGAAAAGATTTGGTGTGGAGTGTACGTCTAAACATGTAGTCTCAAAAGAGAACACAAAGGACAATTTTCTTTCATCAAATTTTGTCAGAAAACCACGTTTTAAGGAAATCACGCATCGTGAGAAATTATCTAGATCTTCCTAAACAACACGTTTTAACTCGAAAAGCTTTGGTGTTGGGTGTATGTCTAAGCATGTAGCCCCAAAAGAGAAGGCAGAGGAGAGTTTTTTCTCGAAAGAATATGTAAGAATGACACGTTATAAGGAAATACAGTGTTGCAGAGTAAAGACAAATACTTATTTATTGGAAAAACTTTACAAGAAGAAATAACGCATCGTACAAAATTAGCTTGTATCGCCTAAACAACACGTTGTAACTTAAAAAAGATTTGGACTGGCCTGTACGTCTAAACGTGTAGTCTCAAAAGAGAACCCATAGGAGAATTTTCTTTGGTCAAAATATGTCAGAAAACCACGTATTAAGGAAATCCCTCATTGTGCGAAATTATCTGGTTTTTCCTAAACAACACATTGTAACGCGAAAAGCTTTGGTGTTGCGTGTATGTCTAAGCGTGTAGCCTCAAAAAAGGATGCACAGGAGAGTTTTTTCTCGAAAGAATATGTAAGAATACCACGTTATAAGGAAATACAGTGTTGCAGACTAAAGCCAAATACGTACGTATTGGAAACACTTTACTAGAAGAAATAACGCATCGTACAAAATTAGCTTGTATCTCCTAAACAACACGTTGTAACTCGAAAAGATTTGGTGTGGCGTGTACGTCTAAACGTGTAGCCTCAAAAGAGAACCCACAGGAGAATTTTCTTTCGTCAGAATTTTTCAGAAACCATGTTTTAAGTAAATCCCGCATCGTGCGAAATTATCTTGTTTTTCCTAAACAACACGTTGTAACTCGAAAGCTTTGGTGTTGCGTGTATGTCTAAGTGTGTAGCCTCAAAAGAGAATGCACAGGGGAGTTTTTTCTCGATAGAATTTGTAAGGATACCACGTTATAAGGAAATACAGTGTTGCAGAATAAAGACAAATACGTATGTATTGGAAACCCATAAACTTTACGAGATCAAATAAATCATCGTACAAAATGAGCTTGTATCTCCTACACAACACGTTGTAACTCGAAAAGATTTGTTGTGGCGTGTACGTCTAAACATGTAGCCTCAAAAGAGAACCCACAGGAGAATTTTCTTTCATCAAAATTTGTCAGAAATCCACGTTTTAAGGAAATCCCGCATTGTGCGCAATTATCTTGTTTTTCATAAACAAAACATTGTAACTCTAAAAGCTTTGGTGTTGGGTGTATGTGCAAGTGTGTGGCCTCAAAAGAGAATGCACAGGAGAGTTTTCTCTCGAAAGAATATGTAAGAATACCACGTTATAAGGAAATACATTGCTGCAGAGTAGAGGCAAATACATACGTATTGGAAACATATTATGAGAAGAAATAATGCATGGTACAAAATTAGCTTGTATCTCCTAAACAACACGTGGTAACTCAAAAATATTTGGTGTGGTGTGTACGTCTAAATGTGTAGCCTCAAAAGAGAACCCACAGGAGAATTTTCTTACGTCAAAATTTGTCAGAAAACCACATTTTAAGGAAATCCCGCATCGTGCAAAATTATCTTGTTTTTCCTAATCAACACGTTGTAACTCGAAAAGCTTTGGTGTTGTGTGTATGTCTAAGCGTGTAGCCTCCAAAGAGAACGCACAGGATAGTTTTCTCTCGAAAGAATATGTAAGATACCATGTTATAAGGAAATACAGTTTTGCAGAGTAAAGACAAATACTTATTTATTGGAAAAACTTTACGAGAAGAAATAACGCATCATAAAAAATTAGCTTGTATCTCCTAAACAACACGTTGTAACTCAAAAAGATTTGGTTTGGCATGTACATCTAAACGTGTAGCCTCAAAAGAGAACCCACAGGAGAATTTTCTTTCGCCAAATTTGTCACAAAACCATGTTTTATGGAAATCCCGCATCATGTTAAATTATCTTGTTTTTCCTAAACAACACGTTGTACCTCAAAAAGCTTTGGTGTTGTGTGAATGTCTAAGCGTGTAGCCTCAAAAGAGAATGCACAGAAGAGTTTTCTCTCGAAAGAACATGTAAGAATACCACATTATAAGGAAATACAGTTTTGCAGAGTAAAGACAAATACGTATGTATTTGAAACACTTTATGAGAAGAAATAACGCATCGCAAAAAATTAGTTTGTATCTCCTAAACAACACGTTGTAACTCGAAAAGATTTGGTGTGGCATGTACGTCTAAATGTGTAGCCTCAAAAGAGAACCCACAGGAGAATTTTCTTTCGTCAAAATTTGTCAGAAAACCACTTATTAAGGAAATCCCGCATCGTGCGAAACTATCTTGTTTTTCCTAAACAACACGTTGTAACTCAAAAAGATTTGGTGTGGTGTGTACGTCTAAACGTGTAGCCTTAATAGAGAACCCACAGGAGAATTTTCTTTCATCAAAATTTGTCAGAAAACCACGTTTTAAGGAAATCCCGCATCGTGGGAAATTATCTTGTTCTTCCTAAACAACACATTGTAACTCGAAAAGCTTTGGTGTTGCGTGTATGTCTAAGCGTGTAGCCTCAAATGAGAACGCACAGGAGAGTTTTCTCTCGAAAGAATATGTAAGAATACCACGTTATAAGGAAATACAGTGTTGCAGAGTAAAGACATATTTTTACTTATTAGAAAAACTTTCCGAGAAGAAATAACCTATCATAAAAAATTAGCTTGTATCTCCTAAACAACACGTTGTACCTTAAAAAGATTAGGTGTGGCCTGTACGTCTAAACGTGTAGCCTCAAAAGAGAACCCATAGGAGAATTTTCCTTGGTCAAAATTTGTCAGAAAACCACTTATTAAGGAAATCCCGCATCGTGCGAAACTATCTTGTTTTTCCTAAACAACACATTGTAACTCGAAAATCTTTGGTGTTGCGTGTATGTCTAAGCATGTAGCCTCAAAAGAGAAAGCACCGGAGAGCTTTCTCTCGAACGAGTATGTAAGAATACCACGTTATAAGGAAATACATTGTGACAAATTAAAAATAAATTAGTTCCTTTTGGAAACACTTAAACTTTACAAGAAGATATAAAGCATCGTAAAAAATTAGCTTGTATCTCCTAAACAACACGTTGTAACTCGAAAACATTTGGTGTGGCGTGTACGTCTAAACGTTTAGCCGCAAATGAAAACCCACAGGAGAATTTTCTTTCCTCAAAATTTGTCAGAAAACCACGTTTTAAGGAATTCCCGCATCGTGCGAAATTATCTTGTTTCTCCTAAACAACACGTTCTAACTCGAAATGCTTTGGTGTTGCGTGTATGTCTAAGCGTGTAGCCTCAAAAGAGAATGCACAGGAGAGTTTTCTCTCGAAAGAATATGTACGAATACCATGTTATAAGGAAATACAGTGTTGTAGAGTAAAGACAAATATGTAAGTATTGGAAACACTTTAGGAGAAGAAATAATGCATCGTACAAAATTAGCTTGTATCTCCTAAACAACACGTTGTAACTCGAAAAGATTTGGTGTGGCGTGTACGTCTAAACATGTAGCCTCAAAAGAGAACCCACAGGAGAATTTTCTTTCGTCAAAATTTGTCAGAAAACCACGTTTTAAGGAAATCCCGCATTGTGCGCAATTATCTTGTTTTTCATAAACAAAACATTGTAACTCGAAAAGCTTTGGTGTTGGGTGTATGTGTAAGCGTGTAGCCTCAAAAGAGAATGCACAGGAGAGCTTTCTCTCGAAAGAATATGTAAGAATACCACGTTATAAGGTAATATATTGCTGCAGAGTAAAGACAAATACATACATATTGGAAACATATTTTGAGAAAAAATAACGCATGGTACAAAATTAGCTTGTATCTCCTAAACAACACGTGGTAACTCAAAAAGATTTGGTGTGGCGTGTACGTCTAAATGTGTAGCCTCAAAAGAGAACCCACAGGAGAATTTTCTTACGTCAAAATTTGTCAGAAAACCACATTTTAAGGAAATCCCGCATCGTGAGAAATTATCCTGTTTTTCCTAATCAACACGTTGTAACTCGAAAAGCTTTGTTGTTGCATGTATGTCTAAGCGTGTAGCCTCCAAAGAGAACGCACAGGGTAGTTTTCTCTCGAAAGAATATGTAGGAATACCACGATATAAGGAAATACAGTGTTGCAGAGTATAGACAAATATGTACTTATTGGAAACACTTTACGAGAAGAAATAACGCATCATAAAAAATTAGCTTGTATCTCCTAAACAACACGTTGTATCTCGAAAAGATTTGGTGTGGCGTGTACGTCTAAACGTGTAGCCTCAAAAGAGAACACACAGGAGAATTTTCTTTCGTCAAAATTTGTCAGAAAACCACGTTTTAAGGAAATCCCGCATCGTGAGAAATTATCTTGTTCTTCCTAAACAACACGTTGTAACTCGAAAAGCTTTGGTGTTGCGTGTATGTCTAAGCGTGTAGCCTCAAAAGAGAGCGCACAGGAGAGTTTTCTCCCGAAAGAATATGTAGGAATACCACGTTATAAGGAAATACAGTGTTGCAGAGTAAAGACAAATAAATACTTATTGGAAACACTTAAACTTTACGAGAAGAAATAAAACATAGTAAAAAATTAGCTTGTATATCCTAAACAACACGTTATAACTCGAAAGGATTTGGTGTTGCGTGTATGTCTAAGCATGTAGCCTCAAAAGAGAATGCACAGGAGAGTTTTCTCTCGAAAGAATATGTAAGAATACCACGCTATAAGGAAACATATTGCTGCAGAGTAAAGACAAATACATACGTTTTGGAAACACATTATGAGAAGAAATAACGCATGGTACAAAATTAGCTTGTATCTCCCAAACAACACGTGGTTACTCAAAAAGATTTGGTGTGGCTTGTACATCTAAACGTGTAGCCTCAAAAGAGAACCCACAGGAGAATTTTCTTACGTCAAAATTTGTCAGAAAACCACGTTTTAAGGAAATCCCGCATCGTGCGAAATTATCTTGTTTTTCCTAATCAACACGTTGTAACTCGAAAAGCTTTGCTGGTGCGTGTATGTCTAAGCGTGTAGCCTCCAAAGAGAACGCACAGGATAATTTTCTCTCGAAAGAATATGTAAGAATACCACGTTATAAGGAAATACAGTGTTGCAGAGTATAGACAAATATGTACTTATTGGAAACACTTTAGGAGAAGAAATAACGCATCATGTAAAATTAGCTTGTATCTCCTAAACAACACGTTGTAACTCGACAAGATTTGGTGTGGCGTGTATGTCTAAACGTGTAGCCTCAAAAGAGAATCCACAGGAGAGTTTTCTTTCATCAAAATTTGTCAGAAAACCACGTTTTAAGGAAATACCGCATCGTGCGAAATTATCTTGTTTATCCTAAACAACATGTTGCAACTCGAAAAGCTTTGGTGGTGCGTGTATGTCTAAGCGTGTAGCCTCAAAAGAGAACGCACAGGAGAGTTTTCTCTCGAAAGAATATGTAAGAGTACCACGTTATAAGGAAATACAGTGTTGCAGAGTAAAGACAAATACATACTTATTGGAAACACTTAAGCTTTACGAGAAGAAATAACACATAGTACAAAATTAGCTTCTATATCCTAAACAACACGTTATAACTCGAAAGGATTTGGTGTGGCGTGTACGTCTAAACGTGTAGCCTCAAAAGAGAACCCACAGGAGAATTTTCTTTCGTCAAAATTTGTCAGAAAACCACGTTTTAAGGAAATCCCGCATCATGCGAAATTATCTTGTTTTTCCTAAACAACACGTTGTAACTCGAAAAGCTTTGGTGTTGGGTGAATGGCTAAGCGTGTAGCCTCCAAAGAGAACGCACAGGAGAGTTTTCTCTCGAAAGAATATGTAAGAATATCACGTTATAAGGAAATACAGTGTGGCAGAGTAGAGGCAAGTACATATGTATTGGAAACACTTAAAATTTACGAGAAGAAATAATTCATCGTAAAAAAATTAGCTTGTATCTCCTAAACAACAAGTTGTAACTCAAAAAGATTTGGTGTGGCGTGTACGTCTAAAAGTGTAGCCTCAAAAGAGAACGCACAGGGGAGTTTTCTCCCGAAAGAATATGTAGGAATACCACGTTATAAGGAAATACAGTGTTGCAGAGTAAAGACAAATACATACTTATTAAAAACAGTTAAGCTTTACGAGAAGAAATAACACATAGTACAAAATTAGCTTGTATATCCTAAACAACAGGTTATAACTCGATAGGATTTGGTGTGGCGTGTACATCTAAACGTGTAGCCTCAAAAGAGAACGCACAGGAGAATTTTCTTTCGTCAACACTTTTCAGAAAACCACGTTTTAAGGGAATCCCGCATCATGTGAAATTATCTTGTTTTTCCTAAACAACACGTTGTAACTCGAAAAGCTTTGGTGTTGCATGAATGTCTAAGCGTGTAGCCTCCAAAGAGAATGCACAGGAGAGTTTTCTCTCGAAAGAATATGTAAGAATACCACGTTATAAAGAAATACAGTGTGGCAGAGTAAAGAAAATACGTATGTAATGGGAGCACTTTATGAAAGAAATAACGCATCTTGCAAAACTAGCTTGTATGTCCTAAACAACACGTTGTAACTCGAAAAGATTTGGTGTGGCGTGTACGTCTAAAAGTGTAGCCTCAAAAGAGAACCCACAGGAGAGTTTTCTTTCGTCAAAATTTGTTAGAAAACCACGATTTAAGGAAATCCCTCATCGTGCGAAATTATCTTGTTTTTCCTAATCAACACGTTGTAACTCGAAAATCTTTGGTGGTGCATGTATTTCTAAGCGTGTAGCCTCCAAAGAGAATGCACAGGATGGTTTTCTCTCGAAAGAATATGTAAGAATACCACGTTATAAGGAAATACAGTGTTCCAGATTTTAGACAAATATGTACTTATTGGAAACACTTTAGGAGAAGAAATAACGCATCATGCAAAATTAGCTTGTATCTCCTAAACAACACGTTGTAACTCGACAAGATTTGGTGTGGCGTGTATGTCTAAACGTGTAGCCTCAAAAGAGAACCCACAGGAGAGTTTTCTTTCGTCAAAATTTGTCAGAAAACCACGTTTTAAGGAAATACCGCATCGTGCGAAATTATCTTGTTTTTCCTAAACAACATGTAACTCGAAAAGCTTTGGTGGTGCGTGTATGTCTAAGCGTGTAGCCTCAAAAGAGAACGCACAGGAGAGTTTTCTTCCGAAAGTATATGTAGGAATACCACGTTATAAGGAAATACAGTGTTGCAGAGTAAAGACAAATGCATACTTATTGGAAACACTTAAGCTTTACGAGAAGAAATAACACATAGTAAAAATTAGTTTGTATACCCTAAACAACACGTTATAACTCGAAAGGATTTGGTGTGGCGTGTACGTCTAAACGTGTAGCCTCAAAAGAGAACCCACAGGAGAATTTTCTTTCATCAAAATTTGTCAGAAAACCACGTTTTAAGGAAATCCCGCATCATGCGAAATTATCTTGTTTTTCCTAAACAACACGTTGTAACTCAAAAAGCTTTGGTGTTGCGTATATGTCTAAGCGTGTAGCCTCCAAAGAGAACGCACAGGAGAGTTTACTCTCGAAAGAATATGTAAGAATACCACGTTATAAGGAAATACAGTGTTGCAGAGTAGAGGCAAATATATACATATTGGAACACTTAAACTTTACGAGAAGAAATAATTCATCGTTAAAAAATTAGCTTGTATCTCCTAAACAACAAGTTGTAACTCAAAAAGATTTGGTGTGGCGTGTACGTCTAAACGTGTAGCCTCAAAAGAGAACGCACGGGAGAGTTTTCTCCCGAAAGAAAAGTAGGAATACTAAGTTATAAGGAAATACAGTGTTGCAGAGTAAAGACAAATACATACATATTGGAAACACTTAAGCTTTACGAGAAGAAATAACACATAGTACAAAATTAGCTTGTATATCCTAAACAACACGTTAGAACTCAAAAGGATTTGGTGTGGCATGTACGTCTAAATGTGAATCCTCAAAAGAGAACCCACAGGAGAATTTTCTTTCGTCAAATTTGTCAGAAAACCACGTTTTAAGGAAATCCCGCATCATGCGAAATTATCTTGTTTTTCCTAAACAACACGTTGTACCTCGAAAAGCTTTCGTGTTGCGTGAATGTCTAAGTGTGTAGCCTCCAAAAAGAACGCACAGGAGAGTTTTCTCTCGAAAGAATATGTAAGAATACCACGTTATAAGGAAATACAGTGTTGCAGAGTAGAGGCAAATACATACGTATTGGAAACACTTAAACTTTACGAGAAGAAATAATTCATTGTAAAAAAATTAGCTTGTATCTCCTAAACAACGAGTTGCAACTCAAAAAGATTTGGTGTGGCGTGTACGTCTAAACGTTTAGCCTCAAAAGAGAACCCACAGGAGAATTTTCTTTCGTCAAAATTTGTCAGAAAACCACGTTTTAAGGAAATCTCGCATCGTGAGAAATTATCTTGTTCTTCCTAAACAACACGTTGTAACTCGAAAAGCTTTGCTGTTGCGTGTATGTCTCAGCGTGTAGCCTCAAATGAGAATGCACAGGAGAGTTTTCTCTCGAAAAAATATGTAAGAATACCACGTTATAAGGAAATACAGTGTTGCAGAGTAAAGACAAATACTTATTGGAAAAACTTTATGAGAAGAAATAACGCATCGTACAAAATTAGCTTGTATCTCCTAAACAACACATTGTAACTCGAAAAGATTTGGTGTGGCGTGTACGTCTAAACGTGAAGCCTCAAAAGAGAACCCACAGGAGAATTTTTGTTCGTAAAATTTGTCAGAAATCCATGTTTTAAGGAAATCACTCATCGTGCGAAATTATCTTGTTTTTCCTAAACAACACGTTGTAACTAGAAAAGCTTTGATGTTGCGTGTATGTCTAAGCGTGTAGCCTCAAAAGAGAATGCACAGGAGAGTTTTCTCTCGAAAGAACATGTAAGAATACCACATTATAAGGAAATACAGTTTTGCAGAGTAAAGACAAATACATATGTATTTGAAACACTCTATGAGAAGAAATAAAGCATCGTAAAAAATTAGTTTGTATCTCCTAAACAACACGTTGTAACTCGAAAAGATTTGGTGTGGCATGTACGTCTAAACGTGTAGCCTCCAAAGAGAACCCACAGGAGAATTTTCTTTCGTCAAAATTTGTCAGAAAACCACTTATTAAGGAAATCCCGCATCATGCGAAACTATCTTGTTTTTCCTAAACAACACATTGTAACTCGAAAATCTTTGGTGTTGCGTGTATGTCTAAGCATGTAGCCTCAAAAGAGAACGCACAGGAGAGATTTCTCTCGAACGAGTATGTAAGAATACCACGTTATAAGGAAATACATTGTGGCAAATTAAAGATAAATACATTCCTTTTGGAAACACTTAAACTTTACAAGAAGATATAAAGCATCGTAAAAAATTAGCTTGTATCTCCTAAAGAACACGTTGTAACTCGAAAACATTTGGTGTGGCGTGTACGTCTAAACGTTTAGCCTCAAATGAAAACGCACAGGAGAATTTTATTTCCTCAAAATTTGTCAGAAAACCACGTTTTAAGGAATTCCCGCATCATGAGAAATTATCTTGTTTTTCCTAAACAACACGTTCTAACTCGAAATGCTTTGGTGTTGCGTGTATGTCTAAGCATGTAGCCTCCAAAGAGAATGCACAGGATAGTTTTCTCTCCAAAGAATATGTAAGAATACCACGTTATAAGGAAATACAGTGTTGCAGAATTTAGACAAATATGTACTTATTGGAAACACTTTAGGAGAAGAAATAACGCATCATGCAAAATTATCTTGTATCTCCTAAACAACACGTTGTAACTCGACAAGATTTGGTGTGGCGTGTATGTCTAAACGTGTAGCCTCAAAAGAGAACCCACAGGAGAATTTTCTTTCATCAAAATTTGTCAGAAAACCACGTTTTAAGGAAATCCCGCATCATGCGAAATTATCTTGTTTTTCCTAAAAAACACGTTGTAACTCGAAAAGCTTTGGTGTTGCGTATATGTCTAAGCGTGTAGCCTCCAAAGAGAACGCACAGGAGAGTTTTCTCTCGAAAGAATATGTAAGAATACCACGTTATAAGGAAATACAGTGTTGCAGCGTAGTGGCAAATATATACATATTGGAAACACTTAAACTTTACGAGAAGAAATAATTCATCGTTAAAAAATTAGCTTGTATCTCCTAAACAACAAGTTGTAACTCAAAAAGATTTGGTGTGGCGTGTACGTCTAAACGTGTAGCCTCAAAAGAGAACGCACGGGAGAGTTTTCTCCCGAAAGAAAAGTAGGAATACTAAGTTATAAGGAAATACAGTGTTGCAGAGTAAAGACAAATACATACATATTGTAAACACTTAAGCTTTACGAGAAGAAATAACACATAGTACAAAATTAGCTTGTATATCCTAAACAACACGTTAGAACTCAAAAGGATTTGGTGTGGTGTGTACGTCTAAACGTGAATCCTCAAAAGAGAACCCACAGGAGAATTTTCTTTCATCAAATTTGTCAGAAAACCACGTTTTAAGGAAATCCCGCATCATGCGAAATTATCTTGTTTTTCCTAAACAACACGTTGTACCTCGAAAAGCTTTCGTGTTGCGTGAATGTCTAAGTGTGTAGCCTCCAAAAAGAACGCACAGGAGAGTTTTCTCTCGAAAGAATATGTAAGAATACCACGTTATAAGGAAATACACTGTTGCAGAGTAGAGGCAAATGCATACGTATTGGAAACACTTAAACTTTACAAGAAGAAATAATTCATTGTAAAAAAATTAGCTTGTATCTCCTAAACAACAAGTTGCAACTCAAAAAGATTTGGTGTGGCGTGTACGTCTAAACGTTTAGCCTCAAAAGAGAACCCACAGGAGAATTTTCTTTCGTCAAAATTTGTCAAAAAACCACGTTTTATGGAAATCCCGCATCGTGAGAAATTATCTTGTTCTTCCTAAACAACACGTTGTAACTCGAAAAGCTTTGCTGTTGCGTGTATGTCTCAGCGTGTAGCCTCAAATGAGAACGCACAGGAGATTTTTCTCTCGAAAAAATATGTAAGAATACCACGTTATAAGGAAATACAGTGTTGCTGAGTAAAGACAAATACTTATTGGAAAAACTTTATGAGAAGAAATAACGCATCGTACAAAATTAGCTTGTATCTCCTAAACAACACATTGTAACTCGAAAAGATTTGGTGTGGCGTGTACGTCTAAACGTGTAGCCTCAAAGGAGAACCCACAGGAGAATTTTTGTTCGTAAAATTTGTCAGAAATCCATGTTTTAAGGAAATCACTCATCGTGCGAAATTATCTTGTTTTTCCTAAACAACACGTTGTAACTCAAAAAGCTTTGATGTTGCGTGTATGTCTAAGCGTGTAGCCTCAAAAGAGAACGCACAGGAGAGTTTTCTCTCGAAAGAACATGTAAGATTACCACATTATAAGGAAATACAGTTTTGCAGAGTAAAGACAAATACATATGTATTTGAAACACTCTATGAGAAGAAATAACGCATCGTAAAAAATTAGTTTGTATCTCCTAAACAACACGTTGTAACTCGAAAAGATTTCGTGTGGCATGTACGTCTAAACGTGTAGCCTCCAAAGAGAACCCACAGGAGAATTTTCTTTCGTCAAAATTTGTCAGAAAACCACTTATTAAGGAAATCCCGCATCATGCGAAACTATCTTGTTTTTCCTAAACAACACATTGTAACTCGAAAATCTTTGGTGTTGCGTGTATGTCTAAGCATGTAGCCTCAAAAGAGAACGCATAGGAAAGATTTCTCTCGAACGAGTATGTAAGAATACCACGTTATAAGGAAATTCATTGTGGCAAATTAAAGATAAATACATTCCTTTTGGAAACACTTAAACTTTACAAGAAGATATAAAGCATCGTAAAAAATTAGTTTGTATCTCCTAAAGAACACGTTGTAACTCGAAAACATTTGGTGTGGCGTGTACGTCTAAACGTTTAGCCTCAAATGAAAACCCACAGGAGAATTTTATTTCCCCAAAATTTGTCAGAAAACCACGTTTTAAGGAATTCCCGCATCGTGCGAAATTATCTTGTTTTTCCTAAACAACACGTTCTAACTCGAAATGCTTTGGTGTTGCGTGTATGTCTAAGCGTGTAGCCTCAAAAGAGAATGCACAGGAGAGTTTTCTCTCGAAAGAATATGTACGAATACCATGTTATAAGGAAATACAGTGTTGTAGAGTAAAGACAAATACGTACATATTGGAAACACTTTAGGAGAAGAAATAACGCATCGTACAAAATTAGCTTGTATCTCCTAAACAACACGTTGTAACTCGAAAAGATTTGGTGTGGCGTATACGTCTAAACATGTAGCCTCAAAAGAGAACCCACAGGAGAATTTTCTTTCGTCAAAATTTGTCAGAAAACCACGTTTTAAGGAAATCCAGCATTGTGCGCAATTATCTTGTTTTTCATAAACAAAACATTGTAACTCGAAAAGCTTTGGTGTTGGGTGTATGTCTAAGCGTGTAGCCTCAAAAGAGAATGCACAGGAGAGTTTTCTCTCGAAAGAATATGTAAGAATACCACGTTAAAGGAAATATATTGCTAAAGAGTAAAGACAAATACATACGTATTAGAAACATATTATGAGAAGAAATAATGCATGGTACAAAATTTGCTTGTATCTCCTAAACAACACGTTTTAACTCAAAAAGATTTGGTGTGGCGTGCACGTCTAAATGTGTAGCCTCAAAAGAGAACCCACAGGAGAATTTTCTTACGTCAAAATTTGTCAGAAAACCACTTTTTAAGGAAATCCCGCATCGTGGGAAATTATCTTGTTTTTCCTAATCAACACGTTGTAACTCGAAAAGTTTTGGTGGTGCGTGTATGTCTAAGCATGTAGCCTCCAAAGAGAACGCAAGGGATAGTTTTCTCTCGAAAGAATATGTAAGAATACCACGTTATAAGGAAATACAGTGTTGCAGAGTGTACTTATTGGAAACACTTTACGAAAAGAAATAACACATCATGCAAACTTACCTTGTATCTCCTAAACAACACGTTGTAACTCGAAAAGATTTGGTGTGGCGTGAACGACTAAACGTGTACCCTCAAAGGAGAACCCACAGGAGAGTTTTCTTTCATCAAAATTTGTCAGAAAACCACATTTTAAGGAAATCCTGCATCCTGCGAAATTATCTTGTTTTTCCTAAACAACATGTTGTAACTCGAAAAGCTTTGGTGTTGCGTATATGTCTAAGCATGTAGCCTCAAAAGAGAACGCACAGGAGAGTTTTCTCCCGAAAGAATATGTAGGAATACCACGTTATAAGGAAATACAGTGTTGCAGAGTAAAGACAAATAAATACTTATTGGAAACACTTAAACTTTACGAGAAGAAATAAAACATAGATTAAAAATTCAGGAGACAGCAGGTGTTGGAGAGGGTGCGGAGAAAGAGGAACACTCCTCCACTGCTGGTGGGGTTGCAAATTGGTACAACCACTCTGGAAAGCAGTCTGGCGGTTCCTCCGAAAACTGGGCACCTCACTTCCAGAAGATCCTGCTGTACCACTCCTGGGCATATACCCAGAGGATTCCCCACCATGGAATAAGGATTCATGCTCTACTATGTTCATAGCAGCCCTATTTATAATTGCCAGATGCTGGAAAGAACCCAGGTATCCCTCAACAGAAGAGTGGATACAAAAAATGTGGTATATCTACACAATGGAGTACTATTCAGCCATTAGAAACAATGAATTCATGAAATTCTTAGGCAAATGGATCGAGCTAGAGAACATCATACTAAGTGAGGTAACCCAGACTCAAAAGGCGAATCATGGTATGCACTAACTAATAAGTGGTTATTAACCTAGAAAACTGGAATACCCAAAACATAATCCACACATCAAATGAGATACAAGAAGAAAGCAGGAGTGGTCCCTGCTTCTGGAAAGACTCAGTGAAACAGTATTTGGCAAAACCAGAACGGGGAACTGGGAAGGGGTGGGAGGGAGGACAGGGGAAGAGAAGGGGGCTTACGGGACTTTCGGGGAGTGGGGGGGGCTAGAAAAGGGGAAATCATTTGAAATGTAAATAAATTATATCGAATAAAAAAAAGAATGAAAAAAAAAAGAAATAAAACAGTACAAAATTAGCTTGTATATCCTAAACAACACGTTATAACTCGAAAGGATTTGGTGTTGCGTGTATGTCTAAGCATGTAGCCTCAAAAGAGAATGCACAGGAGAGTTTTCTCTCAAAAGAATATGTAAGAATACCACGTTATAAGGAAACATATTGCTGCAGAGTAAAGACAAATACATACGTTTTGGAAACACATTATGAGAAGAAATAACGCATGGTACAAAATTAGCTTGCATCTCCGAAACAACACATGGTTACTCAAAAAGATTTGGTGTGGCTTGTACATCTAAACGTGTAGCCTCAAAAGAGAACCCACAGGAGAATTTTCTTTCGTCAAAATTTGTCAGAAAACCATGTTTAAGGAAATCCCGCATCATGCGAAATTATCTTGTTTTTCCTAAACAACACGTTGTAACTCGAAAAGCTTTGGTGTTGGGTGAATGTCTAAGCGTGTAGCCTCCAAAGAGAACGCACAGGAGAGTTTTCTCTCGAAAGAATATGTAAGAATATCACGTTATAAGGAAATACAGTGTGGCAGAGTATAGACAAATTTGTATTTATTGGAAACACTGTAGGAGAAGAAATAACGCATCATGTAAAATTAGCTTGTATCTCCTAAACAACACGTTGCAACTCGACAAGATTTGGTGTGGCATGTATGTCTAAAGGTGTAGCCTCAAAAGTGAACCCACAGGAGAGTTTTCTTTCGTCAAAATTTGTCAGAAAGCCACGTTTTAAGGAAATACCGCATCGTGCGAAACTATCTTGTTTTTCCTAAACAACATGTTGCAACTCGAAAAGCTTTGGTGGTGCGTGTATGTCTAAGCGTGTAGCCTCAAAAGAGAACGCACAGGAGAGTTTTCTTCTGAAAGAATATGTAGGAATACCACGTTATAAGGAAATACAGTGTTGCAGAGTAAAGACAAATACATACTTATTGGAAACACTTAAGCTTTACGAGAAGAAATAACACATAGTACAAAATTAGCTTGTATATCCTAAACAACACGTTATATCTCGAAAGGATTTGGTGTGGCGTGTACGTCTAAACGTGCAGCCTCAAAAGAGAACCCACAGGAGAATTTTCTTTCATCAAAATTTGTCAGAAAACCCCGTTTTAAGGAAATCCCGCATCATGCGAAATTATCTTGTTTTTCCTAAACAACACGTTGTAACTCGAAAAGCTTTGGTGTTGCGTGAATGTCTAAGTGTGTAGCCTCCAAAGAGAACGCACAGGAGAGTTTTCTCTCGAAAGAATATGTAAGAATATCACGTTATAAGGAAATACAGTGTTGCAGAGTAGAGGCAAATACATACGTATTGGAAACACTTAAACTTTACGAGAAGAAATAATTCATCGTAAAAAAATTAGCTTGTATCTCCTAAACAACAAGTTGTAACTCAAAAAGATTTGGTGTGGCGTGTACGTCTAAATGTGTAGCCTCAAAAGAGAACGCACAGGAGAGTTTTCTCTCGAAAGAATATGTAAGAATACAACGTTATAAGGAAATACAGTGTTGTAGAGTAGAGGCAAATACATACGTATTGTAAACATTTAAACTTTACGAGAAGAAATAATTCATTGCAAAAAAAATTAGCTTGTATCTCCTAAACAACAAGTTGCAACTCAAAGAGATTTGGTGTGGCGTGTACGTCTAAACGTTTAGCCTCAAAAGAGAACCGACAGGAGAATTTTCTTTCGTCAAAATTTGTCAGAAAACCACGTTTTAAGGAAATCCCCCATCGTGAGAAATTATCTTGTTCTTCCTAAACAACACGTAACTCGAAAAGCTTTGCTGTTGCGTGTACTTCTCAGCGTGTAGCCTCAAATGAGAACGCACAGGAGAGTTTTCTCTCGAAAAAATATGTAAGAGTACCATGTTATAAGGAAATACAGTGTTGCAGAGTAAAGACAAATACTTACTTATTGAAAAACTTTATGAGAAGAAAGAACGCATCGTACAAAATTAGCTTGTATCTCCTAAACAACACATTGTAATTCGAAAAGATTTGGTGTGGCGTGTACGTCTAAACGTGTAGCCTCAAAAGAGAACCCACAGGAGAATTTTTGTTTGTAAAATTTGTCAGAAATCCATGTTTTAAGGAAATCACTCATCGTGCGAAATTATCTTGTTTTTCCTAAACAACACGTTGTAACTCGAAAAGCTTTGATGTTGCGTGTATGTCTAAGCGTGTAGCCTCAAAAGAGAACGCACAGGAGAGTTTTCTCTCGAAAGAACATGTAAGAATACCACATTATAAGGAAATACAGTTTTGCAGAGTAAATACAAATACGTATGTATTTGAAACACTCTATGAGAAGAAATAACGCATCGTAAAAAATTAGTTTGTATCTCCTAAACAACACGTTGTAACTCGAAAAGGTTTGGTATGGCATGTACGTCTAAACGTGTAGCCTCAAAAGAGAACCCTCAGGAGAATTTTCTTTCGTCAAAATTTGTCAGAAAACCACTTATTAAGGAAATCCCGCATCATGCGAAACTATCTTGTTTTTCCTAAACAACACATTGTAACTCGAAAATCTTTGGTGTTGCGTGTATGTCTAAGCATGTAGCCTCAAAAGAGAACGCACAGGAGAGATTTCTCTCGAACGAGTATGTAAGAATACCACGTTATAAGGAAATACATTGTGGCAAATTAAAGATAAATACGTTCCTTTTGGAAACACTTAAACTTTACAAGAAGATATAAAGCATCGTAAAAAATTAGCTTGTATCTCCTAAAGAACACGTTGTAACTCGAAAACATTTGGTGTGGCGTGTACGTCTAAACGTTTAGCCTCAAATGAAAACCCACAGGAGAATTTTATTTCCTCAAAATTTGTCAGAAAACCACGTTTTAAGGAATTCCCGCATCGTGCGAAATTATCTTGTTTTTCCTAAACAACACGTTCTAACTCGAAATGCTTTGGTGTTGCGTGTATGTCTTAGCGTGTAGCCTCAAATGAGAATGCACAGGAGAGTTTTCTCTCGAAAGAATATGTACGAATACCATGTTATAAGGAAATACAGTGTTGTAGAGTAAAGACAAATACGTACGTATTGGAAACACTTTAGGAGAAGAAATAACGCATCGTACAAAATTAGCTTGTATCTCCTAAACAACACGTTTTAACTCAAAAAGATTTGGTGTGGCGTGTACGTCTAAACATGTAGCCTCAAAAGAGAACACACAGGAGAATTTTCTTTCGTCAAAATTTTTCAGAAAACCACGTTTTAAGGAAATCCCGCATTGTGCGCAATTATCTTGTTTTTCATAAACAAAACATTGTAACTCGAAAAGCTTTGGTGTTGGGTGTATGTGTAAGCGTGTAGCCTCAAAAGAGAATGCACAGGAGAGTTTTCTCTCGAAAGAATATGTAAGAATACCACGTTATAAGGAAATATATTGCTGCAGAGTAAAGACAAATACATACGTATTGGAAACATATTATGAGAAGAAATAATGCATGGTACAAAATTTGCTTGTATCTCCTAAACAACACGTGGTAACTCAAAAAGATTTGGTGTGGCGTGCACGTCTAAATGTGTAGCCTCAAAAGAGAACCCACAGGAGAATTTTCTTACGTCAAAATTTGTCAGAAAACCACATTTTAAGGAAATCCCGCATCTTGCGAAATTATCCTGTTTTTCCTAATCAACACGTTGTAACTCGAAAAGCTTTGGTGGTGCGTGTATGTCTAAGCGTGTAGCCTCCAAAGAGAACGCACAGGATAGTTTTCTCTCGAAAGAATATGTAAGAATACTACGTTATAAGGAAATACAATGTTGCAGAGTATAGACAAATATGTACTTATTGGAAACACTTTACGAGAAGAAATAACGCATCATGCAAAATTAGCTTGTATCTCCTAAACAACACGTTGCAACTCGAAAAGATTTGTTGTGGTGTGTACGACTAAACGTGTAGCCTCAAAGGAGAACCCACAGGAGGGTTTTCTTTCGTCAAAATTTGTCAGAAAACCACGTTTTAAGGAAATCCTGCATCGTGCGAAATTATCTTGTTTTTCCTAAACAACATGTTGTAACTCGAAAAGCTTTGATGTTGCATATATGTCTAAATGTGTAGCCTCAAAAGAGAAGGCAGAGGAGAGTTTTCTCTCGAAAGAATATGTAAGAATACCATGTTATAACGAAATACAGTTTTGCAGAGTAAAGACAAATACGTACTTATTGGAAACACTTTACTAGAAGAAATAACGCATCGTACAAAATTAGCTTGTATCTCCAAAACTACACGTTGTAACTCGAAAAGAATTGTTGTGGCGTGTACGTCTTAACGTGTAGCATCAAAAGAGAACCCAAAGGAGAATTTTCTTTTGTCAAAATTTTTCAGAAAATCACGTTTTAAGGAAATCCCGCATCGTGCGAAATTATCTTGTTTTTCCTAAACAACACGTTGTAACTCGAAAAGCTTTGGTGTTGCGTGAATGTCTAAGCTTGTAGCCTCAAAAGAGAATGCACAGGAGAGTTTTCTCTCGAAAAAATATGTAAGAATACCACGTTATAAGGAAATACACTGTTGCAGAGTAAAGACAAATACATACGTATTGGAACCACTTTACGAAAAGAAATAACGCATCATACAAAATTAGCTTGTATCTCTTAAACAACACGTATTGTATTTCCTTATAACGTGGTATTCTTATATATTCTTTCGAGAGAAAACTCTCCTGTGCCTTCTCTTTTGAGGATCCACGCTTACCCATACACGCAACACCAAATCTTTTCGAGTTACAACATGTTGTTTAGGAAAAAGAAGATGATTTCGCACGATGCAGGATTTCCTTAAAACGAGGTTTTCTGTAAAATTTTGACGAAAGAAAATTCTCCTGTGGGTTCTCTTTTGAGGCTACACGTTTAGACGTACATGCCACACCAAATCTTTTCGAGTTACAACATGTTGTTTCGGAGATACAAGCATAATTTTGTAAGATGCGTTACTTCTTCTCGTAAAGTGTTTCCAATATGTAAGTACTTGTCTTTACTCTGCAACACTGTATTTCCTTATAACGTGGTATTCTTATATATTCTTTCAAGAGAAAACTATCCTGTGCGTTCCCTTTTTAGGCTACACACTTAGACATACAGGCAACACCAAAGCTTTTCGAGTTACAACGTGTTGTTTATGAAAAACAAGATAATTTCGCACGATGCGGGATTTCCTTAAAACGTAGTTTTCTGAAACATTTTGACGAAAGAAAATTCTTCAGTGGGTTCTCTTTTGAGGCTACACGTTTAGACGTACACGCCACACCAAATTCTTTCGATTTACCACGTGTTGTTTAGGAGATACAAGCTAATTTTGTATGATTCGTTATTTCTTCTCGTAAAGTGTTTCCAATAAGTACGTATTTGTCTTTACTCTGCAACACTGTATTTCCTTATAACGTTGTATTCTTACATATTCTTTCAAGAGAAAACTCTCCTGTGCGTTCTCTTTAGAGGCCATACGCTTAGACATACACGCAACGCCAAAGCTTTTCGAGTTACAATGTGTTGTTTAGGAAAAACAAGATAATTTCACAGGATGCGAGATTTCCATAAAACGTGGTTTTCTGAAAAATTTTGACGAAACAAAGTTCTCCTGTGGGTTCTCTTTTGAGACTACACGTGTAGAGGTACGAGTCACACCAAATCTTTTCGAGTTACAACTTGTTGTTTAGGAGATACAAGCTAATTTTTTCGTTGCCTTATTTCTTCTCTTAAAGTGTTTCCAATAGTGTTTGTCTTTACTCTGCAACACAGTATTTCCTTATAACGTGGTATTCTTACATATTCTTTTGAGCGAAAACTCTCCTGTGTGCTCTCTTTTGAGGCTACACGCTTAGACATACACGCAACACCAAAGCTTTTCGAGTTACAACGTGTTGTTTAGGAAAAACAAGATAATTTCGTACGATGCGAGATTTCCTTAAAACTTGGTTTCTGACAAATTTTGATGAAAGAAGATTCTCCTGTGGGTTCTCGTTTGAGGCTACACTTTTAGACTTACACATCACACCAAATCTTTTCCAGTTACAACGTGTTGTTTAGGAGATACAAGCTAATTTTGTATGATGCGTTATTTCTTCGCGTAAAGTGTTTCCAATATGTACTTATTTGTCTTTACTCTGCAAATTTGTATTTCCTTATAACGTGATATTCTTACATCTTCTTTCGAGAGAAAATTCTCCTGTGCCTTCTCTTTTGAGGCTACACGCTTACACATACACGCAACACAAAAGCTTTTCGAGTTACAACGTGTTGTTTAGGAAAAACAAGATAATTTCGTACGATGTGAGATTTCCTTAAAACGTGGTTTCTGACAAATTTTGATGAAAGAAGATTCTCCTGTCGGTTCTCGTTTGAGGCTACACTTTTAGACTTACAGGTCACACCAAATCTTTTCGAGTTACAACGTGTTGTTTAGGAGATACAAGCTAATTTTGTACGATGTGTTATTTCTTCTCGTAAAGTGTTTCCAATATGTACTTATTTGTCTTTACTCTGCAAAATTGTATTTCCTTATAACGTGATATTCTTACATATTCTTTCGAGAGAAAATTCTCCTGTGCCTTCTCTTTTGAGGCTACACGTTTACACATACACGCAACACCAAAGCTTTTCGAGTTACAACATGTTGTTTAGGAAAAAGAAGATGATTTCGCACGATGCGGCATTTCCTTAAAACGAGGTGTTCTGAAAAATTTTGAAGTAAGAAAATTCTCCTGTGGGTTCTCTTTTGAGGATACACATTTAGACGTACATGCCACACCAAATCCTTTCGAGTTACCACGTGTTGTTTAGGAGATACAAGCTAATTTTGTACGATGCGTTATTTCTTCTTGTAAAGTGTTTCCGATACGTACTTATTTGTCTTTATTCTGCAACACTGTATTTCCTTATAACGTGGTATTCTTACATATTATTTTGAGGGAAAACTCTCCTGTGCGTTCTCTTTTGAGGTTACACGCTTAGACAAACATGCAACGCCAAAGTTTTTCGAGTTACAATGTGTTGTTTAGGAAAAACAAGATAATTTGGCATGATGCGAGATTTCCATAAAACGTGGTTTTCTGACAAATTTTGACGAAAGAAAATTCTCCTGTGGGTTCTCTTTTGAGGCTACACGTTTAGATGTACACGCCACACCAAATCCTTTCGAGTTATCACGTGTTGTTTAGGAGATACAAGCTAATTTTGTATGATGCGTTATTTCTTCTCGTAAAGTGTTTCCAATATGTACGTATTTGTCTTTACTCTGCAACACTGTATTTCCTTATAACTTTGCATTCTTACATGTTCTTTCGAGAGAAAACTCTCCTGTGCATTCTCTTTAGAGGCTACATGCTCAGACATACACGCAACACCAAAGCTTTTCGAGTTACAACGTGTTGTTTAGGAAAAGCAAGATAATTTTGCACGATACGGGATTTCCTTAAACGTGGTTTTCTGACAAATTTTGAAGAAAGAAAGTTCTCCTGTGGGTTCTCTTTTGAGGCTAAACGTGTAGACATACGAGCCACACGAAATATTTTTGAGTTACAACGTGTTGTTTAGGAGATACAAGCAAATATTGTACAATGCGTTATTTCTTCTCATATAGTGTTTCCAATACGTACTTATTTGTCTTTACTCTGCAACACTGTATTTCCTTATAACGTGGTATTCTTACATATTCTTTCGAGGGAAAACAATCCTGTGCATTCTCTTTTGAGGTTACACGCTTAGACAAACACGCAACGCCAAAGCTTTTGGAGTTACAACGTGTTGTTTAGGAAAAACAAGATAATTTCGCACGATACGAGATTTCCATTAAACGTGGTTTTCTGAAAAATTTTGACGAAACAAAGTTCTCCTGTGGGTTCTCTATTGAGGCTGCACGTGTAGAGGTACGAGCCACACCAAATCTTTTCGAGTTACTACGTGTTGTTTAGGAGATACAAGCTAATTTTCTAGGATGCGATATTTCTTCTCTTAAAGTGTTTCTAATACGTACGTAGTTGTCTTTACTCTGCAACACTGTATTTCCTTATAACGTGGTATTCTTACATATTCTTTCGAGAGAAACCTCTCCTGTGCGTTCTCCTTTGAGGCTACACGCGTAGACATCCACGCAACACCAAAGCTTTTCGAGTTACAACGTGTTGTTTAGGAAAAACACGATAATTTCGCACGATGCGAGACTTCCTTAAAACGTGGTTTCTGAAAAATTTTGATGAAAGAAAATTCTCCTGTGGGTTCTCTTTTGAGGCTACACTTTTAGACGTACACGTCACAACTAATCTTTTTGAGTTACAACGTGTTGTTTAGGAGATACAAGATAATTTTGTAAGATGCGTTATTTCTTCTCGTAAAGTGTTTCCAATATGTACTTATTGGTCTTTACTCTGCAAAATTGTATTTCCTTATAATGTGGTATTCTTACATATTCTTTCGAGAGAATACTCTCCAGTGCCTTCTCTTTTGAGGCTCCACGCTTACACATACACGCAACACCATAGCTTTTCGAGTTACAACATGTTGTTTAGGAAAAAGAAGATGATTTCGCACGATGCGGGATTTCCTTAAAACGTGGTTTTCTGAAAAATTTTGAATAAAGAAAATTCTCCTGTGGGTTCTCTTTTGAGGCTACACGTTTAGACGTACACGCCACACCAAATCCTTTCGAGTTACCACGTGTTGCTTAGGAGATACAAGCTAATTTTGTACGATGCATTATTTCTTCTCGTAAAGTGTTTCCAATACGTACTTATTTGTCTTTAATCTGCGACACTGTATTTCCTTATAACATAGTATTCTTACATATTATTTCGAGGGAAAACTCTCCTGTGCGTTCTCTTTTGAGGGGACACGCTTAGACAAACACGCAACGCCAAAGCTTTTCGAGTTACAATGTGTTGTTTAGGAAAAACAAGATAATTTAGCACGATGCGAGATTTACATAAAATGTGGTTTTCTGAAAAATTTTGACGATAGAAAGTTCTCCTGTGGGTTCTCTTTTGTGGCTACTCGTGTAGAGGTACGAGCCACACCAAATCTTTTCGAATTACAACGTGTTGTTTAGGAGATATAAGCTAATTTTTTACGATGCGTTAATTCTTCTCGTAAAGTGTTTCCAATAAGTACATATTTGTCTTTACACTGCAACATTATATTTCCTTATAACGTGGTATTCTTACATATTCCTTCGAGGGAAAACTATCCTGTGCGTTCCCTTTTGAGGCTACACACTTAGACATACAGGCAACACCAAAGCTTTTCGAGTTACAACGTGTTGTTTATGGAAAACAAGATAATTTTGCACGATGCGGGATTTCCTTAAAACGTGGTTTTCTGACAAATTTTGATGAAAGAAAATTCTCCTGTGGCTTCTCTTTTGAGGCTACACGTTTAGACGTGCACGCCACACCAAATCCTTTCGAGTAACCACGTGTTGTTTAAGAGATACAAGCTAATTTTGTATGATGCGTTATTTCTTTTCGTAAAGTGGTTCCAATACGTATGTATTTGTCTTTACTCTGCAACAGTGTATTTCCTTATAACGTTGTATTCTTACATGTTCTTTCGAGAGAAAACTCTCCTGTGCATTCTCTTTAGAGGCTACATGCTCAGACATACACGCAACACCAAAGCTTTTCGAGTTACAACGTGTTGTTTAGGAAAAACAAGATAATTTTGCACGATGCGGGATTTCCTTAAAACATGGTTTTCTGACAAATTTTGACGAAAGAAAGTTCTCCTGTGGGTTCTCTTTTGAGGCTACACGTGTAGCCGTACGAGCCACACCAAATAATTTTGAGATACAACGTGTTCTTTATGAGATACAAGCAAATATTGTACGATGCGCTATTTCTTCTCATAATGTGTTTCCAATACATACATATTTGTCTATACTCTGCAACACTGTATTTCCTTATAACATGGTATTCTTACATATTCTTTCAAGGGATAATTCTCCTGTGCATTCTCTTTTGAGGCTACACGATTAGACAAACACACAACACCAAAGCTTTTCGAGTTACAACATGTTGTTTAGGAAAATGAAGATGATTTCGCACGATGCGGGATTTCCTAAAAACCTGGTTTTCTGAAAAATTTTGACGAAAGAAAATTCTCCTGTGGGTTCTCTTTTGAGGCTACATATTTAGACGTACACGTCACACCAAATCTTTTCGAGTTACAACGTGTTGTTTAGGGCATACAAGCTAATTTTTTCATAATGCGTTAATTCTCGTAAAGTGTTTCCAATACGTACGTATTTGTCTTTACTCTGCAACACTGTATTTCCTTATAACGTGGTATTCTTACATATTCTTTCGAGAGAAAACTATTCTGTGCATTCCCTTTTGAGGCTAAACACTTAGACATACAGGCAACACCAAAGCTTTTTGAGTTACAACGTGTTGTTTATAAAAAACAAGATAATTTCGCACGATGCCTGATTTCCTTAAAACATGGTCTTCTGACAAATTTTGATGAACGAAAATTATTCTGTTGGTTCTCTTTTGAAGCTTCACGTTTAGACGTGCACGCCACACCTAATCCTTTCGAGTTGCCACGTGTTGTTTAGGAGATACAAGCTAATTTTGTAAGATGCTTTATTTCTTCTCCTAAACTGTTTCCAATACGTACGTATTTGTCTTTACTCTGCAACACTGTATTTCCTTATAATGTGCTATTCTTACACATTCTTTCGAGAGAAAACTATCCTGTGCCTTCCCTTTTGAGGCTACACACTTAGACATACAGGCAACACCAAAGCTTTTCAAGTTACAACGTGTTGTTTATGAAAAACATGATAATTTCGCACGATGCATGATTTCCTTAAAACTTGGTGTTCTGACAAATTTTGACTAAAGAAAATTCTCCTGTGCGTTCTCTTATGAGGCTACACGTTTAGACGTGCACGCCACACCAAATCCTTTTGAATTACCATGTGTTGTTTAGGAGATAAAAGCTAATTTTCTAAGATGCGTTATTTCTTCTTGTAAAGAGTTTCCAATATGTACATATTTGTCTTTACTCTGCAACACTGTATTTCCTTATAACATTGTATTCTTACCTGTTCTTTCGAGAGAAAACTCTCCTGTGCATTCTCTTTAGAAGCTACACGCTTAGATATACACGCAACACCAAAGCTTTTCGAGTTACAACGTGTTGTTTAGGAAAAACAAGATAATTTTGCACGATGCGGGATATCATTAAAACGTGGTTTTCTGACAAATTTTGACTAAAGAAAGTTCTCCTGTGCATTGTCTTTTGAGGCTACAGGTTTAGACGTACACGCCACACCAAATCTTTTCGAGTTACAACTTGTTGTTTAGGAGATACAAGCAATTATTTTTGATGCGTTATTTCTTCTTGTAAAGTGTGTCGAATACGTAATTAATTGTCTTTACTCTGCAACACTGTATTTCCTTATAACGTGGTATTCTTACATATTCTTTCGAGGGAAAACTCTCCTGTGCGTTCTCTTTTGGGCTACACGCTTAGACATACACGCAACGCCAAAGCTTTTCTAGTTACAACATGTTGTTTAGGAAAAACAAGATAATTTCGCACGATGCGAGATTTCCATAAAACGTGGTTTTCTGAAAAATTTTGAGGAAAGAAAGTTCTCCTGTGGATTCTCTTTTGAGGCTACATGTTTAGACGTACACGTCACACCAAATCTTTTCGAGTTACAACGTGTTGTTTAGGAGATACAAGCTAATTTTTTACGATGCGTTATTTTTTCTCATAAAGTGTTTCCAATAAGTACTTATTTGTCTTTACTCTGCAAAATTGTATTTCCTTATAACGTGGTATTCTTGCATATTCTTTCGAGAGAAAACTCTCCTGTGCCTTCTGTTTTGAGGCTCCACACTTACACATACACGCAACACCAAAGCTTTTCGAGTTACAACATGTTGTTTAGGAAAAAGAAGATGATTTCGCATGATGCGGTATTTCCTTAAAACGTGGTTTTCTGAAAAATTTTGACAAAAGAAAATTCTCCTGTGGGTTCTCTTTTGAGGCTACATGTTTAGACGAACATGCCACACCAAATCTTTTCGAGTTACAACGTGTTGTTTCGGAGATACAAGCTAATTTTGTAGGATGTGTTAATTATTCTCATAAAGTGTTTCCAAGACTTACATATTTGTCTTTACTCTGCAACACTGTATTTCCTTATAACGTGGTATTCTTACATATTCTTTCGAGAGAAAACTATCCCGTGCTTTCACTTTTGCGGCTACACACTTAGACAAAGAGGCAACACCAAACCTTTTCGAGTTACAATGTGTTGTTTATGAAAAACAAGATAATTTCGCACGATGCAGGATTTCCTTAAAACTTAGTTTTCTGAAAAATTTGACGAAAGAAAATTCTTCAGTGGGTTTTCTTTTGAGGCTACATGTTTAGACGTACACGCCACACCAATTCCTTTCAAGTTACCACGTGTTGTTTAGGAGATACAAGCTAATTTTGTATGATGCGTTATTTCTTCTCGTAAAGTGTTTCCAATATGTACGTATTTGTCTTTACTCTGCAACACTTTATTTCCTTATAACGTGGTATTCTTACATATTCTTTGGAGAGAAAACTCTACTGTGTGTTCTCTTTAGAGGCTACACACTTAGACATACACGCAACGCCAAAGCTTTTCGAGTTACAATGTGCTGTTTAGGAAAAACAAGATAATTTCGCACGATGTGAGATTTCCATAAAACGTGGTTGTCTGAAAAATGTTGACGAAAGAAAGTTCTCCTGTGGATTTTCTTTTGAGGCTACACATGTAGAGGTACGAGCCACACCAAATCTTTTCGAGTAACAACGTGTTGTTTAGGAGATACAAGCTAATTTTGTACGATGCATTATTTCTTCTCTTAAAGTGTTTCCAATACTATTTGTCTTTACTCTGCAACACTGTATTTCCTTATAACGTGGTATTTTTACATATTCTTTCGAGAGAAAACTCTCCTGTGAGTTCTCTTTTGAGGCTACACGCTTAGACATACATGCAACACCAAAGGTTTTCGAGTTAAAACGTGTTGTTTAGGAAAAACAAGATAATTTCGCACGATGCGAGATTTCCTTAAAACGTGGTTTCTGACAAATTTTGATGAAATAAAATTCTCCTGTGGGTTCTCTTTTGAGGCTACACTTTTAGACGTACACGTCACACCAAATCTTTTCAAGTTACAACGTTTTGTTTAGGAGATACAAGGTAATTTTGAACGATGCGTTATTTCTTCTCGTAAAGTGTTTCCAATATGTATTTATTTGTCTTTACTCTGCAAAATTGTATTTCCTTATAACGTGGTATTCTTACATACTCTTTCGAGAGAAAACTCTCCTTTGCCTTCTCTTTTGAGGCTCCATGCTTACACATACACGCAACACCAAAACTTTTCGAGTTACAACATGTTGTTTAGGAAAAAGAAGATGATTTCGCACGATGCGGGATTTCCTTAAAACGTGATTTTCTGAAAATTTTTGAAGAAATGAAATTCTCCTGTGGGTTCTCTTTTGAGGCTACACGTTTAGACGTACATGCCACACCAAATCTTTTCGAGTTACAACGTGTTGTTTAGGAGATTCAAGCTAATTTTTTACGATGCGTTAATTCTTCTCGTGAAGTGTTTCCAATACGTACGTATTTGTCTTTACTCTGCAACATTGTATTTCCTTATAACGTGGTATTCTTACATATTCTTTCTAGAGAAAACTATCCTGTGCGTTCTCTTTTGAGGTTACACACTTAGACATACACGCAACACCAAAGATTTTTGAGTTATAACATGTTATTTAGGAAAAACAAGATAATTTCGCACGATGCGATATATCCTTAAAACGTGGTTACTGACAAATTTTGATGAAAGAAAATTTTCTTGTGTGTTCCCTTTTGAGGCTACACGCTTAGACGTACACGTCACACCAAATCTTTTTGAGTTACAACGTGTTGTTTAGGAGATACAAGCTAATTTTTTACGATGCGTTATTTCTTCTTGTAAAGTGTTTCCAATATGTACTTATTTGTCTTTACTCTGCAAAATTGTATTTCCTTATAACGTGGTATTCTTACATATTCTTTCAAGAGAGAACTCTCCTGTGCCTTCTCTATTGAGGCTCCACGCTTACACATACACGCAACACCAAAGCTTTTCGAGTTACAACATGTTGCTTAGGAAAAAGAAGATGATTTCGCACGATGCGGGATTTCCTTAAAACGTAGTTTTCTGAAAAATTTTGAAGAAAGAAAATTCTCCTGTGGGTTCTCTTTTGAGGCTACACATTTAGACGTACACGGAACACCAAATCTTTTCGAGTTACAACATGTTGTTTTGGAGATACAAGCTAATTTTGTAAGATGTGTTACTTCTGCTCGTAAAGTTTCCCAATACGTACTTATTTGTCTTTACTCTGCAACACTGTATTTCCTTATAACATGGTATTCTTATATATTCTTTTGAGGGAAACGTCTCCTGTGCGTTCTCATTTGGGCTACAGTCTTAGACATACACACAACACCAAAGCTTTTCGAGTTACAACGTGTTGTTTATGAAAAAGAAGATAATTTCACACGATGCGGGATTTCCTTAAAACGTGGTTTTCTGACAAATTTTGACGAAAGAAAATTCTCCTGTGGGTTCTCTTTTGAGGCTTCACGTTTAGAAGTGCATGCCACACCAAATCCTTTCGAGTTACCACGTGCTGTTTAGGAGATACAAGCTAATTTTTTACGATGCGTTATTTCTTCTCGTAAAGTGTTTCCAATAAGTAAGTATTTGCCTTTACTCTGAAACACTGTATTTCCTTATAACGTGGTATTCTTACATGTTCTTTGGAGAGAAAAATCTCCTGTGCGTTCTCTTAAGTGGTTACACGCATAGACATACACGCAACACCAAAGCTTTTCGAGTTACAACGTGTTGTTTAGGAAAAACAAGATAATTTCGCATGATGCGCGATTTCCTTAAAACTTGGTTTTCTGACAAATTTTGAACGAAAGAAAATTCTCCCGTGGGTTCTCTTTTGAGGGTACACATTTAGACGTACAAGCCACACCAAATCCTTTCGAGTTATAACGTGTTGTTTAGGAGATACAAGCTAATTTTGTACTATGTGTTATTTCTACTCGTTAAGTTTAAGTGTTTCCAATAAGTATGTATTTGTCTTTACTCTGCAACACTGTATTTCCTTATAATGTGGTATTCCTACATATTCTTTCGGGAGAAAACTCTCCTGTGCGTTCTCTTTTGAGGCTACACGCTTAGACATACACGCAACACCAATGCTTTTCGAGTTACAACATGTTGTTTAGGAAAAACAAGATAATTTCGCACGATGCGGGATTTCCTTAAAACGTGGTTTTTGACAAATTTTGACAAAAGAAAACTCTCCTGTGGGTTCTCTTTTGAGGCTACACGTTTAGACCTACACGCCACACCAAATCTTTTCGAGTTACAGCGTGTTGTTTAGGAGATACAAGCTAATTTTACATGATGCGTTATTTCTTCTCGTAAAGTGTTTCCCATAAGTACGTATTTGTCTTTACTCTGCAACACTTTATTTCCTTATAACATGGTTTTCTTACATATTCTTTTGAGAGAAAACTATCCTGTGCGTTCTCTTTGGAGGCTACACGCTTAGACATACACGCAACACCAAAGCTTTTCGAGTTACAACGTGTTGATTAGGAAAAACAAGATAATTACGCACGATGCGGGATTTCCTTAAAACGTGGTTTTCTGACAAATTTTGAGGTTAGAAAATTCTCCTGTGGGTTCTCTTCTGAGGCTACACTCTCAGACGTACATGCCACACCAAATCTTTTTGAGTTACCACGTGTTGTTTCGGAGATACAAGCTAATTTTGTACCATGCGTTATTTCTTCTCATAATGTGTTTCCATTAAGTACGTGTATGTCTTTACTCTGCAGCAATATATTTCCTTATAACGTGGCATTCTTACATATTCTTTCGAGAGAAAACTCTCCTGTGCATTCTCTTTTGAGGCTGCATGCTTAGACATACACGCAACACCAAAGCTTTTCTAGTTACAACGTGTTGTTTAGGAAAAACAAGATAATTTCGCACGATGCGGGATTTCCTTAAAACGTGGTTTTCTGACAAATTTTGAAGAAAGAATACTCTCCTGTGGGTTCTCTTTTGAGGCTACACTTTTAGACGAACACGCCACACTAAATCTTTTTGAGTTACAACGTGTTGTTTAGGACATACAAGCTAATTTTGCAAGATGCGTTATTTCTCTCATAAAGTGCTTCCAATACGTACGTATTTGTCTTTACTCTGCCACACTGTATTTCCTTATAACGTGGTATTCTTACATATTCTTTCGAGAGAAAACTCTCCTGTGCGTTCTCTTTTGGGGCTACACGCTTAGACATACACCAAACACCAAAGCTTTTCGAGTTACAACGTGTTGTTTAGGAAAAACAAGATAATTGCGCACGATGCGGGATTTCCTTAAAACGTGGTTTTCTGGAAAATTTTGACGAAAGAAAATTCTCCTGTGGGTTCTCTTTTGAGGCTACACGTTTAGATGTACAGGCTACACACCAAATCTTTTTAAGTTACAACGTGTTGTTTAGGAGATACAAGCTAATTTTTTACGATGCGTTATTTCTTCTAAAGTTTTTCCAATACGTATTTGTCTTTACTCTACAACACTGTGTTTCATAATAACGTGGTATTCTTACATATTCTTTCGAGAAAAAGCTCTCCTTTGCATTCTCTTTTGAGGCTACACGCTTAGACATACACGCAACAACAAAGCTTTTTGAGTTACAACGTGTTGTTTCGAAAAAACAAGATAATTTCGCACGATGAGGGATTTCCATAAAACGTGGTTTTCTGAAATTTTTGAAGAAAGAAAATTCTCCTGTGGGTTCTCTTTTGAGGCTACACATTTAGACTTACACGCCACACCAAATCCTTTCGAGTTACAACGTGTTGGTTAGGAGATACAAGCTAATTTTTTAAGATGCGTTATTTCTTCTCGTAAAGGTTAAATGTTTCCAATACGTATGTATTTGCCTTTACTCTGCAACACTGTATTTCCTTATAACGTGGTAATCTTGCATATTCTTTCGAGAGAAAAACTCTCCTGTGTGTTCTCTTTAGAGGCTACATGCTTAGACATACACGCAACACCAAAGCTTTTCGAATTACAACCTGTTTTAAATAAATCCCGCATTGTGCGAAATTATCTTGTTTTTCCTACACAACACATTGTAACTCGAAAAGCTTTGGTGTTGCATGTATGTCTAAACGTGTGGCCTCAAAAGAGAACGCACAGGAGAGTTTTCTCTCGAAAGAATATATAAGAATACCACGTTATAAGGAAATACAGTGTTGCAGAGTAAAGACAATTACGTATGTATTGGAAACACTTTATGAGAAGAAATAACGCATCGTACAAAATTAGCTTGTATCTCCTAAACAACACGATGTAACTCGAAAAGATTTGGTGTGGCGTGTACGTCTAAACGTACAGCCTCAAAAGAGAACTCACAGGAGAATTTTCTTTCGTCAAAATTTGTCAGAAAACCACGTTTTATGGAAATCCCGCATCGTGGAAATTATCTTGTTTTCCCTAAACAACACGTTGTAACTCGAAAAGCTTTGGTGCTGCGTGTATGTCTAAGCGTGTAGCCTCAAAAGAGAACACACAAGAGAGTTTTCTCTCGAAAGAATATGTAAGAATACCACGTTATAAGGAAATACAGTGTTGCAGAGTAAAGACAAATAAGTACGTATTGGACACACTTTACGAGAAGAAATAACGCATCTTAAAAAATTAGCTTGTATCTCCTAAATAACACGTTGAAACTCAAAAAGATTTGGTGTGGCGTGGACATCTAAATGTGTAGCCTCAAAAGAGAACCCACAGGAGAATTTTCTTTCGTCAAAATTTGTCAGAAAACCAAGTTTTTTGGAAATCCCGCATCTTGCAAAATTATCTTGTTCTTCCTAAACAACACGGTGTAACTCGAAAAGCTTTGGTGTTGCGTATATGTCTAAGCGTGTAGCCTCAAATGTGAACGCACAGGAGAGTTTTTTCTTGAAAGAATATGTAAGAATACCACATTATAAGGAAATACAGTGTTGCAGAATAAAGACATATACTTACTTATTGGAAACACTTTAGGAGAAGAAATAACGCATCGTACAAAATTAGCTTGTATCTCCTAAACAACACGGTGTAACTTAAAAAGATTTGGTGTGGCCTGTACGTCTAAACGTGTAGCCTCAAAAGAGAACCCATAGAGGAATTTTCCTTGGTCAAAATTTGTCAGAAAACCACTTATTAAGGAAATCCCGCATCGTGCGTAATTATCTTGTTTTTCCTAAACAACACGTTGTAACTTGAAAAGCTTTGGTGTTGCGTGTATGTCTAAGTGCGTAGCCTCAAAGGGGAACGCACAGGAGAGTTTTCTCTCGAAAGAATATGTAAGAATACCGCGTTATAAGGAAATACAGTGAAGCAGAATATAGACAAATACGTACTTATTGGAAACACTTTACGAGAAGAAATAAAGCATCATGCAAAATTAGCTTGTATCTCCTAAAGAACACGTTGTAACTGGAAAAGATTTGGTGTGGTGTGTACGTCTAAACGTGTAGCCTCAAACGAGAACCCACAGGAGACTTTTCTTTGGTCAAAATTTGTCAAAAACCACTTTTTACGGAAATCCCGCACCGTGCGAAAATATCTTGTTTTTCCTAAACAACACTTTGTAACTCGAAAGGATTTGGTGTTGTGTGTATTTCTAATCGTGTAGCCTCAAAAGAGAATGCACAGGAGAGTTTTCTCCCGAAAGAATATGTAGGAATACCACGTTTTAAGGAAATACAGTGTTGCAGAGTAAAGACAAATACATACTTATTGGAAACACTTAAACTTTACGAGATGAAATAACACATAGTACAAAATTAGCTTGTATCTCCTAAACAACACGTTATAACTCGAAAGGATTTGTTGTCGCGTGTACGTCTAAACGTGTACCCTCAAAAGAGAACCCACAGGAGAATTTTATCCTGTGCGTTCTCTTTTGAGGCTACACGCTTAGACATACACGCAACACCAAAGCTTTTCGAGTTACAACGTGTTGTTTAGGAAAAACAAGATAATTTCGCACGATGCGAGATTTCCTTAAAACCTGGTTTCTGACAAATTTTGATGAAATAAAATTCTCCTGTGGGTTCTCTTTTGAGGCCACACTTTTAGACGTACACGCCACACCAAATCTTTTCGAGTTACAACGTGTTGTTTAGGAGATACAAGCTAATTTTGTACGATGCATTATTTCTTCTTGTAAGTGTTTCCAATATGTACTTATTTGTCTATACTCTGGAAATTGTATTTCCGTATAACGTGGTATTCTTACATATTCTTTCGAGAGAAAATTCTCCTGTGCCTTTTCTTTTGAGGCTCCACGCTTACACATACACGAAACACCAATGCTTTTCAAGTTACAACATGTTGTTTAGGAAAAAGAAGATGATTTCACACAATGCGGGATTTCCTTAAAACGTGGTTTTTTGAAAAATTTTGAAGAAAGAAAATTCTCCTGTAGGTTCTCTTTTGAGGCTACACGTTTAGACGTACATGCCACACCAAATCTTTTCGAGTTACAACGTGTTGTTTAGGAGATACAAGCTAATTTTTTAAGATGCGTTAATTCTTCTCGTAAAGTGTTTCCAATACGTACGTATTTGTCTTTACTCTGCAACATTGTATTTCCTTATAACGTGGTATTCTTACATATTCTTTCAAGAGAAAACTATCCTGTGCATTCTCTTTTGAGGTTACACACTTAGACATACAGGCAACATCAAAGCTTTTTGAGTTATAACGTGTTATTTAGGAAAAACAAGATAATTTCGCACGATGCGAGATTTCCTTAAAACGTGGTTTCTGACAAATTTTGATGAAAGAAAAGTCTCTTGTGGGTTCCCTTTTGAGGCTACACGCTTAGACATACACGTCACACCAAATCTTTTCGAGTTATAACGTGTTGTTTAGGAGATACAAGCTACTTTTTTACGATGCGTTATTTCTTCTTATAAAGTCATTCCAATATGTACTTATTTGTCTTTACTCTGCAAAATTGTATTTCCTTATAACGTGGTATTCTTATATAATCTTTCGAGAGAAAACTCTCCTGTGCCTTCTCTTTTGAGGCTTCATGCTTACACATACACGCAACACCAAAGCTTTTCGAGTTACAACATGTTGTTTAGGAAAAAGAAGATGATTTCGCACGATGCAGGATTTCCTTAAAACGTGGTTTTCTGAAAAATTTTGACGAACGAAAATTCTCCTGTGGGTTCTCTTTTGAGGCTACACGTTTAGACGTACACGGCACACCAAATCTTTTCGAGTTACCACGTGTTGTTTCGGAGATACAAGCTAATTTTGTAAGATGTGTTACTTCTGCTCGTAAAGTTTTCCAATAAGTACTTATTTGTCTTAACTCTACAACAGTGTATTTCCTTATAACGTTGTATTCTTACATATTCTTTCGAGAGAAAACTCTCCTGTGCGTTCTCTTTAGAGGCTACACGCATAGACATACACGCAACGCCAAAGCTTTTCGAGTTACAATGTGTCGTTTAGGAAATACAAGATAATTTTGCACGATGCGAGATTTCCATAAAACGTGGTTGTCTGAAAAATTTTGACGAAAGAAAGTTATCCTGTGGGTTCTCTTTTGAGGCTACACGTGTAGAGGTATGAGCCACACCAAATCTTTTCGAGTTACAACGTGTTGTTTAGGAGATACAAGCTAATTTTGTACGATGTGTTATTTCTTCTCTTAAAGTGTTTCCAATACGTACGTAGTTGTCTTTACTCTGCAACACTTTATTTCCTTATAACGTGGTATTCTTACATATTCTTTCGAGAGAAAACTCTCCTGTGCGTTCTCTTTTGAGGCTACACGCTTAGACATACACGCAACACCAAAGCTTTTCGAGTTACAACGTGTTGTTTAGGAAAAACAAGATAATTTCGCACGATGCGAGATTTCCTTAAAACGTGGTTTCTGACAAATTTTGATGAAAGAAAATTCTCCTGTGTGTTCTCGTTTGAGGCTACACTTTTAGACGTACACGTCACACCAAATCCTTTCGAGTTACAACGTGTTGTTTAGGAGATACAAGATAATTTTGTAAGATGTGTTATTTCTTCTCGTAAAGTGTTTCCAATATGTACTTATTTGTCTTTACTCTGCAAAATTGTATTTCCTTATAACGTGGTATTCTTACATATTCTTTGGAGTGAAAACTCTCCAGTGCCTTCTCCTTTGAGGCTCCACGCTTACACATACACGCAACACCATAGCTTTTCGAGTTACAACATGTTGTTTAGGAAAAAGAAGATGATTTCGCACGATGCGGGATTTCCTTAAAATGTGGTTTTCTGAAAAATTTTGAATAAAGAAAATTCTCCTGTGGGTTCTCTTTTGAGGCTACACGTTTAGACGTACACGCCACACCAAATCCTTTCAAGTTACCACGTGTTGTTTAGGAGATACAAGCTAATTTTGTACGAAGCATTATTTCTTCTCGTAAAGTGTTTCCAATACGTACTTATTTGTCTTTAATCTGCTACACTGTATTTCCTTATAACATGGTATTCTTACATATTATTTCGAGGGAAAACTCTCCTGTGCGTTCTCTTTTGAGGGGACACGCTTAGACAAACATGCAACGCCAAAGCTTTTCGAGTTACAATGTGTTGTTTAGGAAAAACAAGATAATTTAGCACGATGCGAGATTTCCATAAAACGTGGTTTTCTGAAAAATTTTGACGAAAGAAAGTTCTCCTGTGGGTTCTCTTTTGAGGCTACACGTGTAGAGGTACGAGCCACACCAAATCTTTTCGAATTACAACGTGTTGTTTAGGAGATATAAGCTAATTTTTTACGATGCGTTAATTCTTCTCATAAAGTGTTTCCAATAAGTACATATTTGTCTTTACACTGCAGCATTATATTTCCTTATAACGTGGTATTCTTACATATTCCTTCGAGAGAAAACTATCCTGTGCGTTCCCTTTTGAGGCTACACACTTAGACATACAGGCAACACCAAAGCTTTTCGAGTTACAACGTGTTGTTTATGGAAAACAATATAATTTTGTACGATGCGGGATTTCCTTAAAACGTGGTTTTCTGACAAATTTTGATGAAAGAAAATTCTCCTGTGGCTTCTGTTTTGAGGCTACACGTTTAGACGTGCACGCCACACCAAATCCTTCCGAGTTACAACATGTTGTTTAAGAGATACAAGCTAATTTTGTATGATGCGTTATTTCTTTTCGTAAAGTGGTTCCAATACATATGTATTTGTCTTTACTCTGCAACACTGTATTTCCTTATAACGTTGTATTCTTACATGTTCTTTCGAGAGAAAACTCTCCTGTGCATTCTCTTTAGAGGCTACATGCTCAGACATACACGCAACACCAAAGCTTTTCGAGGTACAACGTGTTGTTTAGGAAAAACAAGATAATTTTGCACGAAGCGGGATTTCCTTAAAACGTGGTTTTCTGAGAAATTTTGACGAAAGAAAGTTCTCCTGTAGGTTCTCTTTTGAGGCTACACGTGTAGACGTACGAGCCACACCAAATATTTTTCAGTTACAACGTGTTGTTTAGGAGACACAAGCAAATATTGTATGATGCGTTATTTCTTCTCGTAAAGTGTTTCCAATACGTACATATTTGTCTTTACTCTGCAACACTGTATTTCCTTATAACATGGTATTCTTACATATTTTTTCGAGGGAAAACTCTCCTGTGCATTCTCTTTTGAGGCTACACGATTAGACAAACACGCAACACCAAAGCTTTTCGAGTTACAACGTGTTGTTTAGGAAAAAGAACATGATTTCGCATGATGCGGTATTTCCTAAAAACCTGGTTTTCTGAAAAATTTTGACGAAAGAAAATTCTCCTGTGGGTTCACTTTTGAGGCTACATATTTAGACGTACACGTCACACCAAATCTTTTCGAGTTACATTGTGTTGTTTAGGAGATACAAGCTAATTTTTTATAATGCGTTAATTCTCGTAAAGTGTTTCCAATACGTACGTATTTGTCTTTACTCTGCAACACTGTATTTCCTTATAATGTGGTATTCTTACATATTCTTTCGAGAGAAAACTATCCTGTGCATTCCCCTTTGAGGCTAAACACTTAGACATACAGGCAACACCAAAGCTTTTTGAGTTACAACGTGTTGTTTATAAAAAACAAGATACTTTCGCACGATGCCGGATTTCCTTAAAACATGGTTTTCTGACAAATTTTGACGAAAGAAAATTATTCTTTTGGTTCTCTTTTGAGGCTTCACGTTTCGACGTGCACGTCACACCTAATCCTTTCGAGTTACCACGTGTTGTTTAGGACATACAAGCTAATTTTGTACGATGCTTTATTTCTTCTCGTAAAGTGTTTCCAATACGTATGTATTTGTCTTTACTCTGCAACACTGTATTTCCTTATAACGTGGTATTCTTACACATTCTTTCGAGAGAAAACTATCCTGTGCGTTCCCTTTTGAGGCTACACACTTAGACATACAGGCAACACCAAAGCTTGTCAAGTTACAACGTGTTGTTTATGAAAAAGAAGATAATTTCGCACGATGCGTGATTTCCTTAAAACTTGGTGTTCTGACAAATTTTGACGAAAGAAAATTCTCCTGTGGGTTCTCTTTTGAGGCTACACGTTTAGACGTGCACGCCACACCATATCCTTTTGAATTACCACGTGTTGTTTAGGAGATACAAGCTAATTTTGTACGATGCATTATTTATTCTCGTAAAGTGTTTCCAATATTTACGTATTTGTCTTTACTCTGCAACACTGTATTTCCTAATAACATTGTATTCTTACATGTTCTTTCGAGAGAAAACTCTCCGGTGCGTTCTCTTTAGAGGCTACAGGCTTAGACATACACGCAACACCAAAGCTTTTCGAGTTACAACGTGTTGTTTAGGAAAAACAGGATAATTTTGCACGATGTGGGATATCCTTAAAACGTGGTTTTCTGACAAATTTTGACGAAAGAAAGTTCTCCTGTGCGTTGTCTTTTGAGGCTACAGGTTTAGACGTACACGCCACACCAAATCTTTTCGAGTTACAACTTGTTGTTTAGGAGATACAAGCAAATTTTGTTCGATGCGTTATTTCTTCTTGTAAAGTGTGTCCAATATGTACTTAATTGTCTTTACTCTGCAACACTGTATTTCCTTATAACGTGATATTCTTACATATTCTTTCGAGGAAAAACTCTCCTGTGCGTTCTCTTTTGGGCTACACGCTTAGACATACACGCAGCACCAAAGCTTTTCGAGTTACAACGTGTTGTTTAGGAAAAACAAGATAATTTCGCACAATGCAGGACTTCCTTAAAACGTGGTTTTCTGAAAAAATTTTGACCAAAGAAAATTCTCCTGTGGGTTCTCTTTTGATGCTACACGTTTAGATGTAAACACCACACCAAATCTTTTCGAGTTACAACGTGTTGTTTACACCAAAGCTTTTCGAGTTACAACGTGTTGTTTAGGAAAAACAAGATAATTTCGCACGATGCGGGATTTCCTTAAAACGTGGTTTTCTGACATATTTTGACGAAAGAAAATTCTCCTGTAGGTTCTCTTTTGAGGCTACACGTTTCAACGTACATGCCACACAAAATCTTTTCGCGTTACAACGTGTTGTTTAGGAAATACAAGCTAATTTTGTACGATGTATCATTCCTTCTCGTAAAGTGTTTCCAATATGTATGTATCTGTCTTTACTCTGCAACACTGTATGTCCTTATAACGTGGTATTCTTACATATTCTTTCGAGAGAATACTCTCTTGTGCGTTCTCTTTTGAGGCTACACGCTTCGACATACATGCAAAACCAAAGCTTTTCGAGTTACAACGTGTTGTTTAGGAAAAACCAGATAATTTCACACGATGCCGGATTTCCTTAAAACGTGGTTTTCTGAAAAAATTTTGACGAAAGAAAATTCTGCTGTGGGTTCTCTTTTGAGGCTACACCTTTAGATGTAAACACCACACCAAATCCTTTCGAGTTACTACGTGTTGTTTAGGAGATACAAGCTAATTTTTTCCCATGCATTATTTCTTCTCGTAAAGTGTTTCAAATACGTACATAATTGTCTTTACTCTGTAACACTGTTTTTCCATATAACGTAGTATTCCTACATATTCTTTCGAGAGAAAACTCTCCTGTGCGTTCTCTTTTGAGGCTACATTCTTAGACATACACCCAATACCAAAGCTTTTTGAGTTACAACGTGTTGTTTAGGAAAAACAAGATAATTTCGCACGATGTGGGATTTCCTTAAAACGTGGTTTTCTGACAAATTTTGACCAAAGAAAATTCTACTGTGGGTTCTCTTATAAGGCTACACTTTTAGACGTACACGCCACACCAAATCTTTTCGAGTTACGACGTGTTGTTTAGGAGAAACAAGCTAATTTTGTACGATGCAATATTTCGTCTGGTAAAGTGTTTCCAATACATATGTAATTGTCTTTATTCTGCAACACTGTATTTCCTTATAACTTGGTATTCTTACATATTCTTTCGAGAGAAAACTCTCCTGTGCATTCTCTTTTGAGGCTACACGCTTAGACTTACACGCTACACCAAAGCTTTTCGAGTTACAACTTGTTGTTTAGGAAAAACAAGATAATTTCGCACGATGCGGGATTACCTTAAAATGTGGTTTTCTGACAAATTTTGACCAAAGAAAATTCTCCAGTGTATTCTCTTTAGATGCTACACGTTTAGAGGTACATGCCACACCAAATCTTTTCGAGTTACAACGTGCTTTTTAGTAAATACAAGCTAATTTTGTACGATGCATTATTTCTTCTCGTAAAGTGTTTCCAATATGTATGCATCTGTCTTTACTCTGCAACACTGTATTTCCTTATAACGTGGTATTCTTTCATATTCTTTCTAGAGAAAACTCTCCTGTGCGTTCTCTTTTGAGGCTACACGCTTCGACATACACGCAGAACCAAAGCTATTTGAGTCACAACGTGTTGTTTAGGAAAAACAAGATAATTTCGCACGATGGGGGATTTCCTTAATACGTGGTTTTCTGACAAATTTTGATGAAAGAAAATTCTCCTGTGGGTTCTCTTTTGAGGCTACACGCCACACCAGATCTTTTCGAGTTACAACGCGTTGTTTAGGAGATACAAGCTAATTTTGTACGATGCGTTATTTCTTCTCGTAAAGTGTTTCCAATACTATTTGTCTTTACTCTGCAACACTGTATTTCCTTATAACGTGGTATTCTTATATATTCTTTCGAGAGAAAACTCTCCTGTGCTTTCTCTTTGAGCTGACACGTTTAGACATACACGCAACACCAAAGCTTTTCGAGTTAAAACGTGTTGTTAGGGAAACACAAGATAATTTTGCACGATGCGGGATTTCCTTAAAACGTGGTTTTCTGACAAATTTTGACGAAAGAAAATTCTCCTGTGGGTTCTCTTTTGAGGCTACACATTTCAACGTACACGCCACACCAAATCTTTTCGAGTTACAGCGTGTTATTTAGGAAATACAAGCTAATTTTGTACGATGTATTATTCCTTCTCGTAAAGTGTTTCCAATACGTATGTATCTGTCTTTACTCTGCAACACTGTATTTCCTTATAACGTGGTATTCTTACATATTCTTTCGAGAGAATACTCTACTGTGCATTCTCTTTTGAGGCTACACGCTTAGACATACACGCAACACCAAAGCTTTTCGAGTTACAACGTGTTGTTTAGCAAAAACAAAATAATTTCGCATGATGCGGGATTTCCTTAAAACGTGGTTTTCTGAAAAAATTTTGATGAAAGAAAATACTCCTGTGGGTTCTCTTTTGAGGCTACACGTTTAGATGTAAACACCACATCAAATCCTTTTGAGTCACAACGTGTTGTTTAGGAGATACAAGCTAATTTTATACCATGCGTTATTTCTTCTCGTAAAGTGTTTCCAATACGTACATATTTGTCTTTACTCTGCAACACTGTATTTCCATATATCGTGGTTTTCTTACATATTCTTTCGAGAGAAACCTCTCCTGTGCGTTCTCTTTTGAGGCTACATGCTTAGACATACACGCAACACCAAAGCTTTTCGAGTTACAACGTGTTGTTTTGGAAAAACAAAATAATTTCTCACGATGCGGGATTTCCTTAAAACGTGGTTTTCTGAAAAATTTTGACGAAAGAAAATACTCCTGTGGGTTCTCTTTTGAGGCTACACGTTTAGACGTACACGCCACACGAAATCCTTTTGAGTCACAACGTGTTGTTTAGGAGATACAAGCTAATTTTGTAGATGCGTTATTTCTTCTCGTTAAGTGTTTCCAATACGTACATATTTGTCTTTACTCTGCAACACTGTATTTCCATATATCGTGGTTTTCTTACATATTCTTTCGAGAGAAACCTCTCCTGTGCGTTCTGTTTTGAGGCCACATGCTTAGACATACACGCAACACCAAAGCTTGTCGAGTTACAACGTGTTGTTTTGGAAAAACAAAATAATTTCGCACGATGCGGGATTTCCTTAAAACGTGGTTGTCTGACAAATTTTGACGAAAGAAAATTCTCCTGTGGGTTCTTTTTTGAGGCTACATGTTTAGACGTACACGCCACATGAAATCTTTTCCAGTTACAACGTGTTGTTTAGGAGATACAAGCTAATTTTGTAGATGCGTTATTTCTTCTCGTTAAGTGTTTCCAATACGTATGTATTTGTCTTTACTCTGCAACACTGTATTACCTTATAACGTGGTATTCTTACATATTCTTTCGAGAGAAAACTCTCCTGTGCATTCTCTTTAGAGGCCACACGTTTAGACATACACGCAACCCAAAAGCTTTTCGAGTTACAACGTGTTGTTTAGGAAAAACAAGATAATTTCGCATGATGCAGGATTTCCTTAAAACGTGGTTTTCTCAAAAAATTTTGACGAAAGAAAATTCTCCTGTGGGTTCTCTTTTGAGGCTACACGTTTAGATGTAAACACCACACCAAACCTTTTCGAGTTACAACGTGTTGTTTAGGAGATACAAGCTAATTTTTTACCATGCGTTATTTCTTCTCATAAAGTGTTTCCAATATATACATATTGGTCTTTACTCTGCAACACTGTATTTCCAAATAACGTGGTATTCTTACATATTCTTTCGAGAGAAAACTCTCCTGTGCATTCTCTTCTGAGGCTACATGCTTAGACATACACGCAACACCAAAGCTTTTCGAGTAAGAACGTGTTGTTTAGGAATAACAAGATAATTTCGCACGATGAGGGATTTCCTTAAAACGTGGTTTTCTGACAAATTTTGACGAAAGAAAATTCTCCTGTGGGTTCCCTTTTGGGGCTACATGTTTAGACGTACACGCCACACCAAATCTTTTCGAGTTACAACGTGTTGTTTAGGAGATACAAGCTAATTTTGTACGATACATTATTTCTTCTCGTAAAGTGTTTCCAATAAGTACCTATTTGTCTTTACTCTGCAACACTGTATTTCCTTATAACGTGGTATTCTTACATATTCTTTCAAGAGAAAACTCTTCTGTGCGTTCTCTTCTGAGGCTACACGCTTAGACATACACGCAACACAAAAGCTTTTTGAGTTACAACGTGTTGTTTAGGAAAAACAAGATAATTTTGCACGATGCGGGATTTCCTTAAAAGGTGGTTTTCTGACAAATTTTGACGAAAGAAAATTCTCCTGTGGGTTCTTTTTTGAGGCTACACGTTTAGATGTAAAAACCACACCAAATCTTTTCGAGTTACAACGTGTTGTTGAGGAGGTACAAGCTAATTTTTTACCATGAGTTTTTTCCTCTCGTAAAGTGTTTCCATACGTACATATTTGTCTTTACTCTGCAACACTGTATTTCCATATAACGTGGTATTCTTATATATTCTTTCGAGAGAAAACTCCTCTGTGCGTTCTCTTTTGAGGCTACATGCTTAGACATACACGCAACACCAAAACTTTTCGAGGTACAAGGTATTGTTTAGGAAAAACAAGATAATTTCGCACGATGCGGGATTTCCATAAAACGTGGTTTTCTGGAAAATTTTGACGAAAGAAAATTCTCCTGTGGGTTCACTTTTGAGACTACACGTTTATATGTAAACGCCACAACAAATCTTTTCGAGTTACAACGTGTTGTTTAGGAGATACAAGCTAATTTTTTACCATGCGAGAAGAAATACCGAATGTTGCAGAGTAAAGACAAATACATAAGTATTGGAAACACTTTATGAGAAGAAATAATGCATCGTACAAAATTAGCTTGTATCTCCTAAACAACACGTTGTAACTCGAAAAGAATTGGTGTGGCATGTATGTCTAAAGGTGTAGCCTCAGAAGAGATCCCATAGGAGAATTTTCTTTCATCAAAATTTTTCAGAAAATCACGTTTTAAGGAAATCCCGCATCGTGCGAAATTATCTTGTTTTTCCTAAACAACACGTTGTAACTCGAAGAGCTTTGGTGTTGCATGTATGTCTTAGTGTGTAGCCTCAAAAGGGAACACACAGGATAGTTTTCTCTCGAAAGAATATGTAAGAATACCACGAATAAGGAAATACAGTGTTGCAGAGTAAAGACAAATACGTACGTATAGGAAACACTTTACTAGAAGAATTAACGCGTCTTACAAAATAAGCATGTATCTCCTTAACAACACGTTGTAACTCGAAAAGATTTGGTGTGGCATGTATATCTAAACGTGTAGCCTCAAATGAGAACCCACAGGAGAATTTTCTTTCGTCAAAATTTTTCAGAAAACCACGTTTTAAGGAAATCCCGCATCATGCCAAATCATCTTCTTTTTCCTAAACAACATGTTTTAACTCGAAAAACTTTGGTGTTGCGTGTAGGTCTAAGCGTGGAACCTCAAAAGAGAAGGCACAGGAGAGTTTTCTCTCGAAAGAACACGTAAGAATTCAACGTTATAAGGAAATACAGTGTTGAAGAGTAAAGACAAATACATATGTATTGGAAACACTTTGCAAGAAGAAATAATGCATCGTACAAAATTAGCTTGTATCTCCTAAACAACACGTTGTAACTGGAAAAGATTTGGTGTGACGTGTACGTCTAAACGTGTAGCCTCAAAAGAGAACCGACAGGAGAATTTTCTTTCATCAAAATTTGTCAGAAACCACGTTTTAAGGAAATCTCGCATCGTACGAAACTATCTTGTTTTCCCTAAACAACACGTTGTAACTCGAAAAGCTCTGGCGTTATGTGTATGTCTAAGCATGTAGCCTCAAAGGAGAATGCACAGGAGAGTTTTCTCTCAAAAGAATATGTAAGAATACCAAGTTATAAGGAAATACAGTGTTGCAGAGTAAAGACAAACACGTACGTATTGGAAACACTTTACGAGAAGAATTAAAGCACAGTACAAAATTAGCTTGTATTTCCTAAACAACACGTTGTAACTCGAAAAGATTTGGTGTGGCGTGTACGTCTAAACGTGTACCCTCAAAAGAGAACCCACAGGAGAATTTTCTTTCGTTAAAATTTTTCAGAAAACCACGTTTTAAGGAAATCCCGCATGGTGCCAAATCATCTTCTTTTTCCTAAACAACATGTTGTAACTCGAAAAGCTTTGGTGTTGCCTGTATGTCTAAGCGTGGAGCCTCAAAAGAGAACGCACAGGAGAGTTTTCTCTCGAAAGAATATGTAAGAATACCACGTTATAAAGAAATACAATTTTGCAGAGTAAAGGCAATTAAGTACATATTGGAATCACTTTACGAGAAGTAATAACGCATCGTACAAAATAGCTTGTATCTCCTAAACAACACGTTGTAACTCGAAAAGATTTGGTGTGACGTGTACGTCTAAACGTGTAGCCCCAAAAGAGAACCCACAGGAGAATTTTCTTTCATCAAAATTTGTCAGAAACCACGTTTTATGGAAATCTCGCATCGAGCGAAATTATCTATTTTTTCCTAAACAACACGTTTTAACTCGAAAAGCTCTGGTGTTGCGTGTTTGTCTAAGCATGTAGCCTCAAAAGAGAACACACAGGAGAGTTTCTCTCGAAAGAATATGTAAGAATACCACGTTATAAGGAAATACAGTGTTGCAGAGTAAAGAGAAACACGTACGTATTGGAAACACTTTACGAGAATAATTAATGCATAGTACAAAATTAGGTTGTATCTCCTAAACAACAAGTTGTAACTCGAAACTTTTGGTGTGGTGTGTACGTCTAAACGTGTAGCCTCAAAAGAGAACCCACAGGAGAATTTTCTTTCTTCAAAATTTTTCAGAAAACCACGTTTTAAGGAAATTCCGCATCGTGCGAAATCACCTTCTTTTTCCTAAACAACATGTTGTAACTAGAAAAGCATTGGTGTTGCGTGTATGTGTAAGCGTGGAGCCTCAAAAGAGAAGGCACAGGAGAGTTTTCTCTTGAGAGAATATGTAAGAATACCACGTTATAAGGAAATACAATTTTGCAGAGTAAAGACAAATAAGTACATATTGGAAACACTTTACCAGAAGAAATAACGCATCGTACAAAATTAGCTTGTATCTCCAAAACAACACATTGTAACTCGAAAAGATTTGGTGTGGCGTGTTCATTTAAACATGTAGCCTCAAAAGAGAACCCACAGGAGAATTTTCTTTCTTCAAAATTTGTCAGAAAACCACGTTTTAAGGAAATCCCGTATCGTGCGAAATCATCTTCTTTTTGCTAAACAAAACGTTATACCTCGAAAAGCTTTGGTGTTGCGTGTATGTGTAAGCATGGAGCCTCTAAAGAGAACGCACAGGAGAGTTTTCTCCCGAAAGAACATGTAAGAATACAACGTTATAAGGAAATACAGTGTTGCAGAGTAAAGACAAATACGTAAGTATTGGAAAAATTTACGAGAAGAAATATTGCATCGTACAAAATTTGCTTGTATCTCCTAAACAACATGTGGTAATTCGAAAGGATTTGGTGTGGTGTGTACGTCTAAACGTGTAGCCTCAAAAGAGAAAGCACAGGAGAATTTTCTTTCTTCAAAATTTGTCAGAAAACCACGTTTTAAGGAAATCCCGCATCGTGCGAAATTATCTTGTTTTTCATAAACAACACGTTGTACCTCGAAAAGCTTTGGTGTTGCCTGTATATCTAAGTGTGTAGCCTCAAAAGGGAACGCACAGGATAGATTTCTCTCGAAAGAATATGTAAGAATACCACGTTATAAGGAAATACAGTGTGGCAGAGTAAAGACAAATACTTACATATTGGAAAAACTTTACGAGAAGAATTAACGCATAGTACAAAATTAGCTTGAATCTCCTAAACAACACATTGTTACTCGAAAAGATTTGCTGTAGCATGCACGTCTAAACGTGTAGCCTCAAAAGAGAACCCACAGGAGAATTTTCTTTCGTCAAAATTTTTCAGAAAACCACGTTTTAAGGAAATCCCGCATTGTGCGAAATCATCTTTTTCCTAAACAACATGTTGTAACTCGAAAAGCTTAGGTGTTGCGTGTATGTCTAAGGGTGGAGCCTGAAAAGAGAAGGCACAGAAGAGTTTTCTCTCAAAAGAATATGTAAGAATACCACATTATAAGGAAATATAATTTTGCAGAGTAAAGACAAATAAGTACAAATTGGAAATATTTTACGGGAAGAAATAACGCATCGTATAAAATTAGCTTGTATCTCCTAAACAACACGTTGTAACTCGAAAAGATTTGGTGTGAGGTGTACGTCTAAACGTGTAGCCTCAAAAGAGAACCCACAGGAGAATTTTCTTTCATCAAAATTTGTCAGAAACCACGTTTTAAGGAAATCTCGCATCGTGCGAAATTATCTTATTTTTCCTAAACAACACATTGTAACTCGAAAACCTTTGCTGTTGCGTGTATGTCTAAGCATGTAGCCTCAAAAGAGAACACCCAGGAGAGTTTTCTCTCGAAAGAATATGTAAGAATACTACGTTATAAGGAAATACAGTGTTGCAGAGTAAAGACAAATACGTACGTATTGGAAACACTTTAAGAGAAGAAATAACGTGTCGTACAAAATTAGCTTGTATCTCCTAAACAACACGTTGGAACTCGAAAAGATTTGGTGAAGCTCGTACGTCTACACGTGCAGCCTCAAAAGAGAACCCACAGGAGAATTTTCTTTCTTCAAAATTTGTCAGAAAACCATGTTTTAAGGAAATCCCGCATCGTGCGAAATTATCTTGTTTTTCATAAACAACACGTTGTACCTCGAAAAGCTTTGGTGTTGCCTGTATATCTAAGTGTGTAGCCTCAAAAGGGAACGCACAGGATAGTTTTCTCTCGAAAGAATATGTAAGAATACCACGTTATAAGGAAATACAGTGTTGCAGAGTAAAGACAAATACTTACATATTGGAAAAACTTTACGAGAAGAATTAACGCATAGTACAAAATTAGCTTGAATCTCCTAAACAACACGTTGGAACTCGAAAAGATTTGGTTAGGCTCGTACGTCTACACGTGCAGCCTCAAAAGAGAACCCACAGGAGAATTTTCTTTCTTCAAAATTTGTCAGAAAACCATGTTTTAAGGAAATCCCGCATCGTGCGAAATTATCTTGTTTTTCATAAACAACACGTTGTACCTCGAAAAGCTTTGGTGTTGCCTGTATATCTAAGTGTGTAGCCTCAAAAGGGAACGCACAGGATAGTTTTCTCTTGAAAGAATATGTAAGAATACCACGTTATAAGGAAATACAGTGTTGCAGAGTAAAGACAAATACTTACATATTGGAAAAACTTTACGAGAAGAATTAACGCATAGTACAAAATTAGCTTGAATCTCCTAAACAACACATTGTTACTCGAAAAGATTTGCTGTAGCGTGTACGTCTAAACGTGTAGCCTCAAAAGAGAACCCACAGGAAAATTTTCTTTCGTCAAAATTTTTCAGAAAACCACGTTTTAAGGAAATCCCGCATCGTGCGAAATCATCTTTTTCCTAAACAACATGTTGTAACTCGAAAAGCTTTGGTGTTGCGTGTATGTCTAAGTGTGGAGCCTGAAAAGAGAAGGCACAGAAGAGTTTTCTCTCGAAAGAATATGTAAGAATACCACATTGTAAGGAAATAAAATTTTGCAGAGTAAAGGCAAATAAGTACAAATTGGAAATATTTTACGGGATAAAATAACGCATCGTAAAAAATTAGCTTGTATCTCCTAAACAACACGTTATAACTCGAAAAGATTTGGTGTGAGGTGTATGTCTAAACGTGTAGCCTCAAAAGAGAACCGACAGGAGAATTTTCTTTCATCAAAATTTGTCAGAAACCACGTTTTAAGGAAATCTCGCATCGTGCGAAATTATCTTATTTTTCCTAAACAACACATGGTAACTCGAAAACCTTTGCTGTTGCGTGTATGTGTAAGCATGTAGCCTCAAAAGAGAACACCCAGGAGAGTTTTCTCTCGAAAGAATATGTAAGAATACTACGTTATAAGGAAATACAGTGTTGCAGAGTAAAGACAAATACGTATGTATTGGAAACACTTTAAGAGAAGAAATAACGTGTCGTACAAAATTAGCTTGTATCTCCTAAACAACACGTTGGAACTCGAAAAGATTTGGTGAGGCTCGTACGTCTACACGTGTAGCCTCAAAAGAGAACCCACAGGAGAACTTTCTTTCGTCAAAATTTGTCAGAAAACCACGTTTTAAGGAAATCCCGCATCGTGCAATATTATCTTGTTTTTCCTAAACAACACGTTGTAACTCGAAAAGCTTTGGTGTTGCGTGTATGTCTAAGCGTGTAGCCTCTAAAGAGAACGCACAGGAGAGTTTTCTCTCGAAAGAACATGTAAGAATACAACGTTATAAGAAAATACAGTTTTGCAGTGTAAAGACAAATACGTATGTATTGGAAACACTTTACGAGAAGAAATAATGCATCTTACAAAATTATCTTGTATCTCCTAAACAACACGTGGTATCTCGAAAGGATTTGGTGTGGTGTGTACGTCTAAACGTGTAGCCTCAAAAGAGAACCCACAGGAGAATTTTCTTTCGTCAAAATTTGTCAGAAAACCACGATTTAAGGAAATCCCGCAAGGTGCAATATTATCTTCTTTTTTGTAAACAACACGTTGTAACTCGAAACGCTTTGGTGTTGCCTGTATGTCTAAGTGTGTAGCCTCAAAAGGGAATGCCCAGGATAGTTTTCTCTAGTAAGAATACCTAAGAATACCACATTATAATGAAATACAGTATTGCAGAGTAAAGACAAATACATACGTATTGGAATCACTTAATGAGAAGAATTAACGCATCGAACAAAATTAGCTTGTATCTCCTAAACAACACATTGTAACTCGAAAAGATTTGATGTGGCGTGTACGTCTAAACGTGTAGCCTCAAAAGAGAACCCACAGGAGAATTTTCTTTCGTTAAAATTTTTCAGAAAACCACGTATTAAGGAAATCCCGCATCGTGCGAAATCATCTTCTTTTTCCTAAACAACATGTTGTAACTCGAAAAGCTTTAGTGTTGCGTGTATGTCTAAGCGTGGAGCCTCAATAGAGAAGGCACAGGAGAGTTTTCTTTCAAAAGAATAGGTAAGAATACCACGTTATAAGGAAATACAGTGTTGTAGAGTCAACAAAAATACATATGTATTGGAAACACTTTAGGAGAAGAAGTAACGCATCATACAAAATTAGCTTGTATCTCCTAAACAACACGTTATAACTCGAAAAGATTTGGTGTGACGTGTACGTCTAAACGTGTAGCCTCAAAAGAGAACCCACAGGAGAATTTTCTTTCGTCAAAATTTGTCAGAAAACCACGATTTAAGGAAATCCCGCAAGGTGCAATATTATCTTCTTTTTCGTAAACAACACGTTGTAACTCGAAACGCTTTGGTGTTGCCTGTATGTCTAAGTGTGTAGCCTCAAAAGGGAATGCCCAGGATAGTTTTCTCTAGTAAGAATACCTAAGAATACCACATTATAATGAAATACAGTATTGCAGAGTAAAGACAAATACATACGTATTGGAATCACTTAATGAGAAGAATTAACGCATCGAACAAAATTAGCTTGTATCTCCTAAACAACACATTGTAACTCGAAAAGATTTGATGTGGCGTGTACGTCTAAACGTGTAGCCTCAAAAGAGAACCCACAGGAGAATTTTCTTTCGTTAAAATTTTTCAGAAAACCACGTATTAAGGAAATCCCGCATCGTGCGAAATCATCTTCTTTTTCCTAAACAACATGTTGTAACTCGAAAAGCTTTAGTGTTGCGTGTATGTCTAAGCGTGGAGCCTCAAAAGAGAAGGCACAGGAGAGTTTTCTTTCAAAAGAATAGGTAAGAATACCACGTTATAAGGAAATACAGTGTTGTAGAGTCAACAAAAATACAAATGTATTGGAAACACTTTAGGAGAAGAAGTAACGCATCATACAAAATTAGCTTGTATCTCCTAAACAACACGTTATAACTCGAAAAGATTTGGTGTGACGTGTACGTCTAAACGTGTAGCCTCAAAAGAGAACCCACAGGAGAATTTTCTTTCATCAAAATTTGTCAGAAACCACGTTTTAAGAAAATCTCGCATCGTGCGAAATTATCTTGTTTTTCCAAACAACACGTTGTAAATCGAAAAGCTTTGGGGTTGCGTGTATTTCTAAGCGTGTAGCCTCAAAAGAGAACGCACAGAAAAGTTTTCTCTCGAAAGAATATGTAGGAATACCACGTTATAAGGAAATACGGTGTGGCAGAGTAAAGACAACTAAGTACGTATTGGAAACACTTTAAGAGAAGAAATAACGCATCGTACAAAATTAGCTTGTATCTCCTAAACAACACGTTGTAACTCGAAAAGATTTGGTGTGGCTCGTACCTCTACACGTGTAGCCTCAAAAGAGAACCCACAGGAAAACTTTTTTCGTCAAAATTTTTCAGAAAACCACGTTTTATGGAAATCTCGCATCGTGCGAAATAATCTTGTTTTTCCTAAACAACACGTTGTAACTCGAAAAGCCTTGGTGTTGTGTGTATGTCTAAGCGTGTAGCCTCAAAAGAGAATGCACAGGAGAGTTTTTCCTCGAAAGAATATGTAAGAATACCACGTTATAAGGAAATACAGTGTTGCAGAGAAAGACAAATACGTACGTTTTGGCAACACTTTACGAGAAGAAATAACACATCATACAAAATTAGCTTGTATCTCCTAAACAACACGTGGTAACTCGAAAGGATTTGGTGTGGCGTGCACGTCTATACGTTTAGCGTCAAAAGAGAACCCACAGGAGAATATTCTTTTGTCAAAATTTGTCAGAAAACCACGTTTTAAGGAAATCCCACATCGTGCGAAATTATCTTTTTATTCATAAACAACACGTTGTAACTCGAAAAGCTTTGGTGTTGCCTGTATGTCTAAGCGTGGAGCCTCAAAAGGGAAGGCACAGGATAGTTTTCTCTCGAAAGAATATGTAAGAATACCACGTTATAAGGAAATACAGTGTTGAAGAGTAAAGACAAATACTTACGTATTGGAAACACCTTACGAGAAGAATTAACGCATCTTACAAAATTAGCTTGTATCTCCTAAACAACAGGTTGTAACTCGAAAAGATTTGGTGTGGCGTGTACGTCTAAACGTGTAGCCTCAAAAGAGAACCCACAGGAGAATTTTCTTTCGTCAAAATTTTTCAGAAAACTACGTTTTAATGAAATCCCGCATCGTGCGATATCATCTTCTTTTTCCTAAACAACATGTTGTAACTCGAAAAGCTTTCATGTTGCGTGTATGTGTAAGCATGGAGCCTCAAAAGAGAAGGCACAGGAGGGTTTTCTCTCGAAAGAATATGTAAGAATACCACTTTATTAGGAAATACAATTTTGCAGAGTAAAAACAAATAAGTATATATTGGGAACACTTTATGAGAAGAAATAAGGCATCGAACAAAATTAGCTTGTATCTCCTAAACAACACGTGGTAACTCGAAAAGTTTTGGTTTGGCGTGTACGTCTAAACGTGTAGCCTCAAAAGAGAACACAAAGGGGAATTTTCTTTCGTCAAAATTTGTCAGAAAACCACGTTTTAAGGAAATCCCGCATCCTCCGAAATTATCTTGTTTTTCCTAAACAACACGTTGTAACTCGAAAAGCTTTGGTGTTGCGTGTATGTCTAAGCGTGTAGCTTCAAAAGAGAATGAACAGGAGAGTTTTCTCTCGAAAGAACATGTAAGAATACAACGTTATAAGGAAATACAGTGTT